>NW_012115267.1:3081997-3162562 GCF_000951035.1 Colobus angolensis palliatus
TTTTTTTTTTTTTTTTCTTTTTGAGATGGGAGTCTCACTCTGTCACCCAGGCTGGAGTGAAGTGGCATGATCTCCACTCACTGCAAACTCCACTTGCCAGGTTCAAGCGATTCTCCTGCCTCAGCCTCCCGAGTAGCTGGGACTACAGGCACACACCACCATACCTGGCTATTTTTGTATTTTTAGCAGAGACAAGGTTTCACCATGTTGGCCAGGCTGGTCTTAAACTCCTGACCTCAAGTGATCTGCTCACCTTGGCCTCCCATTGTGCTGGGATTACAGGCGTAAGCCACTGTGGCCAGCCTAGAGACAGAATTTCAACATGTTGCCCAGGCTGATCTCGAACTCTTGGCTCAAAAAATCCTCCCACTTTGACCTCCCAGAGCGCTGGGATTACAGGCATGAGTCACCGCGCCTGGCTGAAATCACACCTTCATAGTCTGGACCCAGCACTGAAGCACCCTTAAAAATTTCCATTAAACATCCTCCTGACATCCTTGCTCTCCAGCCAAATTCATTGCTTGATGTTAATCATGAACATCTGGTAGATCCTGCCAAGCCATAGTAATCAGACGGGAGTTCTACGGGAGCTGGGTGGGAAGAAGGCTTGATTGTTGTGTTCCTTCTGATAAAGCAAACTCTATTACCTTCTACTCAGAAAAGCATAAGTGCGGAGCTCATAAAGCAAGAAGGCGTAGCTCAGCTTCTGCTGGGGCCTGGTCAGATCCAGTCGAGTTCTGAGCATGCTTTGAACAGACTTGGGGTGCAGAGTCAGGATCACCCTCAGCCTTCGTTGTTCTGACTTTGCTGTTCCCTGTGCTGTGACATTGGCCCTGTTCACACCAATTATGAACAAATGGGAATTCAAATGCCCATCAGCCACAAATTGCAAAGCCAAATAGAATCATTCTCCATTCTTCCGCCTCCAGAGTTACCTACCCCATTTCCAGGTGTGTGGCTATGGTTTTGAAGGCTGGTGTTCTCTTCCTGCCACTCCCTTCATGGCGGTGGTGCTGAAACTACTCTTGTTTCAGCTGACCAGGCACTGCAGTTGAGGGTTCTAGAATTTCTCCCAAGGGTACTGCACAAACATTCCTCAGTGTTGCAAGACATCACTGCTAACTTACAAGGAGGGCTTGGGAAATGGTCCCATGGAAGACTGTGATTCCAGGCATCTGACTGGGGAGTCTGCTGGAGAGCTAATGGCCAGCCCAGTTTTAAGTCTTTGCTTCATCTGTTCCTGACTTGGTCAAGTTATGAATGGCCAAACCTTCTATCCAGGGGAGCTTCTCAGACCATCCACTTTAACCCACCTATTCCACAGGAAGCAGAGGTGCAGGGGCTTGGGTGGCTTCCTCAAGACTGTCCTGAAAACCACTGGCCATCTCTATGAGGACCGCATGCTTCCTGCCGTGCCACTCTCCATCCTTTCTCCATCTGGTCCCTCTGTCAGTTCAGTTTTCCAGATATCCAGCAGGCAACACCTTTCTCAAGGTCCTTTGTACTGAAGGTCATCAGCCTTCTCCAATGGTGGGAGCCTGTTCTGGTGTCCAGCCATTAGCTCTTCAGAGTTGGCACGCCAGGCCACATCCTTGACACTGTGAAATGCTCCAAACAGTGAAAGGAGAAGGTGAACTTCCACTACCTGCCCAAGATCAAAAAGAACACCTTTGGCCACACAGAGCAATGGGGAGTGGGTGTACAGGCCTCCGCCCCTGAAGTGCCTGCCCCTCTCTCTCTCTGCCAGCAACAGAGGCAAGGATGATCCTGTAAGGAAGGGAATTGCCTGGGGGATGTCAAAACTCTTACCCCCATCACTTTCTAATCCACCTCATCACCAAAGCATTCCTCATTCTATCCAAGGCTCTGGGCACATTTTTTGGGACCAGAGCTGGTGCAGTTGGTAGGCTGAATTCATCCCTGAGAAGAGACCAGGAAAGCCAGGCCCACTTCAGGACCCCATTTGGGAACAGGTTTCTACTGGATGCTTAACAGAGGGTAGTCCTTGCCCTGGTGGGACTCAAAAACCTGTGATGGAGGGCATCAATGAACGTGTCTTCAGCCTGCCCCCCAGGAACTCATCTGGACCTGTCTGTGACATTGTCTACATTGTTACGTTTGGTCAAGGGACCAAATGTTCATCGTTCAGTCACTTCTGCATCTTTTCCCTGAACAGGTCCTGCAGCCCCCACAGGACTGTCACCGCAATTCTTCCTCAGAGGGCCATCAGCAAAGGGTGCCTTGAGGACAGCCTGTGAATTCTGGGGACCCAATTGGGGCAGGAGATGGGAAGCTAGGACAGAAGATGCACTTCTTGCTCTGAACCCTCCCCATCCGTACACCTGGTTGTCCCGGAGAACCTGGCAGGCTTCACTGAGCATCTACATGCATTTTCTTATTGAGAAGGGCCTGGGAAGGTAGGTGCTAAGTTGTGTCTCCCCAACAAAATCTATATACTGAAGCTCTAACCCCTAGGACCTCAGAATGTGGCTGTGTTTAGAGATAGGGCCTTTAAAGAGCTGATTAAGGTAAAACGAGGCCATTAGGGTGGACCTTAACCCTATGTGACCGGGTCCTTCTAAGAAGTGGAGATTAGGACACACACAGGGGGATGGCCATGTGAGGACACAGCCAGAAGACAGGCATCTACAAGCCAAAGAGAGAGGTCTCAGGAGAGACTTCTCAGACCAGTAGCACCTTGATCTGCAGTGCTCTGTAACCGCAGCCTGAGCAGACGCATACTGTGCGGACAGAACCATGCACAACCACCACCAAGTGATTCATCTTCAAAGCTTGCTGTGTGTTCTGTTACAGAGGGAGGGAGTGCAGGTTCTTCCTTCTCTGCAGTGGCTCACTTGGAAAATCTCCTTCTTGTCTGAAGTCATCTCAAAAGTCAATGCATTCTCCTAGGTAAGATCCACACAGGAACCGGCTGTGGAGGCCCCCAGTGAAATTCCTGGACAGGCCTGGGAGCATCCACGGTTCCCTTCCACTTCCGGCTCCATCGCTTTCTGCATTCCGAAGATCAGACTAGAAATTGTTACACACTTCACGTTCGGCTGTGACAAGCTCTGAGCAGTGACCTTCACAGCTCCCTTTCCCTGGTGCAGACCAGGAGGCAGGGCTGGCAGCATGCCCACCGAGCTGACCTTAGTGCAGTACAGCTGGCTGGGAGGTCACTGGACCAGAGACCCCTGGGGCTGGGGGGCTGGGGAAGGGCAACTCCCCAGAGAAAGGCTTGGAGAGAGGGCCTTTGGGCTCTGATCGCCAGCCCTGGGGTCTCAGGTTCCAGAAATGGAACGGCCACACCTTATGACCAATGGCACAAAGCCAGAGGGGCAGTCATCAGGGAATGTCTTATTTGGTGGTTTCAGTGCCCAGGGGTCATGGCCAGTTGGGGAACAAAGCGAAACGTGTGACTACGGGTGCCCTACCGAATGAGAAGCACAGAGACAGGGCGTCTTGTAAAGGTTGAGATCCTAGAACCTGGAGGGAGCAGGTGAGGCGGGAGAGCAAGGAGGTGCCACGGAAGGGGTCAGGCCGGGCAGGGAGGCTGTGACCGGGATGGGCCAGGGTGGAGCTGCATCAGGGGACCAGTCACATCTCCAATAAGGGTACCTGAAGGAGGAAACAATGTCCAGAGCTCCCTACAGGCTGAACGCAGCACCTGGAGGAAGGCATGCTCCAGAAAGCCGCAGGAGTGCCTAGAGATGGTCACCAACTTCCTCTGAGCCAGAGCTGGGCTCAACTGCAGGAATGTGTTTTGCAGAATGGGAGGTGAAGGCCCAGCCCTGCCTCACGCGCTCTCTGCCCGAGAGTGACAGCTCATACCCACCGCTAAGTCATGTGTCGGAAACACACTTGATGAAGACGTACCTAAGCATGGGGAAGGACAGGAGTGGGAAGAGTCAGCTCTGTGCAGCTCCCCAGATCCCAGCTTCCTGCCTCTCTCCTCCCCAGCTCCTTCTCCCTGGCTTGTTCCCATCAGTGGGTAGCCAGGGTCAAGGTTCTCCCATTTACACAGCATAGGCCCTGGACCCTGTATCCTCTCCTGAAACTGTCCCTCCTCTCCTTGTCTCATCTTCTCCAAGCTTCCCGAAGGCAGGCCACTTGCTCTCCTCACTCTCCCACCACCTGCTTTCCTCCCAAATCAGCCCCAGTGGAGAGCTGTCGCTCAGGTCGTGCAGCATTCGGAGGACTGTCTCTGTGCTTCTCCTCCTGGCTCTGTGTGACAGCTGGGATTGGGATCTGCTCTGTCCTTCTTCACACCCCACCCTGAGCTGTTCCCTAGTTCTCTTCCTGCCATCTCTTGAGCTCTTTATGGCAGCCTTTTCCTGCCAGGTTTCTTATCCCCATATTACAGATGAGGAAACCGAACCAGCAGTGAAGAGACGTGGATGTGACCACAGCCATATCCTGATATTTGCATTCTATGCAGTTCTGCGGCATTGTACCTCAAGTGGGCTGGTTCTCTAGAGACGCCCCAAACAAGACACAGGCTTAGCTGGTTATCTGTCGGTCTGTACATCAAGAACAACATCTCCCTCTTTCAACCCGGGCCCCCTCCCTCCCTCCTTCTCTCCCTCCTGGGGAAGCTAACATTTGGGGGATCTCCACCATCTGCTCTTCAAATTCCTATTTTGTATTTTTCCCACAATGAGTTCCTTTTAGACAGCAATTCTTCCCCTTCCATCTGTCAAACTTCCCTGTCTTCCCACATTTTAAAAAAGTCCAGTTTCTTCTTGGAAATGTTCCCAGAAAAGGATAAGGCAGCTGCGTCCACTGCCTCTCTAAGCATAACCCACTGTCTCCCGTCCTTGCCTCCCCGCAGGAGACATGGCAAGGGAGTGATGTGACAAACATACTTTTCTATTTGGGCAACCAACAGGGAAGAAAACAAGCATCCTGATGCCTTCTATGAGCCAGGCTCAAAGCCATTAAATAATCTGCCCAAGGCCACACAGCTAGTAAGCAAGAGAGCGCATACTGAAACCCGAGACTATTTCACTCCCCAGAATCTGGATCTGCGCGTGCTGGAGCTGGCCAGTTGTTAAACTGTGGGCTGGCTGATGTCATGTTGCAGGCTTGAAATTGGCATGGTGGGAGTATTTACACCACAGCAACTGGCAAATGGTACAAACCAGAGCTCCACCAAATCCTGCTAAATGTTGGTTGTTAAACATTTACCAGCACACCACTGGTCAGGATCAGCCATCCTTGAAAAGCTTGGTGAGTGTCTATGCAAATTAGAAGGGCCTGTCTCCAAATTCAATGCCTATTCTATATTCAATGCTGTACTTTTAGATGTGGTCTTCACATGCAGGGCACTACCTGGTTATCAGTCAGAATTAAATTCCTTAGTGCTAATGAGAAAACAACAACAAAAAAGCAATCTTCTTTTAAAACTTTTGTTGAAAATATGTACACGGTAAGTATTACGCTGGTGAAAAGTAATTGTGGTTTTGCCATTTTAATGGCAAATAGCTTCAGGTCTAATGGGTTGCTTTGAGCACAGTCTTTCATAAGCACTGACATACTCATTTTCATTACATTTCTGTACTGGAAGAGGGTGTGATTCGGATGTGAGGTTTCCACATGGGGTTACTTTAACGCACCTCTGACATCTCCAGATGAACCCTTAAGAAGGGTCAAAGAGTCTGGGCGCGGCGGCTCACGCCTGCAGGTGGATCACGAGGTCAGGAGATCAAGACCATCCTATCCTGGACAACATGGTGAAACCCTGTCTCTACTAATATACAAAAAAAAATTAGCTGGGTGTGGTGGTACGCACCTGTAGTCCCAGCTACTCTGGAGGCTGAGACAGGGGAATCACTTGAACCTGGGAGGTGGAGGTTGCAGTGAGCCGAGATCACGCCACTGCACTCCAGCCTGGCGATGGAGCGAGGCTCTGTCTCAGAAAAAAAAAAAAAAAAAAGAAGGGTCAAAGAGAAGAGACGGCAATCACATCTGTGGCCCTAGCCCTCAGGACTGACATACATGTGGCTGACAAGATTGGGAAAAACCCAAGGCTGATCGAAGTGATCCGGTGTAAACATAAGAAAGGAGGATTTGGATATCTCAGGAAAGCCAAAATCTGGCCAATCACACCATCCCCTGGTTGGACAAAAAACTCTTTAATATAAGCGAGATAGGCCAAGGGATAAAGAATATCAGGTCTTACCATGGTTTCTATGAAATATCTCTCTTTTTTTTTTGCCTCTGAATTCATGCATATCATGTCATCTGTTAGTTTCTAGTAAGTTCAATAACACTGATATCTTTCCTCTACTGAGCAGCCACCTTGACCCAGACTCTATGCTAGGCACTGCACATAAATTAACTCAATTGTTCTTCCTTACCACGCTATCAGCAGCAGTAGACTGATTTCAAGATGAAGAGACTGAGGCTCACAGACTAATTAAGTAACTTTTCCACATCAAGCAGCTAAGAAGTTGTAGAACTGGAATTTGAACACGGGCCTGTCTGAATCCAAAACTCAGATTATTTTTTGAATCACTGGGAAAGATCTCTTTCCATCCTCAACCACAAATTAAAGAATCATCATTGAGGCTTATATATCAGTTTCTTATTAATTTGGTTATCATATATCAGCCCTCTGATCATCTCTGTGAGCACTGACAAAATCAAATTTGTGGGTCTACACAGCGAAGGACCCACCCCTGGGAGGCCCTGCCTGAGTGTTCAAGCCACTGCAAAGCTGGCAACACTTCTGTTCCATCTCTCTTGCCTCAATTGCTGGAATGGCCTCCTAACTGGCCTCTCTGCATCTGCCCTCCTCCCAACACTCTATCCACACTACAGCAGCCAACATGATTAAGCTACAATGTTTCCCTCCACGTGGCTTCCAGTGCCTGGTAGACCATCAAGGGTCACTGATTTTCAACAGGCCTTTTGTGTGGGAGGATGTACATGCCCACCCTGCTGGACTGAGGTGTGGCTGAGACTTGCTCTGGCCAGACACGTGAGCAGAAGGGATGTGTGGCCCTGCCGGGCAGAAGAGCGTGCTCACCCATGCTCCAGGAAGAGGCTGCTCCACCCGGACCCGTGACTCACAGGTAACGAGCATGAAGTAAATCGAAAATGCTTAAGGCCACTGGAACTATGTAGGTATTTTAAACTGCAGCATGGCCAGCCTATCCTCACTGATGTGTTAAGTCACCCCAGGTAAAAGCTACAGTCCTCAGAAGGGCCAGCAGGGCTGCCCTGCCCTATATATATATGTGTGTATATATATATACACACACGTATATATAGTCACCCATGGGACCAGCCTGCTTCCCCCTCCCAGGAATCTCCCCCTCCAATAAGTAAGCTGTTCTTGAATCTAATCTGTCAAGTTCCCTTTGCCCTCCCCGGGGTCCTTTCCTGCTGGCCCTTCAGACATGCTCCAGCCACACTTGCTAGTTCCTCTGCCTGGAATGCTCTCCCCCTGGTATCCCTACATTGTCACACAAATGGCATCTTCTCACCAAGACCTTTATGCAAAGATCAGCTTCTCAGCCGGGCCTTCCCCGACCACCACACTTAAAACTGCAACTCCCTGCCATGCTTTGAATGTGTCCCCCAAAAGCTCAGATGTGGGGAACTTAATCACCATTGTAGCATTGTGTTAAGAGGTGGGGCCTTCAAGAGGTGGTTAGGCCATGAGGACTCTGCCTCCTGAATGGATTGGTGCAGTTAACACGGAAGTGGGTTGGTTATCCAGGGAGTGGGTTCCTGACTTTTAAAAAGTAGTTTGGACTGGGCATGGTGGCTCACGCCTGTGATCCCAGCACTTTGGGAGGCCGAGGTGGGCGGGGCTCACGCCTGTGATCCCAGCACTTTGGGAGGCCGAGGCAGGCAGATCACTTGAGGTCAGGAGTTTGAGACTACCCTAGCCAACATGGCGAAACCCCATCTCTACTAAAAATACAACAATTTAGCCAGGCATGGTGGCATGCACCTGTATTCCCAGCTACTTGGGAGGCTGAGGCAGGAGAATTGAACTGGGGAGGTGGAGGTTACAGTGAGCTGAGATTGCGCCACTGCACTCCAGCCTGGACGACAGGGCGAGACTATGTCTCAAAAAAAAAAAAAAGAAAGAAAGTAGTTTGACCTGAGTTATCTCTCTCTCTCTTTCTCTCTCCCCACTCTTGCTATGTTAAGACACAGCAAGGAGGCTCTCACCAGATGCAACTTCTCAATCTTCAGCTTCTCAGCTTCCAAAACCATGAGCCAAATATGCTTCTATTTTTTATAAATTACCCAGTCTGTGGTATCATAGCAGCAGAAAATGGACTAAGATACCCCTCAAGACTCCCTCCTGCCTTCTTGCTGTTTTTTCACCGTAGCATTTCATACCACCTTGATCAACTTTTCTCTTACTCGTTACTTTTGGTTTTTAGTTCTACTATGTGCCATGGTGGATGCTAGCTCCCTAAGGGCAGGGCAGGGATTTGGTTTGGTCCTTCTGGAATTACATGCAAAACTGTGTGGGTTATTTTTCTCATGAAGGAGTCCACAGCTATTCTTGAATTCTTAAGTAGGCAAACAAGGGAAAGGATCGTGGCCCCCATCCCTACCGCCATGACCTCCCACCATGCTCTCCAAAGGCGGGAAAGGGAGTTCCCTGGGAGCATTCATTTATGCCTTTGTCATTTAGAAGAAAACCTTGGGGTTAAAGACAGGGAAGAAAAGGAATTCACATTTACTGAATGTTTCAGTGCATCAGACATTAAGTATGCCAGACTCTATGCGTATTTCATTGAATTTAATGGGACAATAATCCCATGAGAATGCCTGTCAGTGTCCCTGTTTTACAGAGGAAAGAATTGAGGCTCAGGGAGGTAGAAAAATTTGCCTAAGATTACTGTATTAAGCAAGCCTTTTTATTCTGAGGCTTTCACATCTCCAGGGGGACGGGGACCTTGCTGACCCTGGAGGGACTGTCCCTCCCAGGGTTAGCCAATTCTTAGTGAAAGTAAAAAACTTTTCTGTGAGCACGCCTTTCACATGCAGACCAATCCATCCAGACCCACATCTCCCAGCCACCTCCTTAATGGGCTCCCACCCTCTCGGTCACTATCCACCTGCCCTCATCTCCCCAGGGCCAGGTACCAGACAACTAGAGACAGCCCTGAGGCCTGCAGAAGTCAGTCAGACTAACTATCCGAAGCCAGCCTTCCTGTCTTACCTGCTCCTTCCTGTGGAGACCACAACAGGAGCCTTTGCCCATAGCTCTCCCCTCTCCCCTCTGTCTCCTGACTCACTTGGATGCTTCTCTGTGTGCCCCCTGCACTGTGGCATGCTGTGTCCCCTCCTCTTGGGATCTGTGAGTATATTAAACTATCTTTTCTATGCTGGCTCCCTCTGATCTGTTGGTTCTGCCATACCTAAATAATAATAAAACCTATATTTTGAGACCGTTACAAAATTAACAAGCTGTTGGAGAGGGGATTCAAATCCAATACACCCAAGATGACTTTGATGTCCAAAGTCTCAAATGCTGTGGAGTTACAAAGCTGAAAGCCCTTCCCAGCAGGCTCAAATCCAAGTTCCCATTCATGGGGCCCGGGGCTTCTGTGTCTGGGTCAGGCTCCTGGTCCCATGTTCAAGATCTAGTGACAATAATTTGCTTCCTGAGACAGGAGGGCAAAGTGGTTCTGAGGGTGTGCTCCAGAGCCAGGTTAGCTGCCACCATCTTCCTGCCACATGAGGCTGGATACCATCCCCATTTCCTCATCTGCAAAAAGGCGATAAAAATTGAGTGCCCCCCTCATGAGGGTACTGTAAGGATCAAAGGTCAAGTGGCTATGAAAGGGCTTAGCTCAGTGCCTAGCACAGAGCAATGTACACCACCGACATACAGGTGGGTGCCCAGAGAGACACACAGCCCACATACATATGCCATGTTTATCCTTGCTCATGTCATTCCCTCTACCTAGAATGATTTTCCTGATCTTTGCCTGGCCAACTCCTGCTCATCCTCCAAGCTCAGCCTAGGCATTGCCTCCTGCTGGGGACCTCCTCTGAGACTCCCAGGGTGCATTGATTCTCACCTCCATAATCTCAACAGCATGCTGTGCATTTCTCCTCCATAGTCAGTGTTTTATTTTATTTTACTTTACTATTACTTTTTAAAGATAGAGTCTTCCTCTGTCCCCCAGACTGGAGTGCAGTGGTGTGATCATGGCTCACTGTAACCATGAACTCCTGGTCTCAAGCAATCCTCCCACCTCAGCTGTGGGAGTACACGAGTAGCTGTGACTACAGGTATGCACCACCACACCTGGCTTTTTGTTGTTGTTTGGGGAGATAGGGGGCTCTTGCTCTTGCTCTGTTCCCCAGGCTGGTCTCGAACTCAAGCCTTAGTCTCCCAAAATGCTGGGATTACAGGTGTGAGCCACCATGCTTGGGCATAGAGAGTATTTCATAGTCACTTTCTGTGCAGTCTTTCTCCCTTCCTTAACTGTGACTTCCCCGAGGATAGTGCAAACATTTATTCTTGATGATAGAAGCACTGTCTTATCTATTCCTGTGACCTCCATGCCTGGCACAGAGTGGACAACCAACAAATGATTCCTTAGCTGACACCTACACAGACACATTTTCCCAATCAACGCCACAAATACAAAATCCAGGTGGCGACACTCTTGATGCCCTGACCACAGGATGCTGTGAACAGAACCCCCTTTTTCTGCTATCGGCCCTGGATTCTCTGAGGTCAGCAGGGCACAGTTCCTTCCATTGCTCAGTGAAATCGACCTCCCCCACTGTGATAGTTTCCTAGGGCTTCTGTAACAAATTACCACAAACTTAATGGCTGAGAAGAACACAAATGTTATTAGCACACAATTCTAGAGGTCAGAATCTGTAATGAATTTCATTGGTCCAAAACTCAGCTGTGAGCTGGGCTGTGTTCCTGCTGGAGGCTCTGGGGGAGAATCTGTTTCCTTGCTTTTCCCAGCTTCTAGAGCTGCCTGCATTCCTTGGCTTATGGCCCCTTCCTCCATCTTCAAAACCTGCAGTGTAGTATCCTCCAATCTCTCTTTTGGCTCCATTGTCACACTGCCTTCTGTCTCTCTGATCTCCTGGATCCTTCTTATGAGGGTTCCTGTGATTATACTGAGTCCAGCTGGATAATCCAGAATATTCTTCCCATCTCAAAGTTCTTAATCACATCTGCAAAGTCCCTTGTGCATATAAAATGACATTTATAGGTTCTGGGGGTTAGGAGATAGACATCCATGTTCAGTCTACAACACCCAGAATCACCCATTTAACAGCAATGCGATGGTTCTTAGCCAGGGTGATTTTGGCCCCAGGGGACATTTGCCAACATCTGGAGACATTTTTGATTGTCATAACTCGGGGTGCAGGTGCTACTGGCCTCTGGAGGGTACAGGCCAGGGATACCGCTAAATACTGCAGTGCCCAGGAAACCCCCTCACAACAAAGAATGACTCGGCCCCAAATATAATAGTGCTGAGGTTGAAACTGTGATAGGGTATTTCCTCAATGTTCGATATCAATCCAAAAACAAACAGTGAACTTGGCTGTGTCTAATAACTGAAGATTTAGACCTTTCAAAGAATTCCCCCTGAGAAGTGGTCTAAGGGGCCTGGACGTACAGCTGCAGGGACCTTGGGAAGGCCATGAAGACAGCATCTCTCCAGCTCTGACAAACAGTGCTGACTGGTTCCTAAAGAACCTACAGTTCCTAAAGAAAGAGTCACCAGCGCAATCTTCAGCACTGGTCCCATATGCATTTCTTCTACAGCTGCAGGAAAGCAGACAAGTGAGAAACCACATTGTGGCTCTCCTGGACCCTGGGCTCTTCTGAGCAGCCTACTGGGGGCTGGCGGCCACTCTGGGAATATGGTGGACAACAGGGAGGTACCAGACCTCCCCTCAAGGAGTTTCAAGGTCAAACACCAGGGTTTAAAGGGCCCAGGAGGAGGAACGCTAAATCCAGCCCCCTGCTTCACTTGTCTCTTCTTTTTAAGATTCTGTCAGGGATCTCAAAATACCATCTTCACAGCCAGCTGCATAAAGGCAAACTTTAGAGATTCTAGAACAAATGTCAGCCACCCAGCTGGCATGGCACAAGGCTCAAGGGTGCCTGGATCCTGGTTGGCCTGGAGCAAACTGTGGAGATGGCCGTCTGCTGTCCCTGGAGAGTGCCAGGAAATCCATTCTCATTGAGGAGCAACAGCTGACCAGACACAATGTCCTGTTGCTCTCAGAAGCGGCTGTGTTTTGACAGAGGCAGGGAGATGCTCTGGAAAGGACATGGGTTCCGTACAAACAGAGCTGGCTCAGGTCCAGCCATGTAGACCTGGGCAAATGCACTGACTCTCTCCAAGCCTCACTTCACTGTTTGGAAGCCATGGGTAAAAAACATGGATTCTGAGTATATATACATATAGAGAGAGGTTGTGTATGTGTGTGTGTATGTTTGTATATATATACACACACACATATATATACACACATAGATAGAATATGTATATATATGTAGAGAGAGGGTGAGATTGTATATACACATGTGTAGAGAGAGAGGGTTAGTGTGTGTGTATATATATATATATAGAGAGAGAGAGAGAGAATATGTATATAAATACAGAGAGTGAGATTGTATAAAATATGTATATAGAGAGACAGTAAGTATATATATATATATACACACACATAGAGAGAGAGAGAGAGAATATGTATATACATATATAGAGAGAGGGTGAGATTGTATATATATATGTAGAAAGACAGAGGGAGTGAGTATATATATATAGAGAGAGAGAGAGAGAGAATATATATAGAGAGAGAGAGGGTGAAATTGTACATATATATGTAGAGAAAGAGAGGGTGAATATATATATATATAGAGAGAATATATATCTATAAAGAAAGAAAGAGAGGGTAAGCATATACATACACACATAGAGAGAAAGAGAGAGAGGGTATGTGTATATAGAGAGCGTGAGTGTATATATATATATATAAAGAGAGGTGTGTATATATAGAGACAATGTATGTATATATACAGAGGGTGAGTATGTGTACATATAGAAAGACAGGGTATGTGTATATGCTTGTGTATATATAGAAAGTGTGTATATATAGAGAGAGAATATGTATATAGAGAGAGGGAGGGTGAGATTGTATATATATGTAGAGAGAGAGAGTGAGCATATACATATATATGGAGAAAGAGAGATTATATATAGAGAGAGAGCAAGAGAGGGTATGTATACACACACATATATATACACACACACACAGAGAGGATATGTATACATAGAGAGGATAACTATATATGTGTGTGTGTATATATATAGAGGGAGCACTAGAGAGAGGTGTATATATAGACAGTATATGTATACCTAGAGAGGGTATGTGTATATGTAGAGAGGGATGGTGTGTGTGTGTGTACATACTATATGGATAGAGAGGGAGAGAGAGAGGGTGTGCATGTGTATATGCATACAGAGAGAAAGGGTGTGTATATACATACATAAAGAAAGGGTGTGTATATATATAGAGAGAGAAAGAGGGTGACTATATATAGAGAGAGGGTGAGTATACATATATATAGAGAGAGAGAGACTGGGTGAGCATATATACATATGAGAAAGAAGTTAGGTGAGTGTACACATATATATATAGAGAGAGAGACAGAGGGTGTGCATGTGTGTGTGTATATATATAGAGAAGCTGAGCATATATGGAGAGGGTGTGTGTATGTGTATATATATGTGTGTATGTGTATATATATAGAGAGAGAGGGTGAGTATATATAGAGAGTGTGTGTATGTGTATATATATGTGTGTATGTGTATATATATAGAGAGAGAGGGTGAGTATATATAGAGAGGGTGTGTATGTGTGCATATATATATATAGAGAGAGGGCGAGTATATATATACAGAGAGAGAGAAAGAGAGAGGGGTGTGTGTGTACACATAGAGCGAAAGAGGGTGTGTGTGTTTATACATAGAGGGCAAGTATATCTATAGAGAGAAGACGAATGTATATACCTAGACATATATATATAGAGAGAGAGAGAGAAGAGAGAGTGTTTATGCCTGTATATATAGAGAGAATATATATCTATATAGAGAGGGTGAGTATATCTATATATATATGTAGAGAGAGTATATATATAGAGGGTGTGTATGTATGTCACCTTTTCTGTGTATGTATGTGTGTGTGTGTGTGTGTGTGTGTGTATAGTTTCTGTATGCATACTCAATATATATTTGAAATTACATTGTTCATATACTTGTTCATTGCCCGCCTCCACTAAAACATAAGCCCCAGGACAGAGAACTGTCTGCCTTGTTCATCTCCGTACCTCTAGAGCCTGGCCAGGGTCCCCAGCATCCTCTGTGAGGAGATTAGGCAGGTGGGGTTTTTCTCAATTTATAAGGCGAAAATGAGGCTCACAGAGGTTAACCGTTGCTCTGCCCCTTAGCCAGCTACTCTGCCGTGAGTGCCCTGGGAGACACAGCCTGCCAGGTGAAAGCACTTCACTCAGCCAAAGCCTTGGTAAGGGTGGAGGCCGTGTGCACCCCTCAGCCATTGCTGTTTGGTGCTTCCTTTCTGCCAAGAGCAAATGGCATCACTTCTGCTTCCTAACACCCCTCTGCGATAGAAGAGATCACCAGGGTACACAAACACGATCACTGAAGCTCAGGGAAGGAGAGGGACCTGCCCCAGTGCACTCAGCCGTCAATGCAGAGCAGGTGTGCAAAACCAGGCCCCTTTGGCCCCCATTAGAGGCTTCGCGTGGTGTTCAAGGGAGGCACCTTTCCTCTCAGGTGAAAAGAAGTCCGTGGAGGTTCCTGATAAGCAGAGAAGGACCCAGAGTCCTTGGTGACTGCTGGTGAGGGCAAGGGGTGAGGAAAAGGATGAGGTCCCAGCAGCAGCACGAGGCAGGAGGACCTGCGACGGGGGCCCCATGATTGTATTGAAGATAACAGGTATGAGAAGCCAGCAGCACTCGCACCAGGGCCTGGCAGCCTGGGGTGCAAGAGGCCGGGAACGCAGTCAGGACTCTCCTTTGGTCAGGTCCAGGCCCAAACCTTGGCTCGGGATGGCCCTTGGGCAAATTCCAGACCCCTGGAACTCCTCTTGGTGTTCTGACCAACCTAACACCTCACACTGGTCCAGTATCAAACGGGTCTATGGGAGTAAACTTCCCAGATGAAAAAGGTGAAGCTCAGAGAGTCCCCCCCCACCCCGCCCACCGCCGTAATCACCACCCGAGTCCCCCACCTCCGGCCCACCGCCGTAATCACCACCCGTAACCCGTAATCACCATCCGTAACCATGCTTCCCCAGTAGTGAGAGGGACATAAACAAGAAGACAGTATTCGTGAAACTCCTGGGCTTTTCTTGCTCAGATTCGTAAATAATGGGAAAGATCTGTTGGAGATCATTTAGCCGCGGTCTTTCCTGCAGCTGGAAGCTCCCATGAGGTCTCGCGTTCTTGATGGCCTCTGACGTGAATGTCTTATAATTAAGGGCCGCTGCTGCCTACATGTTACTGTGACTCCCCCAACGCTCCTCTTAGGCCAGAGCTGAAATGGGCTTCAGGAGGCCCTTCTGTCTCCTGGCATGTTTCTGGGGCCCAGAGAAGAGGAGAGTGGAGAGATCTGAGCAGTCTCCCTTGCAGCATCCTGGCTCAGCTGACTTGTGAGGGGGGCTCCTTAACCCAGACTCTCCATGTGGGAAAGTGGGGGAAATCTCACAGAAGAGCAGCTCCCTGGGCAAGACCCTTGGGCAGGCCGGGCTGTGGAAGCAGAGGGCTCCCCGCTGGCCTCCTGGGGAGCCCCTGGTACCCATTACAGAAGTCCCCTCCTCTCTCCCTCCTGGCTGCCCTCAGACACTGGGAGCTCTCCCTTTGCTCAAAGCCTTTGTCGGGGCCACTCCTCTTTCTCAGGACACCTCCTCCAGGTGTCTGTCAGCCTGGCCACCTCCCCTCCCACACAGCTCAGCCCCACCCTCACCTCACTGGTGCCTTCCTGGTCTCCCTATTGAAGACCAATAGGGAGCTGCACACAGCTATTCACTGCACAGGGCTCTGCCTCCCTTCCCTTCTCTCTTCCCAGCTTTCTTGCTCTCTGTGCACTCCATTTTCTAATAGAGAAAACATTTGCTTTGTTTATTGCCTAGCTCTCTACACAAAGCAGAAGCTCCACGAGGGCAGGGTTTTCTGTTTTGTTCATTGCTGTCTGTCCCCAGCTCTGGGAACTGTGCTAGGCACATGGTAGGTGATCAGGGAAGTTATTGAATAAGAGAGTCAATGGTCCACCTGCAGTAAATGCTCAGGCTTCTGAACTTGCCGGTGTCACAGCTGCCCCTACGAAGCCACCTCGCTCACTCGCACTGGCAGAGGAAGCCTGCGCTCATGTCTCTCTGTTCCAGCATTTCATGTGCAAGCATTTCCAAGTCCCCAGTTGCTGCTTCATCTGTATTCACTGTCATGAAACCCACTGAGTTTGCCTTTCTCCTGTTTTCTTTCTGCTGCTTTAAGAATGCTCCCTCTCGCCACTAGTTGGCAGGGCCACCTCAGTACAGGGCCTCAGAACGGCATGCAGGTTCAAGCCAGAGTGGTGCAGTGCGAGTGTTTAAGTCTCTGTTTAAAATTCTTGCAAACTCCGTTTAACAGGGTAATGGTTTAATGTATTGTTTAACAAGAAGCCATTTGGAGCTAGAGCAGGACTTGCTATAGACGCCAAGCAGATTCCAAATGGCATCTCCTCAAAACGAGAAGAGAAACATAAAGTTAGAGAAAGGCTGTCCCTGGGGGAAGCGGGAGAGGCCAAGTCCATGTTCTGGCGGGAGGAGGCAGGCAGGTCTGCTCTGCGTCTCTCTCCATCTCAGCTGTGGGCGAAGATGCAAGCCAGCCGGGGAAAGGGGTCAACAGGGAGTTGGGCATCTTTCCCTTGATTTAACTGCTCAGGGCCACAGCACAGCAATGCCATGAGCGCCCAGAAGTGGAGCTCGTGTGCTGCAGATGTATGCACTGCTAGGTCTGAAAGCCCAGTGTTCCTCGGAGATGGCCAACCCCAAGATTGGCACCAATAGCCATGGAGAAGGAGGGGCTGTGCTCAATTTGGGGTCCACAGGCAGCATAGAGTACTGGCAAGTGGCCAGGACGTGGGAACTCCCTGCAACTCTGGATCAGGTGATTCATTATGTAATGTCGTTTGATGTAGTGGATTGGTTGTTTTGGGAACAAATTTTACTTCTCATTCCTAAGGAAACAGAATGGAAAATTCATGGTTCCGGTGCTGAGCTCAGATCCAATACATTCACCTCACACAACCAAATCACCACCCCTTTCTGGGTGGCAGCTTCACCCTATTTTAACCAAGATCCCAAAGTTTGAAGTAATCACCTTTAGTGTCCTTGATTTAGAGACGGTGACAGCTAATGTCCCATATGAACAGGACTGGAAAGAGACAAAGTATTTTCATATAAGAAAAAAAGAAATCTCCCACAAAGAGAGACGTGGATGTCGTTCACTGTGGGGACAGGAAAGAGAGGAGGCCATTCAACTGATCCAACAACTGATCCAACCGCTAAGAGTCAGCCCCCTCGGCCCTCCCTCCACCTGGGCACAGAAGCAGGTTTTACCCATAGAAGGGATACTTGGTCAGGGAGACAGAGCAGTGGAGCTGATGCTTCCTGTGGGATGCTTTTCATCCTCACCAGGGAAAAAAAGAAGTAAGTGCTTGCCAGGTTGGAGCCAAAAAGAAAGGCACAGACATTTCTGCTTAACAGGAGCAGAGAAAAGCAAATTGTCCTTCTGAGTTGTTTGGATGCAGTTAGTCCGAGCTCTCGCTGGAAATAGAGGTGAATGTGAAGCTCAAACACAGGCCTCTGGAAGGGCTTTTGATATAAAAGGAGCCTGCAAGTAAAGCTGAGAAAGAAGAAAACTAGCAAGGAAGTTAGCACTGAAGAGACACAAAGCAAGATCCCTAATTTTATCTTAGAGCTCCAGGTTTGTTTAAAGAAAAACCAGTGTTTATATGCAGGGTTTACAATTTTCTCATGCTTCCCTGTCTTAGCAAAGATGCTTTTCTTTGGCACAAATTTGGTACTGGTGTCTGTGGTTATGGATGTCTAGATGGGGAGCAGGGAGAGGCATGGCATTTGGACCACGTCTTCTAAGTGTTGTGTGACCTGCTCAACTGCAGGCCCAGGGTGGCAAGAAGTATAGGAAGCTTTTCTAATTCTCCTCCTTGCTGTGTGACCTGGGCAACTTCCTTCCCTCTCTGTGCTTTGGCTTCCCTGTGTTAAATGGGGAGGGGGCTGAATGGCCTGATGGGCAGCCTTTCCCCCACCTCCACTCCCAGGAGCTCCTGCCAAGTGCTGCATGGTGGAGTGGGACCGTGCGACTTTACGCATCATGTCGAGGTCCGTTTTTGATCATCTCCGGGAGAATTCCTTGCTCTAGGAAGAAGTGTCTTCCCAGTGTGTGTCCCCTGAGCAGTAATGGCCTACATGGCACCAGCTGGCCACGTTCTGGGGTAGAGGTCGCTCTAGGTTCCAGCCCCAGCACTGATCAACTGATCAACTGATCCAACAACTGATCCAACCGCTAAGAGTCAGCCCCCTCGGCCCTCCCTCCACCTGGGCACAGAAGCAGGTTTTACCCATAGAAGGGATACTTGGTCAGTATCCCACCTGGGGATGCCCAGTCTTGCCCCCTGCTGAGTTAGAGTTTGAGGGGCACACAATGGCTCAGAGGATATCTGAGGGCACCCGGGGTTTCCTCTGAGGGTTCCTGGGGTGCCCTGATTTTTCAGGGCCAGAGAGATCTAAGGAGACCGAAGAGACCTGCACCGTATTGGAAATGTAGGACACTGGGTTTTCATCACGAACCTCTCACTAACTGAGTCCATCACCTTGGACTAGTTCCTTGATCTCTCTGGGCTTCAACTTCCTCATCTGTAAAAGAAAAGGGCTGAGCTACACGTTTTCCCAAATCCTTGTTTCCAGCACAAAGATTCTGTGCTTTTATGTGTGGGGAGACAGGTAGACAGGCAGCCTTAGAATATGCTAGAATCTTGTTATCTATCAATAATCTCAGGGTCTTCCAATGTTTGGGGGCCAAAATGATAACAGTATCATCCCACATCCATCTCCTTCTCCAGACCCACCCATCCTGTCCTAAAGTCTTTGTCTGGATAAGCTCTTTTGACCTCTGGGTCAGGATAGAAATGATCTCCAAGGAAAGGCCAGGCAAAGGGCAGTGAACCCATATGTGTCTTTCTCACTAGCAGGGTCCTGGGGAGCTGGAGGGTCCTTGTCCCCGACCCATCCCCTTGCTTCCTGGCCAGGCCAAGCTTAGCTCCATAGTAGGTCAGTGAGGCTTCCCCCTGAGTGCTTGGAAGAGGCTCACCTAAGAGGCTCTGGAAGACTCAGAACATTTGCAAAAAGCCAATCGTGGGCAGAGACGCTGGGAGCAAGAGGCAGAAACATCGCCTTCTGACCATGTCAGTGTGATGGCATCTGGGGCATGCACACATGTGTATGCTGGAGCTGACATGCCCAGCTTGGCCACGGCATATGCCACCCTCCGCTCCATCCCAGCAGCAGTGGCCGGTTCCCACAGAATCCACACAAATCTATCTGTCTCCTCCAGACTCAGCCACAGCCATCCTTGCTTATGGGCACAGGCTTTAGAGCAGGACTCCCTAGGTAGACATCCCAGCTCTACCACTTCCAAGCTTGAGGCATTGTGCATGGTACCTAGCCTCTCTGCACCTCCGTTTCAATGTCTGTAAAATGGGAATAAAAAGTGTCCACTTCAGAGGGCCGCTGTGGGACTTTAACTGGTTCCTTAATCCATGTAGCCTCCCCGGACTAGTCTCTGGCACACGGTTGAGCTCCCCTAAAATCTTAATGAGCATTTTTGACATCATCATTTTCATTGTTCTCCTCATCACCACCGCTGTCCCGCACTCGCTGCAGTACACCCTGTGCCCTGGGCACCAGATGCTCTCAGTCTGCCCTCTCCATGCTCTTGCAGGCCTCCATTCCTTGGTATCTGTGGTCCCACTGTCCAGAAAGGCCTCCCAATGTTCTCCTTCAAGTGAGCTCTTACTCATCCAACAAGAACCAAATCAAATGTTACCCCCTCTGTCAGGCCTCCAGAAACAGTTACTCCCTCTTCCATGCTCCCGAGAAACCTGTGGGTGCGTCTGTTACAAAATTTAAGATGCGGAGTGCCAGACCATAAGCTCCTGAAGGGCTGGCGTCTTTGCAGACCTATCCCCGGCAGGTCTGGCCTGTGGTGGGTGGTTCTGTGATGATGGGGAAGTGGCCATTACAGTCCTATAAGGGGAGGACTCCTCAGCAGAAGTGTGGCCAAAAAGGTCGCCCCAGGCCTTGTGGAGGAAAGGGAGGTTCCCCATGCCTGGCGCCTGCCAGTGTTCATACAGAGCCACCGGAGAATTCCCAAAGGAGGGAGGAGGACAGAGCCATCACTCTTCATCCATTCCCCAACCCCTGCTTCCCCACAGACCTTCCTCCCAAACACCCAGTGAGAAACCACCAATCCTCTTTCTGTTACCCCCCCCAGTGGCCCAATTGCATCCTGTTGGCTTGCGCTCCAGAACAGACCTCACATCTGCCCACTGCATCCTTCCCCAAACACTCTCCATCCCATAACCTCACACCTGGCCCACCACAGCCTCCAGAACAGACCTCACATCTGCCCACTGCATCCTTCCCCAAACACTCTCCATCCCATAACCTCACACCTGGCCCACCATAGCCTCCAACAGGTGCTCCTAGCTCAGCCCTTGCTTCCCTCCCTGTGCAACAGAAAAGGGACCTTCTTCAAAAGCAAGGCTGGCCGTGTGCTTTTCCTCTGCAGCCCCTCCCACTACCCTTGGAATAAATCCAAGCTCCTGGGGTCCCCCAGGCCCTTCCCAATTGGGGCCCTGCCTTTCTCTCCATCCTCTCTTACCCCAACTGCCAAGCTCCAGTCATGCTGGGTCCTTTCACTTTTTGGAACAAGTCAGGCTTTCCTTCTCTCAGGGCCTTTGTGCAAGCTACTCCCATTGCCCAGAAGGCTGTCTCTGCTCTTCCCAAGTTGGTTCCTGCTCATCATTTGTACTCAGCGTAACTGGCAGCTCTCTGGAGGGGCTTTTTCTGACCCCCTGCCTAAAGTAGTCTTTCTCTAACCCAACCCAATTGTCTGCTTCAATACACTTACCACCAAGTGTTGTCTAATTGTTTTTGTGCTGTGTCCCCCGACAGAATGGGAAATTCATGACAGCATGGATCATGCCTGTTATGCTCCCCATTGTTCCTCCACACATAGCATGACTCCTGGATAACACATCTTTGTTGAGTGGCAGAGTGTATCATGTAGCCAGAATATGCCAGGTGACGCACTGTGGAGGTGGATGTGGAGCTCATTAGACCTTCGCAACAACCCAGAAAGTACTTGTTATTCCTAATTTACAGATTAGGAAACTCAGGAAATTAACTTGCCTGGTGCCGTAAGGTCAATACATGGCAGAGCTGGAATCTGCATGCAGCCCTGTCTGACTTTTCATACTGTATTGAACTGCTTTTCCAGCCCTGTCACAACCCAGAACAGGAGCAGAGCCTTGGCAGACACAAGACTCACCGCTGGCATAAATGTGACATGTCAGAATTATGTGGGCCCATCATTTCTTTGTTACTCTGTTTACTTAAACTTTCAAGACATCAGGCTTAAGGAAGACCCTGCAGAAATGTCCAAATGACTCCAGCATAATAATTGTATATTACTATTATTTCCTTTGAGTCTGTATTTATGGGGAAACTGGATATAAGTGTGTCTTGCAGGCTGAATATTGTTCTCTTAGCCCAGTGATTAGAGAGAAACAGAGGGTGGAGAGATGGCAAAGGAGGGAGAGACTGGCATTGGCAAATCCATGCAAAACTCACCCATTAAAGTGGTAGTCACAGCGATCTTTCCAACCATCTACTAGCCCTAATGGTACACAGTGGACAGGAGTCATTATAAAGCCCACCAAAGCAAGGTCAGTGAGCCACAGGTCTCACCAGCAAAGCCTGAAGGCTAACTCAGAAGGTACATCTACAATAAAAGCACCACTACCACCACCAAGAAAACAGCCAGACATCCTACAAGGCACTTGACATGTGTCATGTTTCATGCTCGTAACAAGTCCCTATGGTAGGTACTGCATTATCCCCATTTCATAAATGAGAAAAATGAGGAACAGACATGCTCAGTAACTTGCCTAATGTCAAACAGCTGTCAAGTAACCCCAACTTTCCACGCTGGGGAGTCACCCCAACTTTCCACGCTGCAACCCTCCAGGCACCCATGTGACTGGGAGAGGCCATGCCATCAGCAGGCCTGTTCCAAGTCCACAAATTTTCTCTCCCCTCTTCCAATTTCTGATGATTAAACTGATTTACTTTAAAGCTTGTACATTTCCTGCAGCTTAAACAGATGGGAATGGCATCTACTAGCATAACAAAATTGTCTGGTGATGAGGACTCAACCCTAGAAGTTAAGTAAGAGAGAAATGCCAAGCCCCTTACAGGCAGCCCGTGCTCAGTGATGTCTAGTGTTCGTCCTTCCTATAAACCCAGCTAATGCTATAGCCTCCTTCTTGGCTTACAGATCCACAACCCAGTGGCAAGGATGGCCACTGGCCTTTGTTTAGTCCAACAGGACCCAAATACATTTAACCATGAAGGGTTGTATTAGGAAACACCCATTCCACATTCCAAACAAACTTGGTGAAATGCTCACCTGACCTCCCAGCTTCCAGCACAAAAACAGGGGATTGCAGGGAGGAGGAGCCAGGAGGGGCTTCCCTGGGGTGAAGGCCCAAGAGCAGCATGACACTGGGTCGCTCCTGGCTCCTTTTCCAAGGGGTCTGCTCTTGGCAGCATGCCCAAGTGGCCCCTGGCTTTGCACAGACCCTGGCCCCAGTGGGCTGTCACATGAGAGGACATTTAGGAAGCAACATCCACTGCCCCTTGGGAATCCTCACTGGCTTTCCTCTCCAGAGATGTGGTGCCCAGCCCTTTCTGTTTATAATCTGAGAAACTATTATAGAAAGGACAGGCATAACAAGGAGGCTGGGACACAGATGATCCAGAAGGCCAGAAAGGGGGAGAAATCTCCCTAGGACCTGGACTGTGCCAGCCCATAAACTCCTGAAGGTTGGCATCTCTGCAAACCCATCCCCAGCAGGTCTGGCTCATGGTGGGTGGTATCATGATGATGGGGAGGTGGCTGTCAGAGCCCTATAAAAGGATGACTCCACCTGGCCCTGGAAATGATAAACACAGCCCCTTATGTGCCCATGGAGTTTGCAAGTTTACAAAGTGCTCTCTTGTGCATTATCTCATGGCATCCCCACTGAAAATTAGGTATTCTTCTTCTTTCTTCCAGTATACCAAAGAGAAAATGGGATTGTGAAAAGATGAAGGTCCAAAATCACAAGAGGGTATAAGTGGTGACCAGGTCCCTGGATTTAAAATGCCCTGTCGGGAGCCCACTGGTGCACCACCCTGCTACCTGCCCTATCTGTTTGGGGTGTCAAGATCCGGCCAAAGGTTGGAAGAGGAAAAGATGGGAGGAGGCATAACTTGGCAGCCCTGGTGGTACAGAGTGGGGAAGATTTGAAACGGAAACAGCAAAAGGCAGTTTAAATAAGCAGAGTCTGCTGTGGTTTGAAGGTGTCCCCTCCAAAGTTCAGATGTTGCCAGTGTGATAGGATTAGGAGGTGGGACTTTTGAGAGGTGATCAGGCCATAAGGACTCCGCTCTTGTGAATGGGATTGAGGGCCTTACAAAAGAGGCTTCATACAGCATGCAGCTAGCTTGTCCCTCTGCCCTCTGCCATGTAAGAACACAGTGTTCTTCCCTTCCAGGGGATGCAGCCCTCATTAGGCAGCTGAACGTGCAGGCACCTTGATCTTGGACTTCCCAGCCTCCAGAACTGGGAGAAAATAAATCTCTGCTCTTCATAAATTATTCACTCTCAGACATTTTGTTATAGCAGCACAAACGGGCTAATCTGGAGTCTCAGACAGCAGCTGAGTTGGTTTTGAGAAATAGAAAAACTCAGATGGGAGAGAAAGGTGTCCCTCTCCAGTGCCAGCAAATCTGCCCATGAAAGCATTGTTGCCCTGGGCTGCAGGGCAGCAGCCCTGGGATCTGAGGGCAGGTTTGGAGGCCTCATCAGGGAACCAGGCATTGCCCTGCCAGTCAGCAGCTCATCCTGGCACCAGGAGCTGCTACCCAGGGTCAGCGCTCACTTCCACAGAGCTCCTTTATGGTTAGGTTTCTAGAGCAAGAATGCATATTTCAAAGACATCCCTATGATGCTGGTCTTGCTCCAGAATCAATCATCACATGAGTCTCTTGGTGCTGAGAACAAATGATGTTGTTCAAATTGCTGCATGTCCACGTTCACACAATGTGTTTTCTCAGAGATCCTGTTAGGCAGGTACTCCCATGGCCGCAGCTGTGGGCAGCCAATCACACCAGTTCATTGCCAAGTCTACAGCCTGGGTCCTCAGGCATCCTGAAGATGGAGCATCAGCAAGGTTTCCCTGTATTCCCAAGCTCTTCTCAGTGCCCAGGAGATAGTGTGTGTGCACATGAGTGTGTCCAAGAAAGAAGGGAGGGACCGGATGAACGGTCAGCCCTGCCATCCGCCACGTGGCTTCCTGCTTAGCTTCTGCATGTCCCAGCTGGAGCCGGACATCGAGTTGGCTCCTTTTAGCTCTCCTGTCCAGGCCTCGGTTGCTGGTCCTGTAGGCACTGGCTGGGCTGTCACTCCAAGAAGCCGGAGTCCCTGGGCCACCTGAGGCCTGTTCCTGACAGTGAGGACTGCAGATGCCAAAGGGCAGATGTTGGCTGGTGTCACCCAACTGGCAGCACCTGCTGAAGATCCCCAAACTCCTCCTGCTTCTGTGGGTGCCCAGAAGACAGAGGCTGTGGCTGCCTGGAGCATGCAGCTCATGCTTCCTGAAGCCTTGTCAAAGGGCGGAACTGGGCCCTCAGCTCAGTGTGGGTCTCAGGCCTAGCTTCCCCTGTGTGCAGTCCAGGGGTAACATGGCCCCTTTTCCTTGCTTCTGTGATGGACCAGCAGGACTGCAGCCAGCACTTTGTGGGATGGACAGATACCCTGGGGCCCCTTTTTCCACCAGGCAGCCTCCATTGAGGGCTGTTCTTGTTCAGTAGATGGGACATGAGGCTCCACCTGAGCTGAGTTCATACAGGACAGGCAAGCCTGTCAGCAGCACGGCTGGGTTCATAACCAGGTCCCCAGGCTTTGAATGCTACCAGCAAGCTACCAGCCTGAACAGCTCAGTCTTCCGCTGGCTTTTGAAGATTAAATCCCCTTTTTGCATAAGCACCTAAGGGGATCGGAGCCTACAGAGGGCCAGCTTGGAAAACGTAAGGAGGCACATCTGTTCAGAGAAAGGCCTGGGGCAGCATGGCTGTTCTTGCCAGACCACGTTGGTGAGGAGGTCTGTGTGGGTGTCCATGAAGGTGGTGACACAGAGGGCCTGCTGGGGCACCAAGAGGACCTGCGGGGTCTGGAGGTGAGAACCTGAGAGACCAGGAGGTCCTGCTGGCCAGGGAGAGCTGGGGTGCGGACAGCAGACCCCTCCCCACGGCTGCCTGGCTACCCAGATTACACATGCTCGCTGAGCGCTCTGCAGTCAGGAACTTCTGGGCTGAGTCTCTTCAGCAGCTTCTTGCCTTGATAAACTCAGTACCTCCCAGGACAGTTCACGCATGGCTCCACGGACTGTCTCTCACCCGCTGAATGGATAACCGTCTCCCTGCAACTTCTACCCCTTGGGATGATCCTTCTTGCCCATGACATCCCTTCAAGTGTCACCCCATGTGTTGCCGCTTCCAGCCCCCTCCTCCTCCTGGGCCCTCTCCCCTGCTGGAACTTCAGCAGAGTGACTTAAGCTGCTTTACAAATGGGGCTTACACATGAGCTTGGTTCGAAGCAAGAGCACCACAGTTTAAGGGTCTGAAACCGTGAGCGCTGCCCAACATGACGGCCCCTTGTGGTCCCGCACTATCTCTGGCCTACGGCTCCCTGTCCCATAGACGTGCAAATGCCTGGTTTGGGTCAGCACCCAAGAACAGGGGCCACCGCCCCTGACGGGGAAACCCAGAGCCCTCTACCCTGCTACGTCCTGGCTGGCTCTGCTCTGCTCACATTAACGAAGCGGCCTGGAGGTGTCGAGCCAGCCCACATACATTCAGGACATGCCTGTGCCACGCTTGAGTGTGGTGTGAGGCCCATCAGCACTGCACTGGGGGCCGGGCGTCCTGGGAACTCAGGGCAGGATGGGCAATGCCCACAGAGCGTGCCAGGCACACAGTGTGTGTGGGGTGCCCGTGGTCCCCAGGTGGAGGGCATGCCGGGGTGGCAGGGCGCGGCCGGCGGGCACTCACAGGGCAGGGTCTCGGCGCTGTTCTTCTGGAGCATGATGCAGAGCTGTAGCACCAGTTGGGGCGCGCTCTCCAGGAAGGTCTCCAGGAGACGCAGCATGTTGACGTCTGCATATTCATACATCATAGCCCAGTAGAAGCGTCGCTGGTGTTCCTTCCGCCGCTGGCTCTGAATCCCCAGGTACATGGTGCGGATATACCTGCCCAGAGAGATGGGGAGAACACAGAGAGCATGGGTGGGTGTGGGGGCTCCAGAGGACCCTTGCCATCCCCCTAAAACCGAGAGACCCAGCATTTTCCGCCCCCTGCCCCAACCCTGTGCTCTGAAGTTCCCAGAGGCTTGGACGGGGCTCTGGGGGGTCTCCCGGCAAAAGGACACGATGCTGAGGCATGGGGGAGGGGAAGGGCAGGTCAGGAAAGGATTTGACCCCTCATGGGCTCCTAAGCAAGTCCTCTTCCTCCTGGTCTCCATTTGCTCATCTGGAAGATGAGACTGTGGGGCGAGATGCCCTCCCAGGGCCTGCAGGTGGGCATCTCACGTGAGCCCCGGGACAGGGGTGGGTTTTCTCAGGTTCAGGATCCTGGGGGGAAACAGTCCAGCAGGGTTGTCACCTCTGTTGTTCTGGAGCAGGAAAGGCAGGGAAGGGGGTGAACATTTGTGAAGCTCCTACTACGTGCCATTCGCTGGCTGGCCATGCCCAGGTGGTAAGTAGGAGGGTATCGTTCTCACATGTGACAGACAGGAAATAGCGCGGGCTCAGAAAGGTCACCCCCACCCTGTTGCCGGATAGTGGAACAAGCAGGAATCACACCCAGGCCACTGGACACCCTCTCTGGACATCAGGGGGACCCAGGGCCTGCCATGGAGTCTCCGTCCCAGCAGGGCCCAGGACACAGGTGCAGATCCACTGCCCGCCCTCTCAGGACCACGCCCAGGCTCTCTGTGGGAGGGCCGAGGGGCCAAGGAAGCAGGTAGGGGAAGAGCAAGGCTCACAGGTCAAGCAGGCCTGGACTCATCAGTTGCTAAGTTGGGGACCTTGAACTAGTTACTCCAGCTCTGTGTCCTTGTCGCTCATATTTCACATGGGGGCAGAATGAGAGCATCACAGGGTGCACGGGAGATTAGTGAGATGATATGCACAGTGGGCACCCCCCAGGTCGTACAATAACCCCAGCCTCATTTTCACCAGAACTCTCCGGAACTGTGTCTCCAAGGCAAGAGAAGGACTTAAGGCACCATCCAAACTCGGCCAACAAGCTCCAAGTCTGGTCCAGGATAGAGGGTATGGACAGGGCTCACCCAGAAGCAAGGGCCAGAGTGCACAGCTCTGTGGGTCCAGTCAGGATCCACAACAGGAACCGTAAACTGGGTGCCGCCAGCAGTGGGAGAGAACCACACGCCTGTCCTTGACTGTCCTGTGGGATGGGCATTCTAGGACCCGCTGCTGTGCCCTCTGAAATGCCGAGCCTGACTTGTAAAGATTCATTGCGTGGCTGATGCCCTATCCAGGCCCAGCTGGCCTTGGGTATTATCAAGAACCCACTCAGGGCTGCTGGATGGTCTGTTTTGTCACTTCCATGCTGCCAGCCAGCTCCCAGCCACTGCCCCTCTTGCCTGGAGGGATGCAGGAGTCTCCTCACTGGTTCTCCACTGTCTACTCTTACCCCTGAACAACCCATTCTTCAAGCCGCTACTAAGCCACCAGGGTGACCTCAAACACACATGCCAGCTGCAGTAAGCCTGCTCACCATCCGATGAGGGCTGCCTGGCTTCTCTCTAGATTCCTAAGGGCCTTTGGGGGCCTGGATCCTGAAGGGACCCAGCCAGGGAAGCTGCAATGGACACCTCATTTCTCTCCAGACCCACCCCCTGAGGTGAGCAGAGGCACACCCCTACTGAGAACCAGAGGCTGGCATTGCAGTGATGGCCCCATGAGGGAGGGACATGGGAGGAAGGTCAGGGCACCAGAACCCCTGGGCCAGGTCCTTCCAGGTATACAGTCTCTTAGGGTCCCTGGCCCACCTTGCATGTCAGGTCTGGTTATCACCATTCAACACATGGGGAAACTGAGGCTCTAGCATGAAATAAAGCACCAAATTCTGGTTCTGTTTCAGGTTCTTCCACCTGCTGACTGTGGCATTTCCACAGGGCGTTGCCTTGCTCTGGGCCCCTGCCTGTGAGTTCACAAAATCAGGAAACCAGGGAACAGGCTCAGGAAGAGGAAGGGGGAGGTTGCACCTGGTCTCAGAGCTCACAGTCTCTAAGAGAGGGGAAGGGAGAGACCCAGAGAGATAGAGGCAGACACACAGAGATAGACAGTGAGACAGACATACACAGAGAGACAGAGAAGTAGGAGGGAGCTGAAGGAGAAAGCAAAGGTAAGGGGAGCAGTGTCAAATTTGGGGATCTGAAGGAGAAGACTGCCTGGAGGAGGTGATGGCAGAAAGAAATGTGTGCAGGGAGGTTCCTGGAAGCAGATGTCATCATCGGTATTTTGGGAGGGGCTGAGGGTGAGCCCCTGATGGAGGGTGATAGAAGGGTCAGGCTGATCAACCATGATGGCAGTGCAGGGAGGCAGGGCATCAGGGGACACGAATGCTCCAGCTGAGGCACTGAGGCAGGGCTGCGTGCCCAGAGCTTTGGCACCTGTGTCCAGGAGAGCCGTGTGCCGAGTGGAGCCTCAGTGCGGTGGGTCTCCCAGATCAGAGCTGCTCCCTGTGACCCAAACCCGGCTCTCTCAACAGGTGGCACCTGCAGCACACAAGCCATGAGCCATAGATCACTCCAGGCCCCAGACCACAAACCTAATGGTCTCAGGAGTACACTCAGACTACAGACTCTGCTTCTTCTAGCCTCACAGGTGGCCCAGCAGCTGGAGGAATGGTTATATGGCAGCACTAACCCTATCCATCTGGGTCCCAAGTCAGTAATGCCAGTGCTCAGGTTCACCCAGGCAAAGAGAGCACCGGTTCTACCCCTCGACCCCACGTTCTCCCCAAGCCACAGGCCCCTCTGCCCACCAAGGCCGGGGAAAAGGAAAACAATGAGCCCAGAATATGCCAATTCAACTGGAATGCCTGCCAGAGGAGCCAATCTTGACGCTCTCCTGGGTGTGAGCACCCCAGGGTATGGGAAGAGACAGGGTGGATATAGGCAAAGCGGGTGCCACTCCTCCCTGAGCCAATTGTCAAGCAGATGCTGGGGCCTAGAGGGCACCACAGTCCAGGCAAAACCGAGTTTGGACAGCATGGTGCCTCCTGGGTCACCCACACAGGCACCGCAGGGACTGTAGTAGGGACTGATCACAGCCCCACCCAGGAGTTCCTGACAGCCAGGCCTCAACGCAAATGCTCATCCTTTCCAACTGCTCCTGGCGCGGCCCCTCCTCTGCTACTCTTAAGTCCTTGGGTCCCCAGTGGACAACCAAGGGGTACTGGTTTGCAATATAACTGGGTCTGGACACTGGTCTAGTCCAACCCCTACTTTATAGGGGAGGGCCCCAGTGCCAGAACGCAAGCCACCGCCGCCTCAGTCACTCAGTGCTGTGAGGCCCAGATGAGACCAGGACCTTGCTTGTCCACCACAACACGTGCAAAGCCCCTGCCTCTCATGCAGGAGGATCCTGGCAGCTCCTGCAATCACGTGGCTGCTGCTATCCTCAAGGCTCTAGGATTCTTCCTCCTTCTCCTAGCTTTCCCTGGTGTCTGTCTCCCTCAAGATCTAAGCAGCTGCCAAGAAACAACCAGGCAGATGGGTGGGGCGGGAGGAAGGCATAAGGCATGCCTCCCCCCACCCCCCAAACCCCTGGGCCAGCGCTGCTGTCCTTCGGTATCTCAGTTCCTGGGTGACCTCTGAGGTTGCCTTGAGGTTGAACTGCCAGCCGCCTCCTGCAGGGCCTCCCACATCCCCTCTGCAGAAGCGGCCTCGGCCCGCGGCCACACGGTGGCGGCAGACCCTAAGCGTCGCGGAGAGACGCCTCCAGGCCAGTGATCTCACGCTACAGGCCCGTGCCCTCTTCTGCCAGGGCGCGGGGTGCTAGCCCACAGGTGCGCTCCGAGGTGGGAGGCAAGGCGTCTGCAGGACACTCAGGATTGGCTGCCATTCCTCCAAGCCCCCTCCTTCTCCACCTTCCTGGAGGGTTCCAAAGAGCTTACCGCAGCCTTCTCCAGGAAGGTAGCTTGGGAGAGAAGACACCAGCTCTCCTCCCCGATTTGCTCCCAAAGTCGGTGTCACCTCCTGTCACGTCGTATCTCCCCTAGCAGACTCGGATCATGAAATGCACGGGGGTGAAGGCAGCAACGCCACGTGTCCTCAGGAGCACAGGCTCAAGAAAGCTGGGCCTGGTCTATGGTCTGCAGGACCGGGCGACCTTGAGCAAGTCACCTCCCATGGCTGGGCCCCGCTATTCCCATCACAGGAGGCGCAGGCAGGAGGGATCTCCAAGCCTCTACCAACATCTCATAACTTTGTCTTTCTTCAAGTCAGTGACCTCATAGAGCACAAGGATGGCCTAGCATCTTTACAAACAATAAAGTCTCATGTTTGTGTGACATTCACTTGTGCCAGGCTCTATTATGGGCATTTGGTACCTATTACCTCATTTAATCCTCACAACACCCTATGAGGTAGCTGCAATATTACCTACCAATTATTCATTTTACGGGTGCAATATTATGGGTGCAATATTACCTATTAATATTTATTTTACAGACAGCAAACTGAAGCACTGAGGTTAAACCATTCGCCTTGCTCTTCCCAGCTAAGTAAGTAGCTGAGCAGGGCTTCAAGCCCAGGCAGTCTGGCTTCAGGGCCAGTGCTGTTGATAGCTCCTGCCCACGCACCTCCCAGAGGTAGACCATGTGTCTCCATACTTCTGAACTCAGTCCAACTTGCCTGACAGTGAGGAAGAACGGAGTTTGCCCAAAACACCTGGGCTCCCTTCCAGTTCTGCCACCTGGCTGTGTTACCTTGAGGGACATCTCCTAACTTCTCTGAGTCTTAGTTTTCGCATGTATAAAATGCCTAGTCCGGAGTAGAACCCCAGAACATGTTGGACGAATCAGTGCACAGCATGGTGCCCCCTCAGAGGGTCACAGGAGCCTTAAATAAGACCATGCCTGCGAGCACAGACAGGAGTTTAGAAGTTGCCATGCAGATGGCAGCCATTACTGCTCCCTGAGGTGCTCCGTTCCTGTGTTCCCTGCAGCCCACTCTGCTTATATCCTTCCGGTTCTGCCTCCTTCCCTTACTTTGTAAGCCATGGAATTGTTTAAAGCTCCTGTTCCCTCCAGCAGAAGTATCTAGTCCTCTGAGCACAGCTTTTTTGAGAGAGACACAGTTGTCATCTTCTTTTTCCTGCTGGCTCATCCGAGGCTCAGAGAGACTAAGTGACTCCCCTGAAGCCACACCATCAGTCATGGTTCAGGAAAATCAGAGAAGGTCTTGCCCAAACTATGTTGCCCCTCTGGAATTGGCTATGGCTCTGCCCAAGATTGGCTGGGGTAGAAAATAAGTGATTTCTACAAGGGGCAGGGGACTGAACAGATTTGCCTATCTGGGCCCACAGTCTCCAGCTGCTTCTTATGACACTCTCAGAAACAGCATTGAAATTTCTGATTGTGGATAACAGCCCACCTTCAAAGCCCCAAACAGGGGTGAGCTCAAGTTTTGTGGGGTCTGAGACTTAGAGAACCCTTCTTTAAGGAAAATAGTAAATTCTACCAAACACTTAAAGTAGAAATTGCACCAACTCTACATACTGTTTTCCAGAAAATAAAAAAGAAACACTTCCCTGTTCATCTGATGAGGCTGGCATTACTCTGACACAAAAGCCAGTCACAGCACAAGAAAATAGAACTACCGTAAATCTCCCATAAACACAGATGCAAAAATCCTCAACTAAATATTAGCAAATTAAATCCAGTAATATATGGAAAGAACAATGGACCAGAGCAAACTGGGGTTTATCTTAGGAATGAAAGGCTGGTCCAATATTCAAAAATCAATCAATGTAATCTATGACATTAATAACCATACAGCATAACAATCGATGCAGAAATAAAAGGTAACACAATTCAACATCCATTCATTTTCTCAGCAAACTAGAAATAGAAGGGAACTTCCTTAACCTTATGTAGATAAAGGGCATTTATGGAAAATCTCAGTTATCTTCCTTAATGATAAAAGACTGGATACTTTCATCTTAAGATCAAGAACAGGGTTATGATGTCTACACACACCACTCCTATTCAACATCATGCTAGAAGTCCTGTTCAGTGCAAGAGGTCAAGAAAAAGAAATAAATACAGAAAGTATATACAGATTGCCAAGGGAAAGGTAAAACTGTCCCTATTCGTAAATGACATGATTGTCTAGATTGACAATCCTAAGCAATCTATTAAAAAGCTCATATAAATAATTAGTTAATTTAGGAAGGTCTCACAATACAGGGTCAGCCTATAAAAGTCAATTGCATTTCTATAAATGATTAATGAATAATTGGAAATTAAAAAATTAAAAATATATACCACTTAAATTAGCTCCTAAAATGAAATTCTTAGAGACAAATCTAATAAAACATGCAGGATTTGTATGCCACAGCTGCAAGATGCTAATAAAAGAAATCAAAGAAAACCTAAATGATAGAGAGACATACCATGTTCATGGATTGGAAGTGCACTATAGTAAGATGACAATTGCCCTCAAATTAATCTATAGATGTAACACAATTCCAGTAAAAACCCAAGTGGGATTTTTTTTTAAATACAGACAAGCCAATTCTAAAATTTATATGAAACTAGAATAGTCTAAACAATTCTAAAAGAGAATAAATTTGAAGAACTCACACTACCTGATTTTAGGATTTACTATAAAGCTACAGTACAGTGTAGCATTGGCCAAGAGAGAAGCACAGATCAGCAGAACAGAAGAGCGTCCAGAATAAGACCCACATAATCATGGCCAATTAGTTTTTTACAAAGGTATAAAGACAATTCAATGTTGATAGTGTTTTCAACAAACGATGTAGTAATAATTAGTCATTCATATGCAACAACTAAGTTAAAATGTATCATAGGTTAAAGTGTAAAACCATAAAACTTTAAGAAAAAACCATAGGAGTGATTTCTGTACCTTGTACCAGACAAAGACTTCTTAAATATGACAGCAAAGGTATGATCCATAAAACAAAAAAAAATATAAACTTTATCAAAATTAAAAGTTTTTGCTCTGTGAATGACGTTGTTAAGAGAATGAAAAGACAAGCTACAGATTGAAAGAAAATATTTGCAAATCACATATCAGACAAAGAACTTGTAGCCGGAATAAACAAAGAACTCTTAAAGCTCACTAGTAAGAAGACAAACAATTCAATTTGTAAAATGGGTACGATATTTGAACAGATATTTTACCAGAGACGATACACACAATAGCAAATAAACATGCGGAGAAGGGAGCTCACCATTACAAATAAGTAGGGAAACATACATTAAAATCACAGTGAAAAAAACCCACAATAAGATAGTACTTCATGTCTGTTAAAATGTCTAAATAAAAACCCTGACACTATCAAGTACTGACAAGAATACAGAGCAACTAGAATGCTCATATATTGCAGTGGGAATGTAAATGCCACTGACACTCTGGAAAACAGTGGACAGTCTCTCATAAAGTTAAACGTACTCTCCCCATATGACCCATAGATCCCTTTCTAGATATTCTAGAAATGAAGACATATGTCCACACAAAAATGTGTATGCAAATGTTTTAGCAGTTCTTTTCATACTTGCCAACTATCCTTCAGCAGGTGAACATATAAGCAATTATGGTAATCCATACTGTGGAATACTACTCAGGAATGAAAAGGAACAAATCACTGATACACACAACAACCTGGATGAATCTCCAAGGCATTATCCTGAATGAGCGAAGTCTGTCTCGATAGTTATATACAGTGTGATCCCATTTATGTGATACTCTGCAAAGGCAGAGGGATGGAGAACAGATTAGTGGTTCCCAGGGGTTGAAATTAAGGAATGATTTGCTTAAAAGTGGGCACATGGGAGAGTGTTGTGGGGTGATGGAACTGTCCTGTGAGCTGATTATGGTGGTGAGTATGTGAATCTACATATGTATTGAAATTCAAAGACCTTTACAAACACATACAAGTCAATTTTACTCTACGTAAATGTTAATTTATACAATTGTCCAAAAAAAGACTCTTGATTTTTAAAAAAATGTAAAGAAAAAGAAAACAAAATTACATATTCAAAATTGAGTACAGGGTCCCATAAGAGGCCCATAAAAGTGAGGGGCCCTAAAGCTTAAGCTTCAGTGGGGCCACAGGAAATCCATCCATCCTTGAGCACCATCTGGGAGGACCTTTTCCAGCTTTTCCCAGGACCTGCTTCTGCAGCCTTCTGGAAGGAATGAGCTCACAAACCCTGGATGGAAAGGCCCAAAGGAAACTTCACTCCCAGCACAAGCAAGTATGAGGGCTTCAGAACTTCCACTCCCCAGTAAACAGCAACAGGCCCAACCAGGCAAGAAGGAGGCAGGAAGAGCCCTGGCAGAGAAGAATCCAGGCCCACCCACCACACTTCCCGCTTCTCTCCCTTCTGACAAATGTCTCTTTGGGCCTGGCCCCAAGGACCGGTGACTGAGAGGAACACTCTACTGATGACTTCACCAGGCTACCCTGACCTGTTTGAGGAACAAATGGGTGGGGATCACCAGGATTTAAGGGACAGCTGCTCCCCCAGTCCTATCCTAGAGGCCCAGTCCCCTGGGGCCAAGCCAGCTCCTGAGACAGGTGACCTCACTGCCTACTTGGGCAGCTGACCTGTGCCCACTGGCCTTAGCAATCTCTAGCTCTCACCCCTCAAGTGGCTTCTTCAGAAACCTGATTCCGTGAACGCTTATATCCCACCTGGGGATTCATGCAGAGGTGGCGTAGGACTCCAGGCTGGCTTTGGTGCTTAAAGCTTCCCCTAAGTCTCCGGGTTCTTGAAACTCCTGCCCTAATGCAGAGCTCTGCTTTCTACCAGAGACCAGGGGCCTCGCCCACCTTCAGGCCTCCTGGGCACTGTGAGCAACGTGGAGCTGTCCTCAGAAGACATTCCCAAGACCAGGGGCTGGGCCCTGCTGCCTAGGAGGTTGTCAAGTGTCATTGAGAGAACTGCTCTTCACTGTGCATCGCCAGCTTCTCCATGGGTTTCAGGGGCCCACAGCAGCTGGCCCCCCCTCCCTCAAGTGTGTCCCCTGACCATGCACATTGTAGCACAAAGGGTCTCAACCCTGGCTGCACCTGAGAAGCACCTAGAGTGTGTGCGAGGGATCCTGCGTCGATGTGTAACGCAACGTGCACCTTTCCAGGGAGGGCCTGGTGGGCAGGACCGTGTCTGTGCTGATCACTGGCATGGCCCCTCATGTAACAAAGCGCCTGGCACATGGCATGCACTGGACCCACATCAGTGAAATGAAGGAATGGGGGAAGGGAGAGGGAGAGACAGGGAGGGAGGGAGGGAGGGAGGGAAAGAGAAGAGAGGGAAGGAGGGAAGTGCCTAAGCTGAGAGGTGGCATCATGAGCAGGAAAAAAGGAGGTCTGGGCACCACACTCACAGGACTCTCACCGCAAGTCACTTAGCACCCCTAGACCCGCCTTCTTCCTTGGTCAACTTTCGAGAATGCCACATAGCGCATGCTTTCAGGGCTCCGGGTTCGGGGCCCGCAGTGGTCTCCGTGGACAACCTACAGTGCTCCCTCCAGAGCCCATGTGCCAAACCGGGAGGGCTGCAGCCCCAGGAAGCCGTGGGAAACTGGCTGGGCAGAGGCCATAGTAGGCCCTGATTTTCCCCTGTGACCCCCAAGTGGCACAGCAAGCCCTGGCAGGAGGCTGAGTTCCTCAGGGGAGACCTCTGTTTGATCTCTTTGTGGGCACCCGCAGATGGCTGGTCCGGGAGCAGAGCTGGTTCAGAGCCACGCAACACAGGTCCCTCCCTCCTCCTGGGGCTCCCAAGATCTCACCAGCAGCTGGCTTCTCCCCACTATCCCAGGAGCTGCCTTGGCCAGTAGTAGTGTCACATATTCAAGACATGAATAACTGGTACGCGACAACCAGCAGTACCCCGAGATGCCACACACATCCCCTTTGCAATAGGCTGGCGGGCCCATCACCAGCAAACGGCTTTGTTCCATATGTGGCAGGTGCTGTGACCCACTGATTCTTTCCAGCAGAAATCGATCAGAAGGGCAGCCCCTTCCCTTCAGCTGCTCCTTGCCATCAGCTCCAGGCTAGGTTATGAACAGAATGCCGAGGCTGGGGTCATACAGGGACATAGCTCTGGTCCCAGCAGCCACAGTGGCTCGGCCACCAGGCAGGCTTCTCAGATACCCAGGGAGAGGGTGAGGGTGCTCCTCGATGACTCCTAGAGGGGCCTCAGTGGAGGGGAGTCTGATGCATACACACACTGCATTCACACTGCATTTCCCACTGCCTCATGACACGGAGACCCCTCCAGGCCCTGCCCAACAGGCCCCTTCTACCCTCTCTCCTGGCCTTCCTCTGGGTTCTCAGCCTCCTTCCACCAACACCCTCCACCTGTGCAATCCTTCAGCCTGTGACTGTCTGCAGGTTGGTGCCCGGGGACAGGAACAGAGGGGACAGTGTTACAATCACAACCACACAAAGTGATACCGCTTAGGAGCACTCAGCATGTGCGAGGCCTCCTGCTTCTGCCCCGACCCCAGGATGGGCACCATGGGTCCTGTGGAGACGGGGAAACTGAGGCGAAGGGACTGGCTGATGTCACCCAGCTGGGTCTGCTGACCCCATGCACTGGGCTATTGCCAAGCACCTGTGTGAGCTGAGGTGAAGGTCAGCCACTCCTGCAGGACCTTCAGCCCTGTAGGCAGTCCCTGAGCCTGGTTTTGCCCTGCACTGGGTCCCCAGCCTCCACCAGAGGCCTCTCCCAGGAAGATCCATGGGGCCTGTGCTGAGTGGCTGTGTGGTAGGGCTGAGCTTCAGCTCCAGCCTCCTGACCTCAGAGCCTACAGTCTGTGTTGCTACGTGGCCTGGGTGCTCACGGGTGCTGAGTGTCGTGGAGGTTGTGAGGCGGCTGGGGAGCTGAGATCCCCCCAACAAGCAGGGCCTTAGACCATGTCAATTGCAATCCTTGGACTCACCAAGGGAGCCCTAGAGGCCCCAGGCCCAAGGTCACAGCAGCAAGTAGAACCCCAGTGGCCCCTGCAGGGCTGCCCCTGCTCCAGCAGCCAGGCCTGTGGGCTGCACGCCGACCCCTTCGTGGCCAAGAACTGTTCAAGCTGTTTCCAAGAAGACCCAGAAAGCTGACCTCGAAGGCAGAGCACAGCTTTTCTCTGAAGCTGATAATGACACAGTTATCCCCTCTGAGGGATTTTTACTCAAACCATCTTTACCCTTATCCTGGGAGAGTGCGGTACGCGCTATCTCACACATACACACAACCGCACCCATACACACACCTCCCACATGAACACACACACTCGAACATACCACACGCAGATGCATACACACACTGCATTCACACTATGCATACAATTTACACACAGGCTACTCAACACAAAGTACATCTACCCACACAGTCACACTCCACACAGCTGCATTGTGTTTGACAGAGCACACACGCACACACACATGCAAATGACCAAATATCCATACATGCAACAAACACACAGCTCAGCTTCCATCTGTACAGGTACCTGTGGACACACAGTCACGTCCACCATGGCCCTGCGTCCACAGCCAACCTGGATTGCTGCAGGCAAGGTCTCCTGCCTGTGCTTCCCCTCCTGCTCCCAGGACTGCCTGCTCCCAGTCACTCGCCATCACCGTGGCCTCCACAGGGAGACAGAGAGACCGGGCACGCAGAACAAAAAGCCAAACCCACATTCAGCTGTTGGCCTCACCTCAGAGAGGACAGCAGGAGCGCTCAAATTACCAAGTAAGCACGAAGTGAGCGGATCCAGGGGTTCCAAATTCGTTATCACGCTGCCCCCATTATTGAGGACAGGGCTAAGCTAGTTGCCACCAAAGCACTCGTGAGCTCACTGATACCCCAACTTGCCAATTCTCCCCTGTCTTCCCTCCGCCCTGTTCACACTACACCCCTTTCCCTTATCCTGTGCCTGGCTTATTTGGGAGTCCTGACTTGTAGCCGCAGCAAAGCTGTTGAGACATTGCAAGATCGCATTCTCGCCTGATGCATCCTTCTGAGGGTGGAGCAGTTGCCTCCTTGTGTGTCCTTTCCATGTCTGACCACATCCCAGGGCGGCAAGGGTCTAGGGCCAGGCAGCCACATGCAGTGGCTGCAGGAGAAAATGGCTCAAAGGAGGGGCCAAGGAGGCTTCAGGACCTCTGGCTGCATGGCCCAGTCAGGCACTGTACCTGTCTGGGGCTCTTCTACCTGCCTCCCATTCACTCGGCCCGAGTCAAAGCCTTAGTGGCTGCTCCCTGGAATCACGGCTCAGGTGCAGGCTGCAGGACAGAGCAAAAGGCCTTGGCGTCCTTCCATACCATTCGCAGATCTCAGGAGCATCACTATCTGAGCTGTCACAGACAGGACAGGAGACAGCCTGTAAGCCTTTGCCAGGCAAACAGGCAGTTACTATGATGACGAGTCCCATTTGACAGATGAGGAAGCTGAGGCTAAGCTAGATTAAGTAACCTGGGTGGCCCCCATTGCCTCTGCACCCTGGTGTTCAGTCTCCCATGGTTGACTCCGACCTGCCTTCCCGCCTGTCCCCCATGACTACTCCTGCCCTCCAGCCACATCCATGGCTCTCCATCCCCAGACCTTCCTAGGGGTGCCCCTCTCCGTGTCTGCCCCTGCTGTCCCCTTTACCTGGAGATCCATCCCTGGGCAGGACCAAGCTTCCTGCCACATGCCTGCTCCCTGATCTGGTGAAATTCCTTCCCTTGCTCGTCCTCCCGTAGCTCCCATTTCTGTGCCAGGCACAATGGAAGCGCTCTGCATCTATTATAACTTGTCTAAGCCTCCAGGAAGCCTTAGGATTGTCCTCAGATGAAGAGGCCAAAGCAAGAGGGTGCGGCTGCCGGGATTCACACCCAGGTGGTTGGCTCGAGAGGGAGTGCTTCTACGCCAAGGCACTGTGCTCTCCTGCTCTGTTTCTCTCGTTCTCCCCCCCTCTCATTCACTCCTGTCCACACCCCTATGAATGAGATCATCTGCAAGCCCAATTTTACAGATGAGGACACTGAGGCTCAGGGAGTTCAGTGACCCACCCATGCTAGAAAGCCAGGCGAAAGCCTCCCCCAGCAGCTGTGATGCTTGTCTCTCTCCTCCGATATCTGAGTTCTCCTTATCCCCTACCCTGCACCCGGTCACTTAGGAAGAGCGAAGCCTCACCAGTTAGATTTTAACCCCCAGGAGGGGCATCCGTATACCCAGCGCCCCTCGGCCCGCCATGGTAACATCCAGTCAGAGTGCACTAAAGTGAGTTTTGCCCCAGCTCTCATGACTCTGATGGAAGCTGGTCTCCTTTGACCAACGGCTGCCTGTAACTCTAGCTTCAAATACATGAAATAGATGTTCCCAAAGGTAGATGATCAGGGGCAGCAGCTAAATTCAAGCAGGAAAGATTTGGGTTGAACACAAGAGAGAACACAGCGACCAGCACAGCTGGCTGAACCTACAGTGAGACAGGTTTCCTGCCTCTCCCTGGATAGTTTAAGAAAACAGAAACAAACCTGTCTGATGCTCACCACACACAGAAGGCAAGGGTTGGACCCACTGACCTCTCGAGAATTCTCTCCACTGCAGCCGTTCACCACACGCCAGGGAAGGGTGCCCCACAGCCACGCATGAATCCCACTTTCAGACTCCCTCAGAACCACTCAAAGGCAAGGTCTGGCAGCGCAAGGGGCCTGCAAAAATAATGCACCCATGTAGCCACGACCGGGGCCACAGACCTCTAGTTCACAGACTCTCAGTGTGAGAACAGACTCTAGAACCTTCCACAGCCTGGCTGGCTCTGAGAAACTTCTGTGCTCTCCTCCACCCTGCATACACCCCGCCCCCCAACATACGCTAGAGCAAAGATGCCTTCTGCACAAGGAAAAGGTGGGGGCCCAGCTGCCAACCCAGCCCCTGAGAGCACATCAAATCAGAGCTATTTTTAGCCCTTCTTTCCAGCATCCCTGACATCAGCTGAACAATGGTGGCAGGCTCAGGGCGCATGTCTGAGAACGCGGGGATGAAATGGCATTTCTTTCCAGGGGCCCAAGTGATATGGCAGGGGAAAGCACCCCGAGGCTTCCGGGAACAGAGGCAGCAGCGGTAGACATCGCCATGCAGTCTTTCTGGATGTAGGGTCAAGATCACAGGTGACTTCCCTAAACATCCCAGGGCTCAGGAGAGCATTGCCTGGGTGAAACTGGCTCCACCCCATGCCACCCAGCCTCATTTCCCCACCAGCACAGTAGGGGTCAGGCCACTATGGCCTTCTCCAAGACACTGAAAAAAAACCTTGATTTAGAAGGCCAACATGCTGTTGGGCACAGTGGTTCTTGCCTGCAATCCCAGCACTTTGGGAGGCCAAGGCAGGCAGATCACCTGAGGTCGGGAGTTTGACACCAACCTGGCCAACACGGTGAAACACTGTCTCTACTAAAAATACAAAAATTAGCTGGGCATGGTGGTGCACACTTATAATCCCAGCTAACTGGGAGGTTGAGGCAGGAGAATTGCTTGAACTTGGGAGGTAGAAGTTGCAATGAGCTGAGATGGCACCACTGCACTCTAACCTGGGCAGCACTCTAACCTGGGCAACACAGTGAGACTCCATCTCTAAATAAATAAATAAAAATAAAAAGACCAATAGGCCTTGGCAAACCCATGTGTCGGAGAAATGTGGGTTTCCCTTTGTTTTCCCATCTAAGCTCCCAGGACAGGGACCAAGGTTTTGTTTTTTTGTTTATCTTTGTATCTCTGATATGAGGCACACTACCTGGTACTTACAGGCATTTGATGTTCTCTAATGAATGAATGAACACATTGGGCAAATCTTAATAAAATCCTTGAACTCTGGAAAGTTCATATATCTCTATTCCAAGCCCCCAGGGCAAGGGTACTCAAAGACCTTCCCTTCTCCAGACTCTGGCCTAGCCTCGCGTCTCTGCTGGGGAACCTGAGAGCTGGGCGGTTTGCAGAGCAGCTCAAGGGGACTCCCAGCTCTGCTCCTCCCTTCCCTCTCCTGTCCCCAAGCCTCACTCTCCAGCCCAGCCTAAGTTCCCAACCCGGAGTGAATATGGGGAATGCATTTGATTCCTCTCTAGCCCCCACGCAATCTTTCCAACCAAGCAAGACAAGCCCCTTGCTGGTGGTGCCCCGTGATTTTTGGCGAGGAGTTGTGACCACTGCCATGCCCATGATGGGAAAGGCCACTTTGACCTCACTCAAATTAGAGCTAAAGACCTCCTGACCACACACTCCTCCCGGTGTCACTCTACCTGCAGCTTGCTCAGATGAATCTGACAGGACCCAAGTAGCCCTCTCTGCACACAGGCTGCCCATGGGGAATGAGGGTGAGACTGGCTCTGCCCGCAGGAGGGGAAACATGAATAGGTGATCCAAGCACTTCACAGCTAGGAGAAAGGACGCCCGACCCAAAGTGAAGGCACCCACACTCCACTGGGGCCTTTGGATGGCGTAATGGACACAGGCACTTGAGCAGGCTGCAGAGCCCACCGGGGCAGTGGACATGCTTGTGCCCTTGTGTAAGCCTCAGGTGCAGGGTGTGGCTGCAACACCCTACTGTTCTTTTTCGGCCCACACTGGGCCTATCATTAATTAATTTATCTAAAACACTAAGGAGGTTTTTCCTCCGCCTCTCCCACCTCTGGGGGTGGCATGTCCTGCAGTTTTCCCTCCCTGTGGACTATGCTGTCCCTCCATCTGCCCTAAATATGCCCCTTTATGACATTCCTGAGCACTCTACTGCAGGGATCCAAACCCCTCTCAGTCGTATTCAAGCACTCAGCAGATATAATTGAGCTCCTACTGCACGCCAGGCCCTAGGGTAGGCACAGGGGACCCAGCATGGTCCCTGTCCTCATGCCGTTTACAGACCAGTGGAGGAGACGCGCATCAGGAGCTGGCAACAAGGTTGGAACAGCAGGAGAGGCTTCTAATTCCATTGCTAGGCATGAGATATTTCTATCAGAGGCATCTGAGCTGAGTGCTCAGGGATGGGGGAAAGTTCACCAAGCAGCTAAGGGAAAGAAGGTGCTGCAGGTAGACAATTCCAAAGGGTCAAAATCCCCCAGGTTTGTGTGGGGAGAGACAGAGCAAGGAGTGAGGGGAGGCCAGGCTGGACAGAAAGGGCCTTGGGAACATGGATGCATGCAGGAGGCAGGCACGGTGGGGATCAGATGGCATGTCAGGAGGCTCACTCTGGCTGCAGTAAGGAGATGGGTTGGAGAGGAAGACACAGTAGCCCCAGTGACTCTGAGTGAGGAGAGCTTGCTCCATGGTGGTAATGCTGGTAAGGGGGAAATCATAGCTCTCAGTGGCAGAGGAAAAGCCAGAAAATGAAGACAGGTCTGAGGTTTGGTTTGGTTGACCAGAAGAATGGTGTTGCCATTCACCAGGATGAACCAAAAAGGAGAGAGAAGGTTTGGGAGTGAGATACCTGGGGAACGTCCAGGCCAGGAGGCCATGTGTGTGTCTCTGTGAAGCACAAGATGAAGATCCAGGCTGGAGATGCAGACAGTGGAGTTGAGGAAGCACAGATAGCAAATCTGGGGGCATGGTTGGGGTCACCCTGGGGGATAGAGGGAGAGCAGCCCAGGATGGAGCCCTGAAAATGCCATCGCTTAGCCTCCATGGAAGAGGAAGGTCAGAAAGGACCAAGACAGCCCTGGTGATCAGGGAAGAGAAGCACCACTTAACCAGACCCAGAGAAGGAGGAGAAAGACAGTGCAGTGTAGCCGCTGGGCTCCTGGACTGGGCTTGAACCTAAGTATTGGCAAAGGTGATCTTTCACTCATCATCTAAGATGTTTTGCCTGCATCTTCTCTCCACCTTCAGTTTTTGAGGCTGAAAAGTCCCGGTCTTTTCATCCAGTCCCGTGAGAACAGCCCATCACCAGGGGAACTGGATCCCTTTGCTCTGGGCTCTTCTCAGTTCTGCCGTCATTCTGGGAGCCAGGAGGGCTTTGGGGATGTGACCACACAGGTGTAGGGACCCAAGAGCCGAGGGAAGAACCTTCCTGGGCAATCTTTTCAACTCTGGGCTCAAAGGCTCCTTACCTTCTAGGATGAAGTGGCTGTCAGGCCTGGGGTTGGGTGAGCAATACCTTTCAAAGTCATGTAGCCAAGCCCAGGGTGCAGGGTGGGTTAGTGAGAGGGTGACTGCAGAACAGCCACCTTTCCCTCAGAGAAGAGGACTCAGGATATAACAGCGGCTGCCATTTGTATGCCAGGCACCACCAAAATATCTCACTGGTTCCTCACAACAACCCTATGAGGTAAAACCAGTCTCCCAGCTACAGGCGGAGAGGCTGGGCTTCGGAGAGGTTTGGAAGCTTTCCCAAAGTCACACAGCGAGAAAACTAGAGCACTGCGATTTGGGCTCAGGTCCGTCCCCATCCAGGAGACAGGCCCTCTCCCTCAGCGTCCTGCTGTCCCTCATCCCATGCAGCTGTCAGTCCTGTGGAAGACGCCAGCACTGCATCCACTGTGTGTGCTGAGACTTAGGCTCTTGAAACCTCTGCCAACTGAGAAGGTTGCTATGTTCCACTGCCCCTGCCCTGGGTGAGCGGCCTTAGGAAGCTCTTCCCTGTGTTTCCTTATGAGTGAGATGAGCGGTGAAGACCAGGTGAGCTCTCAGGTCCTGGCACTACTCTGACTCTGCAGACCTTGTAGGGTCTGGTCAGCTGCCCAGAGATCTTTCCAGCTCAGTAGCTACCCTATAGGACCTGGGCTATCCTTGCAGGACTTGGTCTGTCCCATCCTCTAGCATCTCCCACCCTGCAGGACCCGGTCTGTCCCCTCCTGTAGCACCCACCGCCCCCCACCCCCAGCTGGCTGCTTTCCCACAGGGAAGGCCCAGCACCTCCCATCCCGGCATGTAGCTGTGGCTCATCAAGCCCTCCTTGTATCCGCACCCACCAGCCCCATTCTGGGAAGATACGCTCATCTGTGTTGCTTCCTGGGACCTCCCTGGGAAACAGGCTCAAAATAGAAGATGACATTTAGCAGAGTTTGCACAGCACCACCCAGGGTGGGCAGTGACATTTCCACATCTTAGAGCCCAAATCTTCAGGTGATCACCAATTCCCAGCCCTGCCCTGGGCGGTGCAGCCTCTCAGGAGGTTCCCCAAAGCCAGACCCGGAGCAGGGCAGCAAAGGCCACATCTCCGCTGAGTGAGCCTGACACTCACGCTGCCCTCTCCTGGCAACATCTCCACATGCTGCTGGAGACACCTAGGGAGTCCAGGGTGAGCACTGGCTAGAGGAACCTGGGTCCTGGGGCTGCCTCTGCAAGGCCAGTTCTAGGGCCTGGGGCAAATCCCCCCCCCAACTCCCACTTCCAGCATCCCCCTCCATAAGATAAAGAGCAGAACAATTGTTTCTAAGTCCCTTCCACATCTTGAGTCCTAAGGGCCAGCTTAGCAGACTTTCCATAACTGCCCTGCAGGGAGAAGGCCTGGTGACCCAGCATGGGCCCCCTTCCTCTGGGGCGCAGCAGCACCGTGGATGAGGTTCTGAGAGTCAGGGCAGCCCCTTAAAGACTTAGGCAGGATGGAGAGCAGGGGCCAGCCACACCACAGAGTCAGGGCTAGAGCTCCCCGGGGCTCTGAGCTCTCGCTTCATAGCCAGGCACACCTGTTCCTAGAACCGTCACCTGAAATGAGGACAGGGAGGCCCCCCATGTACTAGACCCGAAACCAGGCACTCAAGGCTAGCGGGGGACACTGTTAGTGCTCTGAGAGGGGAATGTGACTGAAGGCAGTATGTCTATTGTCATCCACATTTTATAACGGGAAAACTGAGGTGAGCACCATTAAGTAACTCATCCAAGGACGCAAAGTCAAGGACCGGTGCCTACAGACTGTGCTTTGCCCAAAGCATGGGGAGCTCTGAGGGCAGAGGAGGGAACTCCTAGCCCAAGTTGGGTTGGGGGGTGTGAGGAAGATTCCAGGAGGAGGTGAAGTCTGAGCAGCATCTCTGAGCTGGAGCAAGAGCCCACTTCCACAGGCCGGGAGTCCCTTTCCCAGCCCAGCCTGCCTTGACTCAGGGGTCCACAGGCTGCGCTCACAGCTCCTCCAGCTTGGCCCTCTCCTGGCTCCTCTGCATAAAAAAGAACCCACAGGGCTGCAGCTGGAAGTTTTCTGAGGTCAGAAACTGAGCATCCTTGCCCCTCCACCCTTCCTGGCCCAGGAATGCATGCACGCGTGACACTGGCAGGATGGATGGAAGTGGGGGTGGCCGAGACCAGAAGAGGTCACAGCGGAGAGAGAGGGGCACCTTCCCAGTAAGCGGGGGTCCGACTCCACCCTGTCGCCGGTCAGCAGCCCTCACCTCCTGCTGCCGTCACCGCCTGGCCAATGGACAGTGCAGGGGGCTCCTCTGTGCTCCCAGCCCCCAGCCTCCTCTAGGGCCCTGCTGAAGCTAGTGTGGTGCAGGGCCAAGCTCAGAAGGGCCTCATTTCCCCAGGGAGCGTGAGCTCCTTGTAGAGCCTGCTAGAAGCAGAACACACCCACCCGGTGCCAGGGCTGGGGGAGGGTGATTGTGGCAGAGATCACGGGTCCAGGCCTTTCCCGTCATTCCCACTGACCAACCCTGAGACGGTAAGAACCACATCAGCATCTTGAGCCTCAGTCACCTCATTCTTAAAGTGGGAACAAGGGTCTCTTGTTGGATTCTCTCTTGACTTCCAGCAGGTGCAGATGAAGAAAGAGATGTGTCCCCACAACAGTTTTAGTCTGAAGAGCCCTAACAAGAACAGAAAACCTAGTCTCCTAGACAGAGGATGCTTAATAATTCATTCGTTCATACCTCAGCACATCCCGAAAAGAATTTGAAATGGCGAGAACATACGATCCAGTTGGCAAGCACCACAGACCCCTGGCTTGCTGGCCGAACCATCGCCTCCCAAGGTCATCCAGGAGTAGTTGTCGGACACTTTCCAGGGCAGGCAGCTTGCTAGAAGTTTCTCAGATGCCGTCTTATCAAAGCCTCACAACTGCCCATTGCACAGGTACTATCACTACATTTTTCTACACACGAGAACCCTGAGGTGCAGAGATGGTAAGTTACTTGCCCAAGGCCAAACAGCAAGGATGGGGAGTGGGGATTCCCATCCAGGACTGACTGTGAGTCCCAGAACCTCAGCAGCCTGCTCTGACGTCTTCCTGTGCTTTCCAAATTGTCAAGGGCCAAACGGAGTCATCCATTCATCTACAACCTCAGGGCTGCTGTCCTGGGCCAGCCCTTGCAGCAGGTGCCCAGGAAGTCTGGAGGCCACAGCACCCCAGGTCCCTGCCCTTGGAACTCAGTTTCCAGGCAGAGGCAGACACTGTTCAAATGAGCAAAGAGTGTTGGAAAATCATGCTGGGGGACAAGGACTGTGGAGAAAATAAAACAGAGGGATAGAAAGGTGTGTGTGTGTGTGTATGTGTGTGTATGTGTGTGTGTGTGTGGCCTCCACAGTGGTGATGGGGGAACGCACACCAGAATGGGAAAAGGTGCTGAGCAACACACGGGTAACAGCCAGGCTGCAGCTCAGAGAGGGGATGTGTGTGTGTGTGTATGTGTGTGTGTGTGTGGCCTCCACAGTGGCGATGGGGGAACGCACACCAGAATGGGAAAAGGTGCTGAGCGACACACGGGTAACAGCCAGGCTGCAGCTCAGAGAGGGGAATGGGTTTGCGGTGGAACAACAAGAAGACTGGGGAGGTGTGAGTGAAGACAGAATGACCGGCGGCTGCATTGGGAGGAACTTGGTTTTAGTCCCAAATAGCAGTAGTAGCCTCCAGTCCATTTCACACTGCATGGCTTCTTTCTGATCTTTCCCTCTTACGCAAGCCCTGCACTTCCCCGGACCTCAGGGTCTTCACCTGCAGAATGGGAAGGCTGGTCCATGACCTCACGGCCCATCATTCTATTCTGCAGCAGAGTCTCATCTTCCCCTGGGAGTGGGGGCCTGGGAGGCTGCCACCTCTTCCAAGTAGGCTGCAGCACAGCAGGCGTGAAGCGGCGCAGGCAGAAACCACCCCAGATGCATGTTAGTGGCACTGGGAGAGGGAGAAACAAGATTTTCCTCCTGACCTGGCCTGAGCTGGGAGTGGGGAGCCCGGGCCCGGGAGGAGGCAGGGGTGGCAGCTGTTATGGGGATGCCAGGTCGGGAAGAGGCCCCTGCAGAAGGGCTGGGCTGAGTGGGGATGACAGGAGAACCAAGGCCACAGCCAGCCCCCTGCCCTCCTCTAGTTGGCTGAGAAAAAGCCCGGATCAGCAGGGGAAATTGTGAGCCAGTGGGTGGGGGAGTGGGAAGGAGAAGGACCAGCTATAAAGGGCACATGCAGCATAGGTCCAGAGCATGACCTCCTGCAGCCCTTCTGCCCCTCTCCAGGCTTTTCCAAAGCCTCCGTCCCCACCCCAGGCCTCAGCCCACCTGCCTCAGGGGCTGCCTCAAAGCTCCTGCCCAGGAAGGGGACCCAAGTTCACCCACAGGGCTCCCTGTGACATTCCTGCTCTGAAGTGATTGGGTAATGAGGTAGTGACCTGGGAGGCAGCCAGTCAGAGTAGAAAGAGACCCACCTACCACCCATATCATCCATGAGCTTGCTTACTGTATGCACAGTCCGTACACCCCCAACAAGCACTAATACAGTCAGTACGTCAGAACCTCTCATATTTTTAGCATCCTGTGATGTGCTGAACTGTTATTTCCTTGCATTATTATATTTGTCTTTTCTTTTGTTTGAGACATGGTCTCTTTCTGTTGCCCTGACAAGCAACATCACAGCTCACTGCAGCCTCAAACTCTTGAGCTCAAGCAGTCTCAAGCAATCCTCTCACCTCAGCCTCCCCCATAGCGGGGACCACAGACATATGCCACCATGCCTGGCTAATTTTCTTTATTTTTTTGTAGAGATGATGATATAGTTTGAATGCGTATCCTTGCCCAAATCTCATGTTGAAATGTAGTCCCCAGTGCTGGAGGTGGGGCCTGGTGGGAGGTAATTGGATCATGGGGGCAGATCCTTCATGAATGAACCTGAGTCTCCTCTTAGCACAGGGGTCCCATCCCCTGGGCCATGGACAGGTACTGGTCTGTGGCCTGTTAGGAACCCGGCTGCACAGCAGGAGGTGAGTGGCAGGTGAGCAAACATTACCACCTGAGCTCCGCCTCCTGTCAGATTAGTGGCAGCATGAGATTCCCATAGCAGTGTGAACCTTATTGTGAACTGCGCATGTGAGGGATCTAGGCTGTGCGTTCTTTATGAGAACCTAATGCCCGACGATCTGTCACTGTCTCCATCACCGCCAGATGGGACCACCTAGTTGGAGGAAAACAAGCCCACGGCTCCCACTGCTATGTTGCCCAGCCCTACACTATTTTATTTGAATCTGCAACAGTTCAGTGGGTCTGGTACTATTCATCTTATTTTACAAGTGTGCGAAAAATCTAGATGATCTGAATCCTCTTGCCCTCCTTTATATAATAGCTGTATTAATTTACCCTTTTAAGATGTATAATTCGCCAGTTTCAGTACTTCCGCAGAGTTGTGCAACCACTGCCGCCATATAGTCCCAGAACATTTGCATTATCCCAAAAAGAAATCCTGAACTCTCCAGCAGCTGCTGCCTGTCCTTTCCTCTCACCACAGCCTCTGGCAAGTGCTAGTCTGCTGTCGTCTCTACGGATTAGCATATTCTGGACATTTCATACAAATGGAATCATGCAATATATGGCCTTTGTGCCTGGCTTCTTTCACTTAGCATGTTTCAAGTTTCAGCCACAGTGTAGCATGCATCAATACTTCATTCCTTTCTATTGCTGAGTAATGCTCCATTATATGTATATACCATATTTTGTTTACCATATTCATTAATTGATAGACATTTGAGTTGTTTCCACTTTTTGGCTGTTATGAGTAATGCTGCTATAAACATTCATCTGCAAATTTTCATACGGACATATGTTTTCAGTTCTCTTGGGCATACACACGGTAGCGGAACTCCTGGGTCACACGGTAACTTTATGTTTAACTTTTTGGAGGAATAAGCAAGCTGTTTTTCATCATGGCTGCACCATTTTGTATTCCCACAAACAACGCGAGTGAGTGCTCCAATTTCTGCACATTCTTGTCAACCCTTGTTATTGTCTTTTTGTTTTTAGCCATTCAAATGGGTGTGATGTGGTATCACAGTGTGGTTTTGACTTGTATTTCCCTAAAGACTAATGATGTTGAGTGTCTTTTCACGTGCTTAGTGGCCATTTATATGTCTTCTTTGAAGAAATGTCTATTGAAATCTTTTGCCCATTTATTAATTGCGTTGTCTCTTTATTATTGAGTAGGATATATTTATTTATGTTTATTTATTTATTATTTATATATAATATATAATATACATATAATATATAAATATATATATTATATAATAATATAATTGTCGACAGAGAGGACAGTGCTAAGCATGGTGATCAGATACTGCTGGAAAAACAGCTCAGGGACAGCTCCAGGAGTCAGGAGTCTACAGCCCTCTTGGGGCTTTCCGAGAGCGCCAGCATCATCATTGCCTTTAGGAGAACAGGAGATGTCAAAGAGAAGCATTGCACCAGTGGTTCCAAAGGGCTTGAGCCAATAATCACAGCACAGTGATGGGCTGGCCGTTTGCACCTCTGCTGTGGCCAGTGGGGACAGAAGGAACTGAACTGGAAACTAGGATTCATCTGTCTTCAGCTTCTCAGATACAGGTAAGATCTCTCTCCTCTTCTGGGCTTGCAAAAGCCTGAAGGTGAGAGCTTCCTTCAAATGTGTACCCTGGCATCTTGCTTTTCTCACCCTAGTCCTGGCTCTGTCCATAACTCAGTTATTTTTATTTATTTATTTTTTTGAGATGGAGTCTTGTTATGTCACCCAGGCTTGAGTGCAATGGTGCGATCTTGGCTTGCTGCAACCTCTGCCTCCTGGGTTTAAACAATTCTTGGGCTTCAGCCTCCCGAATAGCTGGGATTGCAGGCACGTGCCACCACGCCCGTCTAATTTTTGTATTTTTAGTACAGATGGGGTTTCACCCTGTGGGCCAGGCTGGTTTTGAACTCCTGACCTCAGATGAACCACCAACTTCGGCCTCCTGAAATGCTGGGATTCCAGGCGGGAGCCACCGTGCCCGGTCATAACTCAGTCTTCAACCTGCCCCGTCCAAGCTGTGTTCCAATCAGGAAAGCACAGGGAAGCCTTTTCCTAGGCAACGGGTTCAGGCACAGCAGGTGGGTGCAGGTACAGTCTACTCCAGGCGTGTCCCCATTGGAACACCCCATTCCCTTCCTTCAGGCCCTTCTACTCCCTGGGGTCCACAGAGCTCAGGAAGCCTCTTGTGGCCCACGATGTGCCCTTCCCCCCACCTGCTCCCTAAGCAGTGACTGGGGATGATACATCAATGCCTTGCAGGCTCCCAAGAGACAGACAGGCAGACCCTGGGATGCTGATGGCTCAGTCACCAACAGGAAGGAAAATGAGAGGAGACTGCAGGGCAGATGGAGCTTCCACCTGCCAAGAGCCGCTGATGCCCAGTCTTACTCTGGGCAGCATGACCCCTTCCCTCCCGGCCATCCAGGAGTGGGGAACGGGGCTTGCCAATGCAGGGGCCTCTCCTTATCCCAAGATGGGCCTCTCCACCCCTCCTCAGGACAAGCGAAACTGGAGAGTGGGTAAATCCACACAGATCATGTTGGTTTGGGTCCAGAAACTTGAACCAAACCAAATTAGGATCCAACAACGATATCGAATCTAAAAATGATCCCCAATGCGATTTTTAAAAAACTGATTCAAAGTGTTAAAAAAAAAAAAAACCTTGGTGACTATAGTTAGATGTGTAATTAAACTTTGGTGCTTTCTAAATCTACTGCACTGAGAGGAAAAAGAAACCCACGTGATTTGGAATGTGGATTAGCCTCCTTTTATGTTGTGTGATCTTGAGTAAGTCACTTGCCCTCTCCGGGCCTCAGTTTCCCTCACTTGTGTCAGACTGAAAAATCTGAACAGCTATCATTGCTGTTTACCTAATCCGTGAGTCTCAAAATAGTCTTCAAATGGACTCTGCCAGCCCTTCCATGAGGTGCAAGTTCCCGTTTGGACGGCAACCAAGCCGAGTCATCTGGAGGAGGAACGTTCTCTGTGTGCCATCTGTGAAGAGCCTGGGAAACAGAGGCCCGAGTGCTGGGGCTTGGGGTGACTGCGACTCTTCAGAGCCGGCACTAATGCGATTACGGGATTAGGATGTTCATCTCCATTTTCACTGGGCTTCATTTGGTGAAATCAAGAGTGACAACGGGTTGCCCGGTGGGTGCTGCCCTTCTCCCAGGAGGGCACACGTCCAGCTACTCAGGGCAGGGGTCATCCTGAGAGCTGGATATCACTGGCAAGGCTGGTGGTTTAGGAGGCTTTCATCACCTGGGACACGGCGTGCCAGCACCCATGAGCGAGAGAAGTCAGAGAAGACAGGGTAGAAATGTGTGTGATTGCCACGGGAGCCAACATTCCCCTTTTACAGAGGAAGACACAGGCAGGAGCACCTGGACTCAGCCTGGGCCACCTGCTGATGGAGGCAGTGGCCATTTTTGCCTGCATTTTCTCAGCTGTGAAATGGAGCAACTCACTCCTCCTTCTCTGTCCTACAGAGAAAGGATGGGCTCATCACTGGATGAGAAAGTACAACTTAGCTTCCAGAGCTTCTGCAGAGAGGAAACAGAACAGAAGCCTTTTAGGAACTATTATTGTCATCGCAGTCATTATCCAGCTCTGAGGGAGCTGAAGGCCTGGATGCTTTATCGTGAGAGCAGCTCTCACCTTGTGTGCAAAAGCTACATCTGCATTTCAACAGGAAGGCATCAAGCCTGAGAATAGGGCCTAATCTGCCCACAAGCTGGGGGAAACCATGCAGGGCTTCTGTAACCAGAGTATGATGCTGACACTCTGGGTTGTGACCACCTCTCCTGGGTCACTGTGGGTGTTGGGTCACTTTGTGGGTCCTTGAACTGAGCTCATGTATAGATAATGACAGTTCATGCAGCTTTCCCTGAATAACTTCTCCTGGTCACTGGATCTCTCCAGTGTCCCTCCCTCCCCACTCTATGGTGAGGCCTGGCCTGGAGACCACGGAAGTGGGAGAGGATCTGGGTCCCTTCTGCTTGCCATGTAGAAAGGGACACTGGTTCTCTGTGACCCAGAGGTAGGGGGCATAGGAGAAATGGGTAGATGTTATAGGGAGACTGGTTTTGGCCAGTATCTTAATCAGCTCTGGTTGCTATAACAAAATACCCCTGTGTGGCTTAACCACTAGATATTTATTTCTCACAATTCTGGAGTCTGGGAAGTCTGAGATGAAGGTGCCAGTGGATGTGGTTCCTGGTGAGGGCTCTCTTACTTGCACACAGCCAGCTTCTTGCTGTGTCCTCACGTGGTGGAGAGAGAGGACAAGCTTGCTGGTGTCTCCCGTCTTCTTATAAGGACACTAATCCATTGCTAAGGCTCCACTTTCATGACCTCATCTAAACCCTTGATTTCCTAAAGGCCCCACCTCATACCATCCCATTGTAGGTTACCCTTCAATATATGAATTTCACAGGACACAAACACTCTGTCCAAGCCATCCAGTATTGGAAAAGACAGAGGAACAATCCTCTCAGAACAGACACCGCCTTGCGCCCTTTCCCCTGGTGTTCCAATGGCAGGAACCCTCTGGGAGGAATCTGAGAATGGGTGGGAAGTGGTTCTCCTTCCAAACATGAGTTTCCTGACCAGGGCTGGAACTACGGTGAGGCAATGAAATGCCCGGAGTGCAGGATTTAAGGCAGTACTCACTCTCAGGGATCACTCCCGAGATTGCAAAAGCCTGAAGGTGAGGGGGGGCTCTCCTTAAAATTTGCACCCTGACACCTTGTGTGTCTTACCTAGTCCTGGCCCTGTCCATGACTCAGTCTTCAACCTGCCCCATTAAAACTCTCTTCCAATCAGGAAAACATATAGAGGTCTTTTCCTAGGCAGTTAGTTCAGATACAGCAGGTGCGTGCAGGTATAGCCGGCGGGTCAGGAACAGCGGAGGTACAGTCTACTCCAGGATGTCAAGGAAACTCTCAAGCCCATTAACCCATAAACATCAGGCATGGTCGTAGCACTACCCTGGCAGATGACTGCCCCAGTCTCCGGGTCAAGATGTATGCTTACTTAGAAGGCCGGGGGAGGAAAATGATTAAAGTAAGAGAGAGGGAGGACTTTCCTTTGATCAGGGAATATTCCCACACCTCCACAAGAAAGGAAGAAATGAAAACTCATCGAATTTCCACTCTAGGTCAGCCGTCTGCCACTTCTGCATCGTTATCTGATTTGATCCTCAACACAGCCCAGCCACAGGGGCATCAGTCTCAATTTACAGATAAGGAAACTGAGGCTTTGGGACAAAGGATTTGTCCAGGGTCACAGAGAATCCGAGAATCATTACCTCAGGTCTGAGACCAAGGCCAGCGCCTCACAGTCCCAAGGCAGGAGGCATCATTCCTTCTCACTCCCTCATCTAATCACCCTTTCACTCCTGCAGCACACACAGCGTAAGGGCCTGTGAAGAGGCAGGAACAATTCTAGGAGCTTGGAGATCGCTTGCATTCCAGTGGGGACTGAGAAAGTTAAAAGCCAACAACAAACAAGTAAACAAACAATAAGAGCCATAAATGAAACATGAGAGACAGGGAAGACCAGGCCAGACTGGCTAGATGGGGTAGGGCCGGGGCATTTGTCCCGAACACTGAGTGAGGAGGAGCCAGTCAGGCAAAGATCGAGGGGCAGAGGGCATGGGTGCTGGGGTGCAAAAGGTGAGTATTGGAGGCACGGCAGGCAGAGACAGAGCATGACCCAGAGTGAGGGTGGAGGGGAAGGCTGTGAGCGGATGAAGCCCAGCAGAAGAAGTTGCGTTTTTTTCTAAGTACAAAGGGAAGTCACTGAAAAGATTTAAACAGTGAAGCTACAAGATCCAATTTACCAATTAAGAAGATCACTCTGACTCTGGTGTGCCCACCAGCCGGGACGCTGGAGGCCATGTGGCAGCCAATTGCTCACTGGCAACATGCCAGGCAAGAGGAGGTGGTGGCTTGAGTGACAGTGGGAGCTGTGAGTCAAAAGACATTGACGATGCTGCAGAGTGCCTTTTGGGCAGAGCTTGGGCCTGGCGTCCTCAGAGTCTGGCTAGGGGCGGCTGGGGAAATAGGAGTTGGGAAATAGGAGTCACTGAAAGCCAGAATCCAGGCCCGGCCTTGGCTCACAGAGTGAACACACAGTCCACACTTGATGAGTGAATGAAGAAACCGAAAGAGAAATTCAGGACTGTCTTTTTGGGCAGAACCTCCTTCACGTGGTCCCACCCACGTGGGTGGCACGCACAGACCCAGCACACCACCAGCTTCCTGGCAACACTGTGCGTGGTCTGAGAGGCGGGCAACTGCAGCCCAGCGAGCTGGAAAAATGGGATTCTGAACTCTGGTTTGCTCCTTTTAGCTTTTTAACGTGGAGCCTCCATCGCCTCATTTGCCCACAGTTGCCCAGTTCTTATGCCAGGCAGGAGCGAACCTGCCTTCCGAGCGGAACGTCGCCAGGAGGAAGGGAGCCCAGTGAGAGTGGCTGGTCCTTCCACCACCTGAGGGGCCCAAGAATCTTTGTTTCATTGACAATAACATGGGACATTTAGTATTCACCGAACACAAATGCATGGCTATTATACACCACCTTTCTGAGAGTAAAAGCTATCCCTTTTATTTGGGGGGAGGGCATGAAAGCACTTTCTCCACTTAAAATGCTGATCTTACTGTGCATTGTTCTTTGAGGTACAATGAAAAACATCTTGGCCTAATCATGACTTTCCACGGGGTGACAGAGTGGGAGGAAATGGCCCCTCCTAGGAGCACAGAGGGGACTTATTTTCAATCTTTTTAAAGAAGTAAGAAAATGCAAACCATAAGTAGGCTTAAATGCTTCCCCCACAGCTCCAAAACTTAATATTATCATACAGTAGAGCTGCTATCAAGTCACATAGTACAACTCTGTTCCCTAACCAGCTCTGGGGGACACCATCACGCCACATTTCTGAAGTCCCCGACTTGTAGTCCCCATTTGCCATGCTGGACTGGGAATCAGGCTGTGTGTGGTGAACCCCAAAAGGGAGGTCCCCTGGTGCTCCGAGAGGTAGGATTTGACTTCTTTCTTTCTGGGGTTGCAGCCCAGGGAGGATTTCCGCTAGAAGGCACAAATGTATTTTTGTTGATTTATGATGTCTTACATCTTTTGGAACTTGGAAGGAAGGTTGGTTCAACGTTGCTTATCTTCTCTGCTCCATGTTTAGGTTGATATTCTGGTTCATCTGCGTTTTCTTTGTTTTTGTTTTTGTTTTTGAGACACAGTCTCACTGTGCCATCTAGACCGGAGTGCAACGGCGCGATCTCAGCTCACCGCAACCTCCGCCTCCCGGGTTCAAGCAATTCTCCTGCCTCAGCCTCCCAGGTAGCTGGGATTACGGGCCCCCGCCACCACACCTGGCTAATTTTTGTATTTTCAGTAGAGACGGGGGTCTCACCATATTGGTCAGCTTGGTCTCGAACTCCTGACCTCAGGTGATCCACCCGCTTTGGCCTCCCAAAGTGCTGGGACTACAGGCGTGAGACACCGCAGCTGGCCTGGTTCATCTGTTTTTGAAGCCGGATAGGAACTCAGTGGTGGCCCCTGTTTGAATCTCTAAGTAGTGACTGTCTTTTGAGCCTGTCCTTCAATCCTTTCTGGTTCCCTGGCTCCTGCCCAGTGGCCCCTGCAGTCGGCAGACTTAACGCTCAACAGTGTCAGACCGAGCACATCCCACTTCTCCTCTCTCAGCCCTTCCAGGAGCAGCCAGTTCAGAGTCCAAGCCACAGTCTTGAGACAGGCCCTGCTCCCCCACTGGCCTTCTCCACCTCAAACTCCTGCTCATGTGGCTGCAGCCACACTGGCAGCTGTCAGCTCTGACCTGCTCTACCTCAGGGCCTTTGCACCAGCTATCCCCTCTGTTCAAATGGCACTGTATCAGCAAGGTCTTTCTCGACCACCCTGTTTAAAAGAGCAGCCCTGCCCTAAATGTTCTACCTCTCCTTATCTGCTGTACTTTTTTCCATAACCATTTCCACGGATATCCCTATAGACATGGCTTTGCTTCGATACCTGCCTCCAGTCATCCTACTGTCACTGGGATGACCAGACAATATGGGCAGGAATTTTTGCTCAGCATGAATCCACAGTGTCTCAAACAGGGCCTGACACAAAGAAGACCCTTAATATCGAGTCTCACTCTGTCACCCAGGCTGGCGTGCCATGGTATGATCATGGAGCACTGCAGCCTCGACCTCCCAGGCTCAAGCAATCCTCCCACCTCAGCCTCCCAAGTAGCTGGGACCACAAGCAAATGCCATCATGCCTGGCTAATTTTAATTATTTTGTAGAGACAGGGTCTCCCTGTGTTTCTCAGGCTGGTCTTGAACTCCTGGATTCAAGCAATCCTCCCACCTCAGCCTCCCAAAGTGCTGAGATTCCAGGTACCCAGACAAGAATTCTCTTCCTAAGTAGTTGGTGAATGAATGAATGATGTGAACACTGCATGCACTGGGGTCAGTCCTGGATTCAAATCCCAGCTCACAGCCGAGTGCCACTGGGCAAGTGAATTCACTGCTCTGAGCCTTCATTTCCATGTCTATAGAATGGGCAACAGAATCCCCGCCGCAGAGGGTGGTGGCAGCGACCGCACATCAGCCTCTCAGCCCTGGGCCACCAGCACAGGGTACCTACCACTCAAGATCTTGTGCCTCAGTGGGCTGCTCAGCTCTGAGAACCTTCTCCTGGGGTCCTGTCTTGCATTTACCCGCCTGACCTACCTCGCCAGGGCAGGGGCTGCCTGAGCTTCTCCTGTATCCTGGGGGAACACCTTCATTGAACTGTGGTTGTGGGAGAAACAAATGGTTGGTTCCAAAAACCCAACATCCCCATGCTTCCCTGGGGCTTCTAGGACACCTGTCTGCTCATTTTTGCAAAACGGAAGCAGGTTGAACCCCTCGGGGCCGTCCTGATGACACGGAGCCTTCTTTGGGCCGGAGCTTAGACCTGGAGGCTGTGAACCACTCATGAGTGACGTTCCTCAGTGGCAGGACCCCGGATTTCCCACATTCAGGGCCTAAAACAACCATGACACACATCATTCTCCAAGGGCAGCCCAGTTCACGCAGAGCATGTTGGGGTCGCTTCAATCTGCGAAAATGGCACCTCAACCATCACGGGGCATTTGGACAACATCCTGGTCTTGAAAATAAAAATGAACTTGCCCCCTGAAGTCCTCCCAACAATCAGCACCTGCCTGTCCCAGCCGCTCCCGGCAAAGTCCCATGACCTCACCTGCAGGATCTTGCCTGCCCACCCTGGAGTCACCTGGTCAGGACAGGGGCCCCTCAACCCTCGATTTCCCCAGCAGCTGCAGCTGGGCCCACTCTCACTGCCAGAACTGCTCTCACTGCACAGGGAATGAGTCCTGGGCTTAAACCTGCAGTATTCTCTAAAGCCCTTTCTCCTGACATAGCCCACGTCTGTGGGAATTGCATTCGGACTTCGTTTCCCCAGCCAGCACTCCAGGGCCCTGTTAAACCCGGAGTCCACAACCTCGTGCATGTGTGTTTACAGGCTTCCTCCACCGGGGTCCAACCCTCCTCTTGACATTGCCTTCCCTTCCCTCTCTCTCAAAGGGACTGGCCAAGGGCCACCAACTGGATTGGACCACAAGCCTGCTTGTTGGGCTCTCAGCTGTCCTCTTAGGAAACCATATTGCCAAGGCCCCAGAATCTGAACGCCAGCAAGCTCTGGCCTCGTGGATGGCAGGTCCCCTGGGTCCTGTGGACACAGGTCCATCTTAAGGCCTTCCTTCCCAGTTCTGAGAAAGCCCACTTCCTTCCAAGTTCGGCTTATCTGAGCTCTGACAAGCACATCAGCCCTGTGGGCATGGATGCAAGTAGGGCACGTGTCCTCGATCCTCTCACTACAGAGATGCGGGAGCAACGGTGGAAGGCTCCCCCGAGCACCACGGTCCCCCAGGGATCTGGGGGTCCCACAGACTTTCCCACTCAAGACACAGCCCAGAGGCAGCTGTCTGCCTGGTTTGCCACTGACCACTGCACCTAGCATGGCACCTCGTGCACAGAGAACATTTTGCTGCATAAATGCAGGGAGGAGGAACACAAGAACATTCCCAGTCATCGCACATGAGCTGCTCGGGCACGCAGGGGGCCTGTGGGACAGGTTCCCGATTCCCCTCTTTCCAGACAGAAAACCAAGGCACCAAACAACTCGCTTGAGACTTGGGAGAATGAAGGCTTGGTGCCTGGAAGCGCCATCTCTCTCTTTCCGGCAGCTGCAGGGTGTTACCAGGGCAACAGACGGCTGTCTGATGGGATTTGGCAGTTTAACTCTTATTCCGCACAAAACACGAAAGTGAGAACCATTGAACAGATGTTCTTGCTTCCGACCGTTCACGCAACGGAGAGGAGCTCGTGATTCATCTGGCCCGGGCCAAGTCCACATCATTCCTGTCTCACACCCAGCAGGTGTGGGCCACCTGGTCCCCTGGGAACCAAAGAATGGCCTTCAACCTCCCGAACGCTAGGATTCCTCAAGGGCAGCAAGCTCACCTTCCAGCCTGGGCTGAGGAGACTGAGCTGGGATCCTTCTGAGGTGCAACCATGCCAGGCCTAGAGCAGCAGTTCTCAAACCTGAGGTGCATCCAGATAACTTGGGTGGGGAGGAGGATTGCTAAAACATAGCAACCATGCCAGGCCCAGAGCAGCGGCTCTCAAAGCTCGGGTACATCCGGACTGCTTGAGCGGGAGGAGTGCTGAAACACTGACTAAGAAACACAGAGCTTCTGATTCAGTACGTCTAGGGTAGGGTCCAGGAATTTGCATTTCTAACCAGTTCCCAAGTGATGCTGATGCCACTGGTCCATGGACCCCCTTTGGGAGCCACTGGTGTATACAGTCTTCCCGCTCAGAACACGGTGCCTGTACCACCACCATCAGCATCACCGAGAAATGTATTAGGAATGTAAGTTCTCAGGCCCTGCCCTCAGACCTCCAGAATAGGATCTCTGGAGATGGGGCCCGGGAATCTGGGTTTTAACAAACCCTCCAGGGAATCCTGGGGCACACTGACATCTGAGAAGACGTGGTCTAAACCTTGGCCACCTATGAGAATCTCCTGAAGAGTACTTCCAGAGGACTCTGGGGATGGGTCTGATCTCTGGGGATGGGTCTCAGCCCTAGTCATCTTTCAATCTCCCCAGGCACTTACGAAGCTTGAGAACCATGGGTCTAGAGCCTCACTACTCAAAGGGTGGTCTCGGAAGCAGAGATACCAGCATCTTTCAGGAGCTGGTTAGCAATGCAGAGGCTCCACCCCTGCATCTGCTGAGTCAGCCCGCATTCCAACAAGACCCCTGTGTAATGGGTCTGCATGACAAAGTGCATGATCCTCTGATATGAAGACCCCTCCTGCCCATACTCACTGGCAGTGCAATCTACGAGTAAAGCATTTATCTTCTCTGCGGCTCAGTTTACTCATCTGTGAAATAGGTTCACTATGTAAACTAGGTAACAGACATCCTTCCTACGGCAGTTGTGAGATTCAGTGAGATGACGCCTGAGTTGCTTCACCGTAGGGGCGTGATAAGCTGCAGTGGGAAACTCACACGCCTCCCAGACAGCCTCAGTGCCTCTCTCTGGCCCTTCTTAACTGCCTGGCCCCGGGTCCGATGTTTCTTGGGGCTATGCCAGGAGGTGGGAGCTGGAAAGGCTGGTGCTGCCCATAGAGGCTGCACAGGAGCCAAGACCAGGTGGACAGTGCAGGCAGCACCAAGGCAGAGTTCGGGGAGCGTGGGGTGCCTGGTCTGGGGCAATGGACTGATGCCAGAGTGCCCAGCCCTGGAGCTGGAGGCCAGGCTGTGATCAGAGGAAGTGGGCAAGGTAACAAGAGGTGGGGAGGGTTGTCCTGGAGCAGCCAGGAAGCAGGGCGGAGGGTCTGCAGCGACTTGCTGGCACCAGCCTCTGCATTCAGCAGCAAACCTGCACGTTGTGCACATGTACCCTAGAACTTAAAGTATAATAATAAAAAAAGAAAAGAAAAGAAAAGAAAGCAGGGCAGAGGAACTACAGCGACATGCTGGAGCGGCCTCTGCATTTGTTTTCCAGGAGGCTCCTGCTCCTGGTGGTTGGGGTGAGGCCTAGGTGGTGAGTGCAGGCGGGACAAGCCCACTGAAGTCAGAGGATGCACTAGAGAGCAGGAGGACAGTTTCCAGTCTGCCTCGGCTCCGCACTGGACAGAGCTCCAGAGCCCTAGGAGATTCCATCAGAGCCCAGATGGAGACCTCAGCCCCTCAGCCCTCACAAAGCGCCCTCCGGGCTCAGGGGCCACCTGTGGACAGGCAGAGGCCCCGCAGCACCCCACAGCCTCTTCTGTGAGTGAAAGGCCTGTTGCTGCTCCCCCTGGTGCCCAGGGTCTGTCCCCCTGGATCCTAGAGCTCGGGCAGGTGGGAGTCACCTCTCCATTCCTGGCCTTGTGTCCGGTCTGTGTTTGAACCGGATCTCCCACTGCTCCTAGGCCTCCCGGGTTCCCTTCCATCCTCTGTCAGTTGCCCCAAGGGTTCCCTGCCATCCTCCGTCAGCTGACCCCACTTCTGTCTCTGCCAGAGGGCAAAGTACCTCTGCAGACTGGACTCAGCTCACCCATTTAAAAAATTAGAGAACAGAGAACCTAGCATCTTAATCGGTAAGTTAAATGAATCAATAGAACGTGTGTTTCTTTCCCTTCCCTGTGGGGCTGGCATCTTCCATTTAACTCCAGGTGCTCTCCCCGGCTTCGTGCCCTCAGGGCTGGCCTATGGCCCCCTTCGGTTGAGTTGAGCCAATGTCGTGGGCTCCTCTGCAGAACTCATTCTGGATTGCAGCGACCCTCCCTCCTCCTGTCCTCCAGGCCCAGGGTGTTTGCTCCTAGCTCCAGGGGATGACACCAGCCGTCGGTGTTTGCCCACACTCTGCCCACCACTGTATTACCCTCTCCCCAGTTGCCAGCTCAGAGCATTCTCTCTCTCCTGCCCGACCCCATCTGATAAAACCACCAGCAGGAGAAAGAGAAAGAGATGGCAGAGTATAAAGAAAAGAAAATAGGGGACTGTGAGGAAGAATGAAGAAGCAAGAGGAAAATAGAAGGAGGAAAATGAGAAAGATTTCTGGGCACAGGGCTCGGGCAGTCCAGGGGCTCTGGGACTGGAGAGCCACCTGCCTGCTTGGAACAGCTGACAGCCGCTCCAGCAGTCTGTCCTCTCAATAACAGGAATGGCTATCCTTTTATTCCTAACTTCCAATTTAGTATGTTAAACGAAGGCCTATTTTCTACCTAGAAGTTGAAGTTCAAAAGGGGGCAAAAAAGAACTAAAATTGTTAGAAATTTCCTTAGGAGACTAGAACAGAGGGTCCTAAACTTGAGTGCACCAGAATCACAGTCTTGTGTGACATAAATCCTGATTCTCAAAAACCACCCCTAGAAATTCTCATTTCCTGGGTCAGAGGTTGAGCCTGAGAGCCGGTATTTTTTTACAAGCACCGCAGGGAACCTGAAGCAGGTGATCTTAGCTGCCCCTTTGAGAAACTCCAACTTAGATGCGCGGTTCCTGAAAGTCTCCATCACATCCATAAACTGCCAGCTTGCCACCCACTGTGTTTGCTGTTGGAGGCTGTCCAGACTCTTAGAAATTATGTTCCAATGTTCTCAGATCAAGTTAGATCTGGTTGAGGATGTCACCCAGTGGTATCCAAAGGAACTCCGGGAAAAGGACTGTCCAGGAATAGATGTAATTAAAGATGATGGATTTGATTCTACACATTAGTAGATACAAGATCTCCCTGTGAGCCAAAAGGACATGGGAAACGTAGGTACCAGTCCTGTGCAGGCATCCCCGGCCAGAACCCACAGCTTAAGGGGAAATCAAGAGAACGTGGAGTAAGCCCAAAGGAAGACCTAAAACAGAGTTGTGAGCTGGTGGGACAGTCATCCCGAAAGGCCAGAGGAACTGTGGGAGCACAGCCTAGAAACAAGCAGTGAGTAACATTCTTTAACGAGAGGGACTGAACATGAAAGATGGAAACCCCACTGGGGCCGAGTTCGAGGCTGCAGCCTCGCCCCTGGCCAGGAGGCCACAGTATACAGAAGAAGCTGATGTCCCAAGACAGCTTACTGCCAAGCCTGACGCTCACCGGCCTGGGGTGGTTTATTTGCAGTAGAGCCCTAAGATGAGATATGCCACCGCCCCGTCTCTCACCTGTGTGAGAGGAACAGGCAAATCCTCCTCTAAGCTCCCGTGTGGGGTCTCTACCGAAACCCCATGCTGACCCCAGACGTCCACAGACCCTGCCAAGTTCACCCTGCTCAGGTAATAAGTCAGAGCCCCAAATGCTCGCCACAGATGGGTGGCACTTGTGAGTGATTTCACTTGGCTGTCATCTCGCGTGGGAGTGGGCTGTTGGGCTCTGGTCAGACGCCTCTGGCTGCTCTCTGTGCTCCGGGACCCCATAACTGAGTGTGTCACCACATCTTTTCATGCATTCTCTGAAGGCCATGGAAGACAGAGCCAGCTCCTCCACTGTACAGACACATGTGCCATCCAAGAGGACAGGGGACCAGGTCTTGGCAGAGTGGTGGCCTAGGGGATCGGTGCTGAGGTCATAACAGCCCTCTGCACCTTCATCTGTCCAGTGAGGGCACCGGACCAAACATTTTCTGGGATCCTTTCTCACCTGAATTCCCTGTGTCTGGAACCTAACACACAATACTATGAATATTTATTCTCTACCATGTGACTGGCACTGTCCTAAGCACCAGGACACAAAGTCTCAATAACACAAAAAGCTCTCCTCAGAAGATCTGGTCAGGAAGGATCACAGCCCAGAAATGCCCCAGCCTCACTGAGATGTCTGATGTTTGCAAGACACAGTGTCTCAACTGTTCATTCCTGTGATTCTCAATGTTTTTCCTGATCAGGGTGGATTGTTAATTCATTAAGCATTTATTGGGTGGGCCTCAGTTTTGTCTGTAACATACATAGACTAAACTATTTTAACTAGAGAACTACCTTCACTGGGACAAAATGTAATATTTTTGCCCTTAGACGTTATAAAGGAGTGAAATGAGGAAGACCCTTAATAAAAAAAGAGCTCTGTATCATTAACAAAATTTCAACCAGACTTTGTTCTTTCTGCCTTTGATATGAAGACTCTAATAGATTCCAGTGCCAGGAAAAGGTCTCCCTCCTAAGGGGAATCTGAAGCATCCTTTTATCAGAAAATATAACAGTTTGTCTCAGCTGCCAGGAAGCTCAGAAATAAACTGAGTGTTCAACGGCAGTCACATTCAACTTAGGAACCTGGCGTGTCTCTTCTTTGACCTCTTCTGCTTGGGGTTTTTTAAAATTCTGTATTCTTTTAAGTTTCCTGTTCTTGTGTGTTTTTAAATTATGAGCAGCCTCCATACATTTTGGAGTTGAGTAGGGATCAATATTCCAGAGGGGTCACAGAACGCAAAAACTAAATGAGACCATAACTTCCTCTATGGGAAGAAACTTGGGCCCAGAGAAGGTGAGCAACTTTACCTGAGGCCAGTCAGTCATCTGGGAACTCAAGCCTCGAGGTTCGGCCAGTCCCCTGCCCAGTGGTCCTAACTACCTTCACTTTTTGTACCATTTTCTCAGGACCATGGGAATATCCCCTCTTGCCAATGGGGACACTAAAGTCCCAAAGAGAGGAGGGATGTAGGCTCTGCACACAAAGGAGGCAGGGGACACTGGCCACCCACCACCTCGTCCTCTTGCTCAGATCTTGGGCCACCATGGAACCCACTATGGACGTGAGGAACTCACCCACTCAGAGGATGCGTGTTGCTTATTGCAGTAGGTGTCATCTACAATCAAGGAAATTTTTCTTGGGGCCAAATTTATCAGTGATTTCCAGAAATGGATTATTCAGTCTCGTCTCCTTGCCACATCTCTTTCCCTCCACCTCTGATCAATCCCACTGGACCCTTACCCCAGAAGTGACATTCAGTGGAATGCATCAGTGTCTCAGACCTGTTGTTAACTATTTCTGTTCCGAGTGCCATTCGCCTCTGGCTGGAACACCCTGAGTGCCTTTGGACCCCGACTGCTTGGGGGTTCATCCAGGCCCAGCGGGGGCCTCGGGGTGACCTCGTTTTTGATTTGACTCTAGGTTCTCTTTTGATTATCAGCCCAGCCTAAACAGAACAGAGCTTTCTAGGAACAAACAACATGAAGTTCAGGGTTTAATGTGGGACCAGTGTTTGAGTGTCTGCTTTGCCAATTACTGACCGTTGGCAATGACCCATTCTTTCCCGCTGAGCTGATTCAAGATGGAAAGGACAGACATGCACAAGCATTCTGTAAACTCCAAAGCGTGCTGGTTATCATCGTACGGTCTTGGGATGAGTCAGCAAGCCAGGAACGAACAAGCTTGCAATGGGTACTCCCGACCGAAGAATGGATGGCTGAGCAAAATCCTTACCGCGGAATCGGATTCCACCTTAAAAGGAGGGATTTCTGAGCTACAACATGGGTAGACCTTGAAGACATCATGCTGAGCGAAATAAGCCAGTCACAAAAGGACGAATACTGTATGATCCCCCTTACGTGAGCTATTCAGAGGAGTCACATTCAGAGACAAAGTAGAACAGGGCTTGCCAGGGGCTGGGGACAAGTGGGGACTGGGGAGTCATTGTTTAATGGGTACAGAATTTCAATTTTGGAAGATAATAAGAATTCTGGAGATGGACGGTGGTGATGGTTCACAACAGTGTGGATGTATTTAATGCCACAGAACCGTACACTTAAAATTGGTTAAAACGGTCAGTTTTATACTGTGTATATTTTACCATAATGAAACATAATGAGCGCATTTTCAAAAGAGCTACACCAAGAGTCCTGTGCACAGGTTGTAAGGGAAAGCTTGGCATGCCTCTGGGAGGACCATTCATGAATTGTTTATGGAGTCCGGGACATTTAGTTTGCCCATTCAGTAGGAATTTGCTGTTTCTGGTTTCTTGAGAATGTCCTTGAGAGACGAGGCTTACGATTAGCCTCTTCAAGGGTGGAGTATTATTGAAGATCGTGCAGAATGTTCCGTGAGAACACGCATTATAGGACTAGAGTTTTAATTAAGAGGAATTGGTGAAACATCTATTTTGAAAGAATGAGCTTGGCCCATGTTATAAGCTGAGAATTTAAAATAACCCATCACTAATGGTCATATATGTCCCAGTATCTTAGCTGGACAGAGAGAAAATGCCACACTGGCCATTCCTCCCAGGTCAGTCATCAAAACGCCCACTGCCCTGAAAACCTGCAAAGGGTTCCCCTAAGTGAGTTCCATGGGTTCCCTGGCCCCTGGACCCCAACCTGAGAAGTAAGGAGGGAGTGATATTATCTGAGAGCTCAGTGTGCACCAGCCAGCCTTTCCCCTACATTCTTTCATTCAGTATTCCCAACCACCCTCCGAAACCTATTTTATCCCCATTTTATACATAAGAAAACTGATGCTCAGGGAAAGCATAAGGCCACTGATCTTTCCTTCCTTCTTCCTTCCTTCCTTCCTTCCTCTCTCCCTTCCTTCCTTCCTTCCTTCCTTCCTTCCTTCCTTCCTTCCTTCCTTCCTTCCTTTTTTCTTTCTTTCTTTCTTTTTGACAAAGTCTCACTCTGCTGCCCAGGCTGGACTATAGTGGCACTATCTCGGCTCACTGCACAACCTCCACTTCCAGGGCTCAAATGATGCTCCTACCTCAGCCTCCCAAGTTGCTGGAACTACAGGCGCATGCCACCATGCCCAGCTAATTTTTGTGTTTTTTTTTGTTGTTGTAGAAATGGGGTTTCACCATGTTGCCCAGCCTGGTCTTGAACTACTGAGCTCAAGCAATCCACCCGCCTCAGCCTCTCAAAGTGCTGGGATTATAGGCGTGAGCCACCACACCCATTAGCTACTGCTATTTCTTGAGTGTTTGCTTCTTGTTAGCACAGTGCATAGATACTTTCTAAATGACTTCATTTTTCTGGATGTTATTATCATTCCAGTTTTTTTTTTTTTTTTTTTTTTACAAGTGGGAAATTAAAGTCCAGAATGGCTAAGCCATTTGCTTAAGGTCACACAGGAAATGAATGACAAAGCTAGATTCAAATACGTATTTTTGCATCGGTCCAGTGATCTCTGTCATTCTCTCCCAGCTAGCTCTGTGAGGAGGTGGTAGGGGAGGAAGAGTAAGTATCCCAGGAGGTACTTGGCAGCTTGCTGGGCTCAGCAGATGCTGGTGGGCTCCCACATGTTCGTTGTAAGCAAACAGGGTGCTGAACATTTCTGGCTTTAGTGGATAAGCTAGGAATTAGAGTAAAATATGCTGCATCTGAGAGGGCCTGTGCCTGATGGGAAGACAGGTGGAGAGCACCTTGGCCACAGTCACAGCGAGACCAACGCCAGCTGATTCTCTCCTGAGTTTCCTTCCAAACCAGGTGAGGGCAACAGAGTTGAAACCACCAGCTCAAAGGGAGGCAGATGCTCCCCGGAAAGGCTGGGGTCTCTCTGCCCAATCCTAAGCCTGGACCACGGGCCTTGCCAGACTCTAGTTCCCAGGCAGCTCGGCCACATGCCGAGCCGTCTTTTTGCAGGAAAAGTAATTTTTTATTTCATCCCCACTCCCAGCTTGGTGGGGAAGAGGGTGACAGTGAGGCACTGGATTAACAAACACTCAGGCCACCTGGAAAACTCTCTCATATTTGTCCTTATTCTGCCCATCTCCCTCCTGCCAAGAAAAGTTACCCCAGTGAGGTTCTGTTTCCTCTCCAGGAGATGCTTCCATAGGAAAAGAAGCCATTGTGGCAAGTAGTGAAGGAAGCGCACAGAGCTCAAGGTGGGAAAGCCTGGGCTCCTGGGGGATGGGAGTTGGTGTTCAGCAGGTGCAGATGTCAGCCGGGGAGGGTGAAAAGGTTCTGGAGACGGATGGTGATAATGCTTGCATGACAACATGAATGTGCTTAATGCCATTGAATTGTACACTTACAAATGCTTAAAATGATAAATTTTGTGTGATGTATATTTTACCAAGCTTTTTAAAAAAAGAATAACTGTGTTCAAATCAAATCCCAGCTCTGCCCCTTGCTGAGCTGCCTATCTCCTCCTAGAGGCCTCAGTTTCTCTCTCTGGAACACAGCCCTTGCTGCCCTGATGCTCCCAGTACTGCAGGACCCAGACAAAGCCCTGGCAGTTGTGCTGATAGCAATGGGGGACCTGAGCGGAACTAGCACCCTCCTGCAGCAAACGATCCCTTGGCTACCCCATCAGGGGGAGTGTGGGTGGCACCATCCCAGGCTGCTCCCCCATCACCCAGCCTTGAGGAGGCTTCGAGCAGCTTCTCCCAGCAAAGAAGACAGTGGCATTGAGGCCACTTGCTGCCCACCAATGAAAGCAAGTCCAGCGTCCTCCCCAGCACGCCTAAAGGCAGGTGCAGGTGCAGTGCCCTGCAAAGCAAACAACAGCCAAGAGCCGCCTTCAGTCCTCCGAGCTAGCCAGAGCCATGTGCTTGCCCACTGCGAGAGAGTTTCCATGCCCTCGCCCACCACCTGCCCTGGGCACGCGGCTGAAAGAAGGAAAATTACACCTCTGCTGGGGCCCATGCCATTGCACAACGCGTGTGGTCTCGCAGATCTGTGTGACTCCTCTGCGGGCTGGAGGAAATGGAGAAATCTGTCCCAGTGAGGTTTTCAATTAAAGGAGAAACAAAGCCCCACTACAGTAGCACTGACCGGGGGCTGGGAGGCCAGAATTCAAGTCCCAGCCCAGCCCAGCTGATGGCAAAGCCAAGTCACACTGTGTCTGCTTAGGCCTGGCCACCTCCACCACATTCTGTAGGGAGACTTCGGTTCAGATTCTGCTCTGCCACTTGGACAACTCACTCAATCTCTGAGCCTCCCTCATGGGAACACAGAGGTATCAAAAGCGCCCCCCAACCCCGCTGCCGTGTTGTGGGAGGGTTTAGTGGGGCCATGAGCAGAAAAGTCTATTTGTTGAATAAGTGACTGATTGTAAACAAGCCCACCCAAGACCCCAGCAGGGTCCTCCTTCCTTCCCCTGCCATGGGCCTCTGACCCCATGTCATGGTGGAGGCTCAATGAAGGGAAAGCTGCCGCAGGAAAGACCAGTTCCCAGAGCCCCGGAGGGACGCAGACAGTAGCTCATCCAGTCCCCATTTGCAGGACGGGACCTGAGAACAAGACAAGCCTGCAGGTGCCTGTCCCTCTGTGCCCCCCGGGTGGTGTTAGCGCTCCCCGGGCACAGAGGCCTGCAATCATTTGGACAACACCTGGTTACCAGGTGTCTGCTATGTGCCAAATGATGGTCACAGGAGGCTGAGAAAGAGACTCTCCACGTTCAAGAATACAAAGTCCATGATCCAGGAAGACAACGAGGCAGCCACCGTGTCTCATTTCTGGATGAATGAATGTCACAAAGCCATGGAAGTGGTTCAGTGGCTTCCATATCACTAGGCTACCTCACCTCTCTCTCTCTCTCTCTCTGTCTCAGCAGGCTACCTAGGATTTTGCTTGCAATCCTCCAATATCGATGTGACCCCCTGAAAGCAGAAAACATCTGGCTGCCTGAGCTCCAGTGGGCTGCCGGGCTACACTGAACCAAGGCCGTCTGTATGGATGCAGGAGGTGGTCCCTGCTGAACATGCATGCCATGGAGGTAGGTCGTCTTCCCCAGCCCATCCCACCACAACACCGAGGCCAGGGCCAGAAAAGGACGAACAGCTGCCAAGGGCTAAGCAGGTTCAAAAAAGGCCAAGTGACACGCCTGAGATCACACAGCTGGTGAGGTTCTGACTTTGCATCCCCAAGAGACCTCGTCTCATGGGCAATCCCTTTAGAAACAGCCTCAAGACCTCCCCAGGTTGGGGTGCACTGCAGAGGTTGTCCCGGCCAGCACCCTCATTTTACTAAGATGGAACCCAGGATGGGTGGCCTGCCTGAAACCATGGAGGTTTTCAGTAGCAAAGAAAGCTCTAGAACCCAAGCCTCAGGGGTCCATTGGTCTTCCCCCATCCCAGGGACACCCTGCCCTCTGGTGGTCAACTGGAGAATACATGTGGAGAATGACAAATTCCCTAACCCCCTGCACAGGTTGAGATGAGACTCTCTAATAAGAAGCGATCAGCCAGTGGGCCTAGGGAGGCGGTAAGTCCCCCGCCACCGGAGGAATCTGGGATGAGACTAAATTACAACCCTGAATGCGACTCAAAATATGTAATAACAGAGCTATTCAAGCCCCAGCCCATCAGCATGAGCCATCTTCAACAGCCAGGATGGCTGGGGCTGGGCACCCCCACTAACTGTTGTTGCTGTGACCACTCTCAGAGAGAGATGAGTGCTAATGTCCCTCTGCCTCGAAAGGTCTATCACGGAGGCGGGTTCTGGGATAGAGACAGTGCAGGGTCATAGAACGAGAAGCTTTGGAATCAGGCAGTAACGTGGGAAGGTTACTTGACCACTGTGACAGGAGTAATAGCACTTACCTTCCAAGTGTGTGTGAAGGATCCAGTGAGCTAATTTTTGAAAAGTTACATTTTGAAAAGCTAACTTTTGAAAAAGTGTGGACCCTCAATAAATGGCAGCCGTTATCTTGACAACTGGTGGTGATACAGGCGATGACTCCAGAACACACCTTTTTGGAGCAGAAACTGTCACCTACATCTCTCCAGCTTGCAGATTTTTGCTCTTTTGATTAACATTGTAAACTTAGTGGGTCTGCCTTATTTAGCCTCCTTCCCATTTCATCAGCAGGAATGATGGAAACAGAAAGGAACTGGCCTCTATTTCCCATGCACCTGCTGAGGTCCTGGTGACACTCAATGAGGGCCTAGCCCCACCCCCGCTACCACCACCACCTAAGCCCTAACTCACCATGATTCAGAACAGATTCATAGGCGAGAATAGATTTATTGCCTGATATGCATATTTAACGACTTTCAAGGATAGTTCATAACTATACCATGCAATTTATTGGTATTTAATGTTATGCATTAATGAATAATTTTTAAGCCATCCAACACTGGCCAATTTGAGAAACTTAATATAACATTCAATAACTCTTGTCAAGACTTAATAAATGTCCATGGATTTATATATCCTGTGAAATGCAGTCCATCTCAAACTAATTAAATAATGCATTTGAAGATGTGATGGGGGAGGGGGAAGACAATTTGTTGAAGGCTGATTTGATGGGAAACAGGCATACTTTATCACTTGGGCTTTTTATTAGCATCTCGTGCATTCTCTTCCAGAGAAAGAAACAGGCACCCCAAGACACTCAGCCCAAGGTAGTTAAGCCAGATGCAGATCATTCTCTGCCCCTAACATAGATGGAAATGAGCTTCCTCCAGCCTTGCTTGACCCTCTTCACTTCTTTGCCTCGGTTCTTTGCTTTGACAAAGACGCCCACCCTCTTTTTCAGCCATAGACCCCAGTCCCCCTCCCTGGCCAGGGGCAGCCAGACAACTCCTCCCCCAGTGCTGACACACTGCCTGTCCCATGTCATCCTTCTCCCATGGAAACTTCAGTGGCCACTGCAGCCTGTGGGCAGGGCCACACTGCTTAGCTGGATGTTCCAGGCCTCCCAGATGTCACCCTGCCACTGGCCCAGCCTCAGCCCTGTGTCGTCTCACAGAGATGGTGCCCTTGGGCAAATTACTCTGCTGCCATGCCCTGACCCATCTGTCCACCCCCTGCCTGAAATGCCTCCTGATCATCTAGTTTTTCCTGTCAAAGCCTGCTTGACTTTAGGGACCCAATCCCATCTTCAATGTCACCTCCTCCTTGCAGTCTTCCCTGCATCCCCCAATGAGAAAGAGCTCACTGTCCCTGGGAGGTCCTGGGGGGTCTCATGGCACACCCTACTCTGCCCCTCCTTGTTTCCTCCCACTAGGATGGGCTCCTGGAAGGGCCAGGCCCACCAGCCTAGTCCCCCACCCCCCAAGGGCCCAGTGAGCTCAATATGAATTTGTTGAAAGAATACATAAGTTAACCAAATAATGTTCCTTTGTGTTTGCAGAAAAATGAGGAAGCAAGCAGAAGGCTTGGGTCAGCAGCTGCAGGGGTCCCAGTGGCCCCAGGCAGCCAGCATGTTCCTGGTTCCGGGGGGACCTGCCAAGAACCCAGGCCACCTCCCAAAGGGATAAGGCAGTAGGACCTCCACACTAGAGCCAGTCCCTTTGACAGTCTCTCCTCCAGTCAGGTACTTTAGAAAGACCCCCGACCCTCTAGCCCCTGAAGCAGCCAAGATAGGTGGTCAAGCCACTTCACCTACCTGAGCCATTTCCTTCTCCATAAAGTGGGTTGAGTGCACCCTGGCGCCTCCTTGGGTGATACACGAAATCATGTCTGCAGGTCCCTTGTGGACAAGGCAGGCTGCCTGAAACGGACAATGGCCACAGCAGCTCCTGACCCTCTGGTCCCTGTCGCTACTTGGACCCTCCGTATGGGTTTTCTCTCAGCTCTGAGCAAGGACCCCGTGCTGAGGGGAGAGGAGATCCGGGGCTGTGCGTCACGCACAGACTTCCAGGCTGAGGCCTTTCCAAGGGCAGAGGGGTCTCTGGTCCTCTTGATGTTTGGGGGACTTATAAGGACCTCTATTGTGACCCCAAGGTAAGGGTCAACAGGCAGGGAAGGTTTCTTTGGGTTCACACACCACAACCCAACCCTGCTGCTGCCCCATCGTGGCTCACACCAAACCCTGAGGCAGATGTCTCTGTCCCAGGGAAAACCCCATCCTCCAGACCACCAGACCGACAAGGGGGCTTGGAATGAGATGCTCTATGCAGGCCTGGAGCACAGAGAGGGAGTGGCCTCAGAGGGAACTTCAAGAGGGGGGAACGTGGAACATCTGAGCTTGGTGCTAAGGATGAGGCTGCAGTTCTCCACTGAGAGGGACCTTCCAGGCAGAGGGGGCAGCCCAGGTCCTGGAGTGATCAGGAGGTCTGGGGAGGACTGCAGTTTGCAGGGCTGCAGGGGAAGGGGATTGATCTGACCTGGCTTATAGGTAGGAAAGGCCACTCAGGAATGTCAGTTCCATGAGGACAGGGATGCTCATTCATTGTGTTCATTGCTGTTTCCTTAACGGCAGGAACATGCCTAGCACATTCTTAGCATGTGGTATGGATTATGACTGATGGATTTGGATACCTATCTATCATCTGTCTACCTATCATCTATCTACCATGGATTAGGATTGATGGATAATGATATCTATCCATGTTATATGGATCATGATTATGGATTATGATCTCTGTCTATCTGTCTGTCTATCTCTCTGTCTATTGACCTACCCAAGTTTGTATGGATTATGACTCGTGATTGTGATACCTATCTATCATCTATCACCTATCTATCTACCGTGGATTATGACTGATGGATAACGATATCTATCCATGTTGTATGGATCATGAACAATGGATTATGATCTCTGTCTGTCTGTCTATCTATCTATCTATCTATCTATCTATCTATCTATCTATCTATCTATCTATCTATCTACCTACCTACCTATCTATCTATCTATGGACCTACCCAAGTTGTATAGATCATGGCTGATGGGCTACAGGCTGGAGGGACTAGAGACAGGGAAGCTGGAAGTGGCAGCAGGACTCCATAAGCTGTTGCAGAAAAAGAAAGAAGAGCCCAACATTGTTCTTCCGTGTGTTTGATGGATCAAAAGATCAGGTAGCTGTAGATGCTTTTCCCATTTTAAACTCTGACTCCATTATCTCCCAAAGCCTTTGTTGTCTTCTACTCTCCCACTGTCAACCAGGCCCAGACAACAAGACAGATGCTAGTGAGCAAAGGAACAGCTCTGCAACACTGAGAGATGGGCAGCTGTGGCCATTTTTCCATGGAAAAATGTGTGCTTGTCCCCAGTGCATACATGGGAGTAAATAGATTTTTGAGAGTGAAGTTATGAATTGCTCCCATGGCAGGATTAACTCTAGCAACAGTCCATGTGTTTTCAGATCCATTGCATGTTCCAGGTAAGGCCCATGGAGGCCCGGAGCCAAGATATAGCAAAGAACCAGAAGGAAGGGCCAAGTAGAGGAGATATTTCCAAGGCAGTCAACAAGGCTTGGTGATGATCAGACTGTGGGTGAGGAGGATGAGCTTTGGAAAGAGATGAAGAGTTTCCAGGAAGTTGCCAGATCTCTCTGAACTCCACTGACAAAGACATTGGAAAGAAGTAGTTTAAAAGCAAAAGATATTCTACCATTTTCTAAATCTAAAAATTAATAAACATATAGGCTCAGGGATCTAGAATAAGTCTCCCAAATTTAGCACTGACTGAACTTTCCAGGTGATAAAACATAACAGAACTTCTATGAAAGATGCCCAGGCAGTGTCATTGCCCAGCTTCTCCTGAAAACTTGGTCTAAAGACTCGAGCAATTTCTTCCTTATAGCTAAGTTTAATCCTTCATGTTCTAGCTTCAGTCTTTTGCCAATTATTCCTTCTTTCTCCTGTAGAAGTGCCACCATTTTGTGGTTAAGTAGAGATGTCAAAGTGATGGCTGATAAATAGAAAGACGGGCAAATCCATGAATTGTGCTTTCATTCCAAAGGCTGATTGTTTAGGAAAAGCTCATGGCTTGGATTAAGTCTATTCAGAATTCTAATGGCCAGTTGCCTTTATAAAACAAGGCTCATGCCATTCAAATAAACTTTCATGCACTAAAGGCCGTGATCACTGCAGAAGCCTTAGTTGCTACCCCAACTTAAGGCAGTTACTAGGGTAAGGGGTTTAAAGGCAGAAAAGGCAATCAGTGAAGTCTACCCACATCAACTCAACCCTTGTCTGACGTCTTTCCAATCAGCTCTGTTTCAAAGGCAAATGGTAGGTGGCGAAATTAATATGTGGCAGCAAAGTAAAACAAAATAAAAGATACAGTGAGAACTGCACTTTCTCTTTGACTTCTCCCAGTTGAAAATAATTTCCAAGAAAGTAAATGAAACGTATGGTTTCTCAAGAAAGGAGGAAGTCCGAGGAGATTTCCTATGTGTCCTGTTTTTTCTGTCAAAGATGTCATAGGTTAACTCATTCAAAAATGACAGGCACATCCACTCTCTGGGCTTCAGGTCCCGCCTCGAAGAATGAGAAACCACAATGCTCTTTAAGAGCAGCTTCCTGAAACATGAGTGCTCCTCTACAGTCTGTACCTGGGCCCTCGATGTATGTTTAACCCACCTCCCAGGCTGAGAAGGAACGTTAGTAGCCCTGTTGTGACTAAGGTAAGATGGGGGAAATGTTCTGTTTGCTGTCAAGTTTAGTACTGGTGAAAAGTTCGGGAGATTCTTCCCCGAGTCGGGTCACTGTATGAGAAAGTGATGTGGGTGCAAGTCTACAAAAGAATCTGAAACTGATCTATGGCCAGCATTGGAGGCCCTGGCATTTCTCTAAGATTCTAGATGCTGTGACCTTAACCTGCTGTGGCTGTAGGTGTTGAAGTGACCAAAGGAAGGTGGAGTTTGGCACAAGGACAAGAAGGTATTCAGAGAGTGCAGCCACAGGGAGGCACGACTTGGGGACTGAGGACAGGCTGAGCCAAGGGCACCAGGGACAGCTGGCCCCACTGGGACCCCATTTCTGCTCCTTCCTAGCTATATGGCCTTGGGCAAGCCATTTAACTTCTCTAAGTCTGTTTTCTTATTTGTGAAATGAAGGCCCATACCAATTAATTTACAGGGTTGTAAGCATCAGATGAAAGAATATATGAAAACATCTTGCAATCTGTAAATAATACTGTATAAAAATATGCTGAGAGTGGATCTTGAGAAAAAAATAATGCAATAAAATAACCCAAGGAAAGTAAAAGGGCAAAATTAACATTATTTTAAAATTAATAAAATTAAAAATTAATGAATCAAAAATGTTTTAAATGTAGAAGTGATAAATTCAAGACCCACTTTTTTGAGAAAAAAAAAATTTAAAAAATCGTTAGTTAACAATCATCAAGGAAAAAGGAAGAAAGGACAAACATACAAATTAAGAAACAGTGAAAGGGAAACAACCACAGGCCCAGAAGACCCTAAAGGAATCATGCAAGGCCTATTTGCTCCATTCTACAAAGATCAATCTGTAAACCTGAATGAAATGAATTACCTTATAGAAAAACACAAATTACCAAAACCAACCTCTGGAAAGATAGAAAACGTAAAGAGAACAATTATCACAGAAAAAATAGTCATCACAGAGCAGAACACACTGAAAGAACTGGGTCTACTAGGTTTTACAGAAAAATTCTATCTAATCCTTAAGAACAGACAACAGCAACACTATTTAAACTGTTCAAGAGTATAGAAAAAGAAGAAAAGCTTACATACTCTTTTTAAAAAACTAGCATCACATTGACATCAACCTCCCTAAAATAAAACATAAATATAACTACAGGCCAATCTTACTTGGAATATTATTGCAAAACTCTTAAATAAAACATTAGGAAACAAAATCTACCAGCACCGTAAGAGAATGACATACCTTAGACAAATGAGTCATGTATTGCACAAATACAGGGATGTATTAGAAAACCTATTTTCATAACTTTACATATTAATAGATCAAAAGAGAAAAATTATACAACCGTCTCCATAGATACTGAAAAGGCATTTTCTAAAATTCATATATATATATATGAAGAAATGTATGTGAAGAAAACATTAAAACTCTGCTCTGTAAATAACAGACTTCAAGAATGGAAAGACATCTGATGCTCTTAGGAAGTCCCAACATTGTAAAGATGTTGATTCTCCTTAAGGTAATTCATAAATTTAATGTGACCCCAATAAAAATCAGTGGATTGTGGTTTTTTCGTTGTTGATTTTGTTTTTGTTTTGCTTTTTTTTTTTTTTGAAACAGGGTCCTGCTTTGTAGCTTAGGCTGCAGTGTAGTGGTGCAATCTTAGCTCACAGCAACCTCCACCTCCCAGGCTCAAGCAATCTTCCCACTTCAGCCTCCAGAGTAGCTGGGATTACAGGCACACACCACCATGCCAGGCTAAATTTCTTTTTCTATTTTTTGTAGAGAGGGGGTGATACAGTTTGGCTGTGTCCCCACCCAAACCTCATCTTGAATTGTAGCTCCCATAATTCCCACATGTCATGGGAGGGACCTGGTGGTAGATAACTGAATCATGGGGCGGGTCTTTCCTGTGCAGTTCTCATGATTGTCATTAAGTATCATGGTGGTTTTATAAAGGGGAGTTCCCCTGCACACACTTTCTTGCCAGCAGGCCACCATGTAAGACACGCCTTTGCTCTTCCTTCCTCTGCTTCTGCCATGATTGTAAGATTTAAAGGAATATTGTCTCGATCACTCAGCTGATATATTTGATAGAACAACAATTTAAATCCAGGTGTGTCTAGTTCCAAAGCTTGTTCTCTTAACCATGACACTCTACTGCCTCCCACACACCTACTCTTGCTGATGACAGAATTCTATCATCTTTTGATTAAAAAAAAAAAACTATCATAAAACTTTCCCACAGCCTTGAGATCATGAAGTGTAACTACTAAACCTCTTTCCTTTTTTCCTTTATAAATTACCCAGTCTCCAGTATGTCTTTATTAGCAGCATGAGAACAGACTAATATACGGGGTTTTGTCATGTTGCTCAGGCTGGTCTTGAACTCCCGAGCTCAAGCGATCCACCTGCCTTGGCCTACCAGCGTGCTGGGATTACAGGCATAAGCCACTGCACCTGGCCAGAACCAATGGATTTTTAACTAGATAAGCTGATTCTCAAATTCACATGGAAAAATGAACAAGCAAGAATATTTAGAAAATTTCTGAATGAATTAAGGAGATGACTAATGGATGATAAAAATATTACAAAGATACAGAATAGTGGAAACAATATAGCACTGGCATAAAAGATGTAGACAGACCTACTGGAGAGATTACAAAAGACCAGAAACAGACTGAAGAGCACACTGGACTATGATAAATGACAAAGGTGGTGTTTCAAATCAGGGGAGTAGATTATTCAATCTACATCTGGTGGCCCAGATGATTAGGTATCTGGAGAAATGAAAAGTGGATACCAACTTCACAACATATGTATGCTAAATAAATTTCAGATGGATCAATTATGTAAACATAAAATGAAATGATAGAATTAGAAATCAACAGAAGAATATTTTTATAATCTCATTATTTAGACAGCCTTTCTAAATATAACATGATGCCCACAAAAAAAAGGATCTACAAATGTGTTTTTTTAAAAAAATTCCTGCATGAGAGAAAAAAGGACCACACAATCAAGACAACCAACTAGAAAAAATCTGTAACAACTATGAAAGATAAAAGAGCCTCCATTATCTTTATACGTCACGATCTCAAAGCTGTGGAAAAGTTTTGTGAGAATTTTTTCTTACAAAAAGATGATGGAATTCTGTGATCAGCAATTTTGGTAGTTTCTGAGCAAGAAAAAAGTGTCTGGGAAGCAGTAGAGTGTCACAGTTGAGGGAACAAGCTTTAGAATTATACACACCTGTGTTTAAATTGTTGTTCTATCAAATATATCAGCTGAATGATCTAGACTATTACTTTTAATCTCACTCAACTTCAGCTTCCTTATCTATGAAGTAAGAATATTAAGATGTTTTCCATAGGTTTTTACTGTTGTTGTTTGTTTCTTTTTTTTTGTTGTTTTTTTAAGAGATGGGGTTGACACTGCCATCCTGGCTGGAGTGCAAACATAGCTCACTGCAGCGTAGAACTCCAAGGCTCAAGCCTTCTGTCTCAGCCTCCTGAGTAGCTGGGACAACAGGTGTGCACTACCATGCCTGGCCTTTTTTTTAACATTTAAAAAAGTTTTCTATTAGACATGGTGGGGGGGGGAGGGTCTCACTATGTTGCCCAGGCTGGTCTTGAACCTTTAGACTCAAGTGATACTCTCACCTCAGCCTCCCACATCATAAGTTTGTTTAAGGATTAAATAAAGTGCATGTAACAGCTTAGCCAAGCGCATGATATGTAGTAATCTGTAAATATTACCCATGTATTAAGAAAGTAATGTTTAAGCAGCTTCGAGTCTTAAAGAAACTACAGAATATGGTTAACAGATGCATCTATGTGTACATTGAACAATTGGATCCCACAATTCTTTGTACTGAAGAGGCACTTACAGTCCTGGGAATCTAAAGTGGTACTACTAGTTGGTCAATTCACTCAAAACCTCTCAATAGCCCACTGGATAAGAGCAGAATCATTATCAATTTACAGTTGAGAAAAATGGGAAGCCATTCTTTCTGCTGTTCAGGCCCCAAACCACAGTCAACTTTGACTTCTCTCTCTCACACACCCCATATCCAATGTATTATTATATACTGTTGACCACAAATATATGTTTAGATTCCAGCCACTTCTCATCATCCCTTGTGTGACTATGCACAACCCAACCCCTATCTCTCACCTGCTCCATTCCTCCACATCTCCACAGTGTATTCTGCACTGCAGTCAGAGGGACCATGTTAAACTGTAATCATACCCTATCTCTTCTCTGCTCAAAACCCTACCATGACTTCCCACTTCACCTAGATTAAGACCCCAAGTGTTTACTATGGCCCCAAGATTTCCATAATAAGGGCCAAATTTCCTCCAGGACATTCCATGTACCACCTCTGTCATCTCTTGTCTTTCCCAAATGGCCTCCTTTCTGGTCCTCCAACGTTTCAGGCAAGCTCCTGCCATGGGCTTTTAGCAGAATCCTGGGCTACTCTTTCATCAGCACCTTCAGGGCTCACTCTTCAACTCTCTCAGGTCTTTACTCAAGAACCACTTTTTTGAGAGTACCCAGGGGTTAATGATGCTATCCTTCCTACTTTGGACAGGCCCAGGGCTGTCCCCTTGTTTTCCATTGAAAAAATAAAAAACATTATTTAAATCAACTTAATGGGCTATTCCCTGGCCATCCCCTCTAAAGCTTCACCCTCCCCTCCAACTACCCACCAACTTCATATGCCCATCCCCTGCTTTGTTTTTTGCTTCTTATCCCCACCTAACATTTTCGTTATTGATTTTACCTATTATCAGACTTCCTTCCAGAATGTAAGCTCTATGGGAGTATGCATTCTTAGTCTGTTTTATTTGTTACTGTTTCCCTTGCACCTAGCACAGCACATGGCACAAAGTAGGTGTTCAATTAATTTTCTTCAACGAATGAGTAGGTGAATTAACTCAGTCACTCTCTCTGAAATATTCAGTCATTTTGTTTTGTATATCCTGGTCTCCTTTGCAACCTTCTGTTTCTTGTTCTGTGGAAATCCCTGGCATGCCTTACAGACCACACAGAGACACTACCTCCATCTCTAGGAGAACTGAGAACCAGCACTGTCATGTAGATGCAACTGAAGATCAGAAATGGAAGGAATGCTCCATTCCATGCAAGGCCCACGCAGAAATGAGAGCTATTGAGGGCCAGGACTGTAGAGCCCATGATCTACTGCTGACAAGGACACAGCCCTGGGCTTGTCGGGGACATGTCAGCTGCTCAGAGCCAAGGAGAATGAAAGTACCACAGTTGTTCGGGCGTGGTGGCTCAAGCCTGTAATCCCAGCACTTTGGGAGGCCGAGACGGGCGGATCACGAGGTCAGGAGATCGAGACCATCCTGGCTAACAC
>NW_012115267.1:3162612-3190134 GCF_000951035.1 Colobus angolensis palliatus
TCAGGAGATCGAGACCATCCTGGCTAACACAGTGAAACCCCGTCTCTACTAAAAAATACAAAAAAACTAGCCGGGCGAGGTGGCGGGCGCCTGTAGTCCCAGCTACTCCTGAGGCTGAGGCAGGAGAATGGCGTAAGCCCAGGAGGCGGAGCTTGCAGTGAGCTGAGATCCGGCCACTGCACTCCAGTCCGGAAGACAGAGCGAGACTCCGCCTCAAAAAAAAAAAAAAAAAAAAGAAAGTACCACAGTTACAGAAATCGGCACCAACTTGGGGCACCACAGGAAGAAAAGAGGTCAAAGAGAGTTTCTGGTCCCAATTTGTCACAAAACATACCCTCAAACCATGTGAACCGTGATTCTATGAAGTCAACGTCTGGAATCTGTCAGAGGCCTGCTGCAGAGTTAAGGTGCACATTCCCTTTGCTGTCCGGTGGCTTGTGGAAAGTTTCTTGATGACCCAAAGTCACAATGTCTTAGGTAACTCACAGCAAAAGGCAGAGGACAGAACCCCGGACACATAAAAGATTTGCTTGATACTAGCAATAGATTCCATCCCAACAATCACTGAATATGCCCATAGGCGAGCTACATCCTTACGCTGACTCACCATGACCACCTGGGTTCGGTGCCAAGAAAGAGACAGTGGAGTGATGTCTGCGGCCTAGGCAGGGCATGGGCTCTGTGGAGGTTATACAGGGAGCCGGGTGATGTCTCACATGGGCAATATTCAGGTAAGTCTAGACACCTAGAGAGCCCAGTGGCTAAATAAAAGACCTATTTGCTTGGATTAACAGAAATGAGTAGTGAGATACCATCAAGGCTGACAGAATTCTACATGGGCTAATACTTTTCTTAGAATTCCTTTCGTTGAATTGTCAGTAAGGAAACAAGACAGCCAGAAGGGCCATTCCATGATGATTTACCATAGGACATCATAGTTAACCAAAACTTAACTAGCCCAAAATCACAAACCATATGAGACCCGAGATGATTGATACCTACATTATATTTAATTTTAAAAAGCAAATCCATTTCAGAAATTGAAAGAAGTCTCAGGGAAGGAGAGAAAAGGTTAAAATGATGGCTTTCACTATATAGCAGGGTGGTTGGAAGAAAAGGCTTAAATCTGGGTTTCAACTGATGAATAGGTAACATTCTGTAAGTTCCTTAGCCTCTTTTAATTTCAGATATATCAATAACACTGGACCAATATCAGTATCTACCTCACAGAACTTACGAATGCTAAACAATATATCCAAAGCATTTAGTATAGTGCCTAGCACATAGCACTGTGCAGAAGTATTATTAATAACATTTTGGTGACACGGGAGGCAAATATTCTGTCTGGGTCACAGACTATTAGGAAGAAGTGCCACCTTATGAATGGCAAGTAGTCTCACAGATGTCATGTAAAAATGACCTAGCCAAATCAATCTGTCACTTCTGGTTATCTTTTGGCTGAGCTCTGTTTGCTTACCTGTAACAGGATCAGATGAAGTGTGTCATGGTTCAATCTGTATCTAGGGAATCAGAGGTCTGCAGAGCAGATCCCAAACTGGGAATCGGGTCATTGGCGCTGCTTCTGTGTGTGATCTACAATAGGTGGTCATTATCTCCCAGACAGCAATGGTGCACCTTGTAAATGCTGATTGAGACCGCAGTGCCCCCACCACTATATTAAAACAAGCAAACAAAAAATTTTGTGACAGTCAGGTATTTGAATTAGTAGAGGTTTATACTTGCATGTGATTTTCAATGCAGTGGCAGCAAAGACGTGCTCTAGTACAAAGGCGGCTCTATCTGGCGGCTCTTTGAGAAGGAGGCTGCTGTGGAGTTCTTACTGTTAACTCTTATACCGGAAGCCGGGGCTGGGGTACTGGCCACGGTGCTGAAAAACCTCCTCTGGTCTGGAAGGGAGCTGTCCATGGTCAAAACCCATCGTGGCTGGGAGATTTTAAGACTGTGGAACTGCTGGGGAGCATGTCTGTTATTTCCATACCGGCAGTAGTTGGAGAAAAAACACTGCCCATGGTGCTGAAAAGCCTGTTCTGGCCCTGGCGGGAGCTGTCCGTGGACACAACTCACTGTGGCTGGAAGATACTAAGAGTGTGGAGCTGCTGGGAAATGTTTGTTGTTGTTGTTGTTGCTGTTGATGTTGCTGACACAGGGTCTCACTCTGTCACTCAACTGTGCAATCACGGCTTACTGTAGCCTCAACTTCTCAGGTTCAAGCGATCCTCCCACTTAAGCCTGCAGAGTAACTGGGACCACAGGCATGCATCATCATGCCCAGTTAATTTTTAAAATTTTTTTTTTTTTGTAGAGATGAGGTTTTGTCCTGCTTTCCAGGCTGGTCTCGAACTTCTGGGCTCAAGCGATCCACCTGCCTCAGCCTCCCAAAGTGCTGGGATTACAGGTGTGCATCACCATGGCCTGCCATTAGAGAATGTCTTCTTTTTTTTCTTTGACAGAGTCTCACTCTGTCACCCAGGCTGGAGTGCAATGGCACGATCTCAGCTCATTGCCACCTCCACCTCCCAGAGTTCAAGCGATTCTCCTGCCTCAGCCTCCTGAGTAGCTGAGGTTACAGGGACCCACCACCATGTCCAGCTAATTTTTGTATTTTTAGTAAAGATGGGGGTTTCACCATGTTGGTCAGGCTGGTCTTGAACTCCCGACCTCAGGTGATTCGCCTGTCTCGGCCTCCCAAAGTGCTGGGATTACAGGCATGAGGCACTGCACCCGTGAGCCACCCTGGCTGGGAATGTCTTACTGTTATTTTCACATCCGCAGTAGGTGGGAGTGGGGGAGAAATGCTGGTCATGGTGCAGAAACGTCTGCTCTGGCACTGATGGGAGCTGTCCATGGTCACAATCCACTGTGACTCAGCCCAGTTCTCAGTGTTCAAAACTTCCTGTAGCTGCAACTGCCTCTTTCACTTTGGATTCCACTTAGCTCTTCGTTGCTTACTTGGTTAACTGACTGACCTGGGGATAGTTATGATTCAGAAGCTATCCACAGAAATAGGTTGTATTTCAAGACTAATTTGGATGTTAAGACCTGAACACGATGAGTCTATCTTTTCTGTGTCCTCAGGGTTGCCACAGGTCTTAATTTGAAGCAAAACAACAGCTCAAATCAATATAAAAGCATACTCTAGGGAATCTTCCAGCAAAGTGTGACCCAGGTTCAAGCAGGGTTCTCTGTGGACTTGAGTGGGCAATCAGTGGTTAACCTCTGGATCCAAACAAGACCAGAATCATGATTTCTAAATTTATTTAAAGGTAGAGTTGCGGCATTCCTGTCTTTGGTAATTTTCCTTCAATGTTTTTCTCCCATTCCCTCTCAATTTTCTTGCCCCATTCTGTGTAAAACAGCATTTTTCTTTTTACACCTGACCATGTATCTAAATTGGAATTCGCTCAAACACTGTTCTTCCCTGTTTTTGCTTCCAAATAAAGGAAATGGGTAAAGCCTACTATAAAAACAAAAGTAGAAAAATAAACCTGGATAATTCTATTCCCCACTTAGATCCTGTATCCACATTCTAGCTTCCTGTCTGTAAACAGGTGGCCAACAACAGATGTCATGAGACAGCCATGTGATAGTACAGCAGGAAACAGACCGGGGCGTGAGTCCTGCCGCCAGGCCTCCACAGTCTAAATACCAAGGTCTGCACTATTCAGGGGATGGAAATCTATAAATAGCAGCATGATGATATCATCACAACCTTGCCTGTTGCTGTTCAGCCGTCAAATGTTTTTAAAGGAGGTTATAACAAATTAATAGATGGTGGTAAATTCTATACCCCCATTAACCATAAACTAACTCTCTCTCTCTCTCTCTCTCTCTTTCACACACACACACACACACACACACACACACCAGAGACCAACAGATTTTAGTGGCTGCCTATTAGAATCAAGACTCCATCTATCTGAAAGCCCATCCCTCTGACTGTGCCAGATCTCTGTATCTAACTGGTCCCTAATTCCCTCTCCGTGTGGAGGGGCAGATGTGCTTCTTTCATCAGCTCACTGGCACTGCTTCTAAACACGGCCTCTATTCCTTCAGATAGAAATTCAGGGCTCAACCTTGAATGAGCAGCAGCCTGCAAACCTTTCAGATAGATCCAGCTTGTTAAAGGGAACTCTAATCCCTCTTGTTCTTATCATGGAGGAAGACCTAGATTGGACATCAAGAGAAAGAACCTAGAGCAGATCCCCCTCTCACCAATGACCTTGAACAAATTCCCTGACCTCCTTCCTCCTGTTAGCCAAGCAGTGACTGTGCACCAAGTCAATTCTGCATCCAGAGAGAAAGTCTCCAAGAGACACATGATGCTGCAACTGACGCAGGAGATGGTAAGAGGAGATGGTCCTTGAGGCACGTCCACAGCCCCTGGGACAACGCCACCAAATAGATGTCTCCATGATCTCACGAAGTTCCCGAATGATGCTAACCAACCCCCACACCGACCTGAGGTGGCAAACTACCTCAGAAGGTCATAGAACGTCACCTTTCCCAATGACTGGATCCTTCACATGTCTTTTAAAAATGGGTGTCTGGTCTGTAGCAAATAACACGGAGAAAGAGAAGTGGGAGGTGGGAAAGAGAGGCAAGATTATTTTTAAAAATGTATATATGTGTGTATCTACATTTATATAAATAGCAACCAGAATGGAACACGGAGGGCTCTTACTATTTTAAGGACAAGCTCCAGTAGTAAAGTAATCTTCTGAGTGACGCCACTTTTTGGCTGGTAGCTCTCGCGCCCAGGCAAAGCTGGGGTGCTTTTTATTCAAGTCACATTGAATGCCTCTTACCAATCCATCCATCTTAATCAGCACCTACCACTTTCAGCAGCAGCCCTGCAGTTAGGAAGCCGAGGGGACGGGGGTGTGAGGGCAGTGGCGAGAGGTGACATCATAGAAGGAAGAAAGGAAAGAAAGGGGGTGGGAAGAGCTGGTGAGGAGGGAGGAGGTGGGGACCCAGCTGTCCCACACCTCTGCATGCCTCCTTCATCTGGATGACGCTCTCAGCCAGGTGGCAGGCTGAACGCTGAGCCGGCCCAGGGCCTGTGTCTTCAGGGTGGACACGCTGCAGTGCTCAGCAGTTCCAGAAGCAGGTGCCCCTGCACCTGTGGCTACTGAGGCAGGATGCAGAAGAGGTGGTGCTAAGCAGGGGAGAGGCTGGGGGCTGTCCCTTGAATCTCCCCTCTGCTCTGCTCCTAGATCACCCTATGCTGGGAGCCCCTTTGTCTTCCAGCAACTTGCCCCCAGCCCACTTGACTTCTGACCCACTCATGCCACCCCTGCTCCTCCTCTGTGGTCCTTTGGAACATTTCTGTCATGTCTTCAGTTGCCCCCAAAAGTCCAGTTATTCAAAGAGGGGCTGGGGCTCCCTGCCTCACTCAGCCTTAGCTATATAGCCCTACACCTGCAGCCTCAGCCCACCCCATGGCAATCAGGGTGGGGCCTGGAGTGATTCTGCAGCTGCAGAACTGAACTCCGCAAACCTCTGAGCCCACCAAACCTCGGTCTGCCCTATCATGAGGCCTAGCTCCTGTTTGGTGTTTCACTGACTTTCAGTAGCTGGGACCCATTAGAAACTGCAGTCCCTTTGGCTGGGCCCCTGAAGGTCCTGCCACTCCCCGGACATGGTTCCCCAACCTCTAACTGAAGCTGAAGTCCTCCCTGCAAAGAACCCACCATGCAAGGTGGTTTCCCACTGTCATTCTGCCAGGGGGCTCCTAAGAACTAAACCCTAGAGAAATTGCTACCAATCTGAATCCAGCCTGGGCTTGTCGTTCACTCATTTTGAGCTGCTGCCCTGTCTTCAGAGGCAGCCTCAGCTAAGCCAGGTCCCCCAGCCTGGCTCCAGGCCCCTCTCCTGGGGATGGCACTAAGCTGTGTCCTCTGGATGTGACACCTCCCATGCAGCACTGGAGGACTTGGGCTTGGGCCTGTGGAGTTCTAGCTTCTCAAAATGCAAAGTGAGTGGCAGACCAGCAGCAAGATTCTTTGCCAGAGGAAGGGCAGAGGTGGACTCTGCAAGATGCCTGTCCTCATGCCTCCCCACGAGGTCACATCTGCTCTAAGAATCAAATCTGGGAACGAGAGTCCATGATCAGAGTTGGGAGTAGCCTGCGTGTTATTTCCACACTCAGGTGCCTCCAAGCCTTAAGAAACTAATATGCATTGAATGTCTATTTTCTACTTATCTGTTTCTTACTCCGTTTAATGAGCAGAACAGCTATGGAAGAAAACAAACATACCCATTTTACCGATGAGGAAACTAACTCAGGACTTTAGCAACTTGTCTGAGTTTTGGAACTAATTAACAATAGAGCCAGAATGGAAATAAAAATCAAATTCCAAAGCTCATGAGGGCTCCCCCTAAATTTTAGCCCAGGAAAAGGACAGCAGTGGGTGGGGCAGCAAAACATGTGGATGGGGGAAGAGAAGACAGGGATACACAGAAAACACACTTCCAGGGTCACAAGTCACATCTTAGCCAAGGCTATTCAAAGAGAGATGAGCTCAAGCCCTGTGTTACATTCGCCCATCTATGGTGGGGCCTCCTTGTACGAACAGCATTGTCTGAGAAGGCCCTGCAGCCAGTGAGACTCAGGCTAGGTCAACATTGCAAAAGGCCTCAATGATTCATGATGACACAGGATGTACAGACGAGAGCATTTTTGCCTTTACTATCAGTGTATGCTGGTAAGATGCAGGAGACAGGAAAAATCCACCTGTGAGCTGTTAAATTTGGGGCGTCAGCTGGACATGGTGGCTCACACCTATAATCTCAGTGCTTTGGGAGGCTAAAGCAGGTGGATCACTTGAACCCAGGAGTTCAGGACCAGCCTGGACAGCATGATGAAACCCTATATCTAATATATATACACACGTATATACACACACACACACACACACTGTATTTACTATACATATATCTACTATAACCCTATATCTAATATATATATAAAAACCCTATATGTAGATATATAACCCTATATCATATATATAATAGATGTATGATACATGATATATATGATATGTATGTATATATGATATATATATATAATTTATATATATATATATAAATAAGTCAGGCATGGTGGCACATGCCTGTGGTCCCAGCTACTTGGGAGACTGAGGTGGGAGAATCACTTGAGCCCAGGAAGTTGAGGCTGCAGTAAACTGTGATCATACCACTGCACTCCAGTCTGGGTGACAGGGTAAGACCCTATGTCAAAAAAAAAAAAATTGAGGGCGTTAATTTTCAAGGCTGAACTAGAAATCAGGAAAGCTGCCTACAATGAAGACTGCACCAGGCCAGAGAGTGAAGTAAATGGAGGACAGGAGACTCTTCCAGGCCAGAGGCTATAAATGTGAGAAGGGAATCCTTCCTCCTTGGTGAACACCATGATGATGCGATGAGGCCCGAGCACCTGCAGTTGAATCAAATGAATGGCTTGCAACTGAAACTGGCCCGTGACCTTGGGCAAGCCACCTCTTGTTGGGCCTCCATTTCCTTGTTATATGACACAAAGGGATTTAAATAGATCCTCTCTAAAACGCCTTTCACAACCAAGAATCTGAAATTCTATACTACAGATTCATATAGATATAAATGGAGAGAGGGCTTTTAAAGGTAGCAATGCTTAGAAAATGAAACGCTCTTCTTCAGTAATCATTATCTGTTACCAACTTCTCAGGTCAATAATCTTTCTCATAGAAATTGACTAAAATATTCCACTGTAACTCACTGTGGTTTTTTACATTCCACGAAGAGGTACTCCTGGGGGTGTGTGGAACAGTGGACCCCCTCAGCTGCATGTGAGCTAGTGTCAAAAGCTCCGGCGGGCCCTCTCCTCCTTCGTCAGTAATTTCTGCCGCTGCTGACAGTATTTTGTTACTGCTCCCAGCTAATCTGAGGGAAAGCTTTGAGTTGCTTTTCTATATGCTCTGCTTTTTTTCTTACCTTCTTCGGATGCAGCAGAAGTTAAGTGAGAAGGACTAGAGCACATCTCTAAACTGCTAAGAGCAAGAAAGAAAATTTTCCCAATTACAGGTTTTCTTCACAATTTTCCTCTTTGAAGAACAAAACACTATGCACTCCCAACTCCATTCTCTCAGGTTTTTGTCTTCTGTATCTACAAATGGTGTAAATGGAAATGTGTGTGAGGGGCAGCGGTAAGGGATGGGTGTGTTGGGTGAAGACTGTTCTGGTCCATAAGAAAAGGGTTGGCCTTAGGGAAAGAAGAGACTAATAAGAAAAGTCTGGGCTCGGCCTGGTGGCTCATGCCTGTAATCCTAGCACTTTGAGGGGCCAAGGTGGGAGGATCACTTGAGGCTAAGAGTTTGAGACCTACCTAAACAATATAGTGAGACCCTGAATCCACAAAATAAAATACAAAGTTAGCCAGGTGTAGGGGCACATGCCTACAGTCCCAGCAGCTCGGGAGGGTGAGGCAGGAGGATGCTTGAGCCCAGGAGTCTAAGGCTGCAGTGAGCTATGATGGCACCACTGGACTCCAGCCTGGGCAATCAAGAGAGACCCTGTGTTTATTTAAAAAATAAAATAAAATAAAAGTAAATGTCTGCTTTTAACTCTGCCCCTCTCCTCGATCAAACACACGCACACGTACCCCACGACCTTTCTCGTCGTCTGCACTTTCTTTCCAGGAAAGGCATTCAGTGTCCTCATGTTTCTTTTCTCAAACTCCATCATCAGCACAACCTTCACAGCTTTTATATATGCTTTATCATCAATGACTCCATCCAGCAGAGACACACAGAGCATCGGTGCCGGCCACCATGCTCAGCCCAACACCACATCTTATAAGTATCTGTTTCTTTCTGTGCACCAGATGCTGCTCCAAGAACTTGACCTGTTTTAACTCATTTAATCCTCAGAACAACCTCTCGAGGTGAGCACTGTTACTATTTCCATCGTACAGATTGGGGAGATGGGGTACACATGCTGTCCAAGGCTGCATAGCCAACAAGTAGGGCAGCCAGGATGGAAACCCAGAGTACAGGGGTTGCGGTCTGAGCTCAGCCCCCTCAGAGCATTTCACAGACCCTGCCTTATTCTAGCTGGTGAGATGAGCATAGGAAAAAATGATTAAGATGCCATGTATAGAGTTTATCCTGACAAATGAGATGAGGGTTATGGAGAGGAGGCCATTCCGGGGGAGGGAATGGCCAGGGCACAGCCTAAAGTCATGAGCCTCTGCAGGAGGAGTGTGGAAATGCAATGAGGGTAAAGTCGGAGGTGCTGGCAAGTGAAACTACAAGGGGGTTTGGGTCCAGATAATGAAAAGTGATGAAGACAAGGAAGCAGCAGGAGCTAAACAAAGCTGTCTCCCATCCCTCCCAGAGACTCCACGTTCACAAGTAGCACTGCCTGGAAGTCTGGACTAGAATGTCAGGCACAATTGGGGCCAGAGGGGGAAGGCAAGGAAGCAACTTGACCATAAAATAGCACGCTGAGAGGCACCTGCAGTCCAATCACAGGATGCTTCCCATAGCTGAAGAGGAATTTACAAAGATTCTAATCCCATCCTGTGTTTTACAGAAGAGAAGGCTGAAGCCACAGAGGACAGGCAACAGGTCTGAAGAGACACCTATGCGTGCAGCAGGGTTGGGGGTCACCAGCTCCCCGCAGAGAGGGTCCAGCACTCACTTTTAAGATTCACCAGCTGCCCCCACCAGAGAGGGTCCAGTATCCACTTCTAAGATCACCCCTTCTCCCACTGACACAGCTAGCCCTGCACAAGGCATTCCCAAGCAAGCTCCCCAACAATATAAGGAGAAGAAAGAGGAGGAGTGGCTACACACACACACACACACACACACACACACACACACACACACAAACCCCTCTTAGTTGTCATTTTGAGCCTAATTGTTTTAACACCAGCTGTCACATCTGCAGAATTCTTCTCTGGTACTAGTGACCTGCCAGCCCTAGAATAAGGAGTCTGTGTTTAAAAATAGCCCAAATTCCTAGAATTCACTTCTCCTTCTCACTCTCCCTTCTTCATCTTACTGGCAGGCCTGGTAAGAATTCCACTTCAAATTTATGAGTATAATGTCAAGAAAATTTGATTCAGATTTCTTAGGAGTGGTAGAGCAAAGCATGGACAAGAGCAGGAGCTGATGAGGCAGACACCTAGGCTCTGTCTCTAGCAGAGCAGGCTGCAAACTTTGGCTGACAGCCTTGAGCCCCAGGTGATTGGCTCTCTCCAGGTCACCCAGCTAGGACACTCACTGCCTCCACTTCCCCCAGCCAGCTCCATTTCCGCTAGGCTCTCTGCGAGGAAGCACCCTTACCCCTGCAACCTGACCACCCTCTTTTGGTGGTGGACTCACCAGCTCCCTACAACCGGTCCCAGACACCAAGCAGCATGGCAGCAGGGGAGAAGCCAATTATGCAGCCCGCTGTACCCAGGATGGAATCCTGAAGCAGCTGTCGACCAGCTGAGAATCAAACCCCCGAATCTCTGTGTAACCTGAGAATCAAACCCCCGAATCTCTCCAAGCCTCCGATTCCCATCTGGAAAACCTAGCTCCAGTGACTGTTCTGAGGGCAAACATAAAGGACCAAGTACCCTCGTCTCAATGCTTGGAAGAAAACAGAAACTCTTACATATCCGTTCCTTTTCTTCTCCCTCCTAGGTCTAGCTGCCTTACTCTTTCAAATCCATCAAGCATGCATTAACACCAGGACAGGGATTTCAGTCCTAAGGACCCACTATGTGTATGAAGGGCTCAATTGTGGTATTATTTACGCCCACTGAGAAAGTGGCAGCAAGCTGTATATCCAACATTAAGGAAATGACTGTTATGATTCACCTCTTGTATGAAAATAGTGCACAGGCATTCCAATTCTATTCTATTGGCTAAGGAGATGCGCATAATAAGGTGTTAAAAGAAAAATTCAGGATATAAATTGTATTTACAATATGTTCTCATTAATGTGAATGAAAATACTACAATAAAATGAGGCAAAATGTTGACAGATGGTTTCTGGATAGTGGACTTACTAGTGAGAGTTTTATTTTTATTTATACTTCTTTGTTTTCAGAAGAAATTTTTTCAAGAAATAAATCACTGGTCACCAGATTCTAGTTTCAAGAAAGAAGGGTTTGGCCAATGCTGTGGTGAGGGGAGTCTCCTAGCCACCAAAATAAAAGTTCTAAAAAAGGATGTTCTGCAGATGTAACCAAACAAGGAGGTAGCATAAAGAGAATAAGGAAATGAACCTTACTCTCTGTCCTGTTCAACTGGTGCAGGTGACTCAGGACAGCATGAGATGCTCAGCTCCAGGCCATGATGCAAGTCAAGGCTGAGGGGGGAGAATTGCTTGAACTCAGGAGGCAGAGATTGCAGAGAGCCAAGATTGCACCACTGCACTCCAGCCTGGACAACAGAGCCAGACTCCATCACACACACACACAAAAAGGCACATATTACATGTTTTGGGGTCTCATGATTCTATACTAGAGCTCTCTCTGCTGGTTCATCGCCTCATGGTAGAGAAGGCTGTTTTTAATTGGATGTGAAGGACTGGAATGGAAGTAAGATGCATAGCCTGGAAAGGAAATTCCCAGATGAGATTCCATGAACCCTTTCTGGACACATGGTCCAGAAAGTGTATCCCTCCAGCCATTACCCAATGCCTACACCCCTTCCTTGGCTCAGCCTTTGCTTTTTTGTCAGCCAAGTGTCCTCTGCCCCCTACCTCTGCTTCAGAAGGTGGACACCACCCCCAACTGAAACAAACCTCAAATATGAACTCCGGATTTAGGAAGGAAAATCTAGAACGATTGCTGGCCTCATAGGATGACTTCGCACATGGGGAGTGAGAAACTGAATCCTAAAGTTGGCTGAACATGTGCTATGTGTTAGGTGCCATACACAAATGTTCTCCTCCTGTTCAACCACAACTCAGTGAAGGAAGAACTCCCCTTCTGATGGAGAAACAGAGGCTCAGAAAGCTAAAATCTAACTTGCTTAGGGCCAGCTAGTGAAGAAATGGCCTTTTCATAATGCACTGCTCTGAGGCGCCCTCAAATAGAAGCTGAAGTAGACAGCGAGGAAGGGACCAGGGCTAGAATCTCGAATACTCAAACTATTACCTCTGCAAAGATAGGAATTTATCCCAATTGAGCAGAAACTTGTCTAACATGTAAAGAAAAACTCCTCTCTACCCTGGAGCAGGTCCTTGGATCCCAATTCTGGGCCAGGCAGGCCTCCCCCTACCCTGCCCCTGGACTACCCAAGAGTCAGCAGGGCCCCCCATTCCCGGAGATGAGGGCTGCAGCCGTCGCTGCACCGCAGAAGCTCAGGCAGAGTTAGAACAGAGGGGCAGAGAGAGAGCCATGTGTTAATGAGAAGCTGGCCGAAGTCCAGAAGGACTTCCTGCCCGGCTCCTTCTGAACCTACCAGCCTTGCGGTGGGCAGAGCAGCCCAGGCCAGCAGCTCACTGCCGGTCAGGGGCAAGTGGCATTGTGCTGTGGGTCTGGTCTCACCGTGGCCCGGAGAGACCTTGGAGAGCCCTGGTTCCTTGGCTCTTCAACCTCCCCAGCTCCCCACCATACCCCTTGCTCCCTACAGCACTTCCTTTCAGCAGACCTCAGTTTTCTTTTTTCTTTTCTTTTTTTTTTTTTTGTTTTGAGACTGAGTCTCACTTTGTTGCCCAGGCTAGAGTGCAGTGGCTTGATTTTGGTTCACTGCAAGCTCCACCTCCTGGGTTCATGCCATTCTCCTGCCTCAGCCTCCCAAGTAGCTGGGACTACAGGCGCCCGCCACCATGCCTGGCTAACTTTTTTGTATCTTTAATAGAGACGGGGTTTCACTGTGTTAGCCAGGATGGTCTCGATCTCCTGACCTCATAATCTGCCCGCCTCTGTCTCCCAAAGTGCTGGGCAGACCTCAGTTTTCTAACCAGGCCAATGGGATTATAAAGATAAGTCTTCTCTTCTGCTTTAGGAACTGCCTTAAGAAGACAAATCCATGTCATTACCACGTGAGTTAAAAAAAAAAAAAAAAGTAACCTCCTTTGAGGTTCCTGACAAGAAAGTGCAAATGCTTCCGCCTCTGTGCACTTTGTCAAAGGTATCACCCCGCTGGGAATGCCTCACCCTCCCCAATCCTGAGAGGGCCAGCACCATTCCTCCACAAAGCCACTCCCCTCTGAATTCCAAAAGCATCCCATGGCACACTTTCCTTGTATTGTAAAGATTGTGTCCATCTTTAATTGGATGTGAAGGGCTGGAACGGAAGTAAGATACATAGCCTGGAAAGGCTGAACCATGATCTTTGCCAGCACTCAACCAGCAGTTCTGTTGGCCTGGAGGAGGCCTGTGGGCAGCAGTACACAGTGTTTGCAGCTCTCTTCACCTCCAGGAGAAGGCAGGAGAAAGAGACTGGAGAATCTAAGCCAACCGATGCACTGAGCAAGGAGGAAGGGGGAAGGTGTGGTGCATACCCAGAGCCCTGCGGCTGGGTGGGGCTTTGCCATCTGGTCACCCTCCCAGCCAGCACAGGAAGGCCTTTGGTGACATGCCTGACGGGAGACACAGGCGTGACAAGTAATCATTCTCACCACCCCGACCATGGGATGGCCCAGGCGCAGGGGATGCTGCGAGATCCACGGCCCCAAGCATTGTCTTCTTCCACCCAGCCCCACCACCATCATAGCCAAGGTGTAGGCTCAGTGCTAAGCATGGTACTGCGGAAAGGAGATAAAAGGGAAATGAAACACAGTCTCTCTCCTCAGGTGCTGGTGCCCATTCCAGCTGGGATATAAAACTCACCGGTCGAAATAATCTGGGTATGGTTACAGAGCAAGGTACTTCTGAACAAAAACCATGGTGTTGAATCAGAGGTTGGACAGGAGGCCCTTGTTGGGGCACCAAAGCCCAGAAAACGGGGGTGACTGGCTAAGGGGACCACTGAAAAAAAAAACTCCAATCTAACGATTCCAAGTCAGGGACGCTCCCTGCCTCAGCTCACAAAATTCACAACTTGGGAGGACTCAGAAGGAAGGTTCAGCCAACCAGGTTAATTCAGGAAGCATCAACCCACCATCTGCCAAAGCAGGTGAGCCTTGAAATAATAGAGTACATACTCTATGTCAGACACCAAGGAAGCACAGATGAAGCTGCACCCCACCTGGCATTGTAGCGATAAGGTTCTAACAGATGAACAAGTACAACATTATTGTCACCACCCTCACCACCAACACCACCCTCACCACCACCACCCTCACCACCACCACCACCATCATTATCATCACAGCCATTCTCACCACCATCACTACCATCATCATCATTACATCACGAACAATATCATCATCATCATTACCATTATCACAATTATCATCCTCACCATCACCACAATCAGAGTCACTAGCATCACCATCCTTCACCACCATCACCGTCCTCACCAGTGTCATCACTGCCATAGCTACCAGGCGGATACTAATACTATTATACCTAGTCGGTGTAAGTACTGGGGAATATTGTCTTTAATCCTCAAATAATCCTTTTAAAGTAGGAATTATTATCTTCATTTTACAAATGCAAACTGCGGCTCAGAGAAGCCACGCAGTCTGCTCAAAGTCCTACTGTAAGAACTGGGATCCTGGAGCAGGTCTTTCGGACTACAAACTCTGCCCTCTTTCTGTCATTCCAAGCTGCCTCCATCAAGAAATAATGATGCTAACACACAATAAATGCTCTAACAGGTATATGTATGGAGGACAGAGAAGGGTGTGGTTAATTCTGCCTGTGATGTGAGCAAAAGGTTCACAAGGGAGAAAATAGTCCAGGTGAACCCTCCAGAGGGCTTTCAGGTTCTCCTGGTGGGAAGAGGGATGGCCATATACTTCAAGGAAAGGAAACAGCAGGTTGCAAAAGCAGGGAGTGGGGAAGGAAGGGACGGTGGCTTGGGAGTCGCGGGTCCTGGGGCATCACAAGAGTGAGTGAGCAGAGCAGGGACAGCAGGATCAGAAGGTGAGGACCTTGTCCACTGAGCCCTGAGCTGCAGAGATGAAGTCTGGGAATTATGAGGAGCCCTGGGAGTCTTGGGCTGGGACAGTGAAATGCTCAAGTCTATGTTAAAAAGTTCCTGCGGGGCCGGGCGTGGTGGCTCACGCCTGAAATCCCAGCACTTTGGGAGGCTGAGGCGGGTGGATCATGAAGTCAGGAGTTCAAGACCAGCCTGACCAACATGGTGAAACCTCGTCTCTACTAAAAATAGAAAAATTAACTGGGTGTGTTGGTGCACACCTGCAGTCCCAGCTACTGAAGAGGCTGAGGCAGAAGAATCACTTGAACCCAGGAGGTGGAGGTTGCAGTGAGCCGAGATCATGATGCCACTGTACTTCAGCCTGGGCAACAGAGCAAGAGTCCATCTCAAAAAGAAAAACCTCCTGTGGGACAAAGATATATTGACCAGGTGGTTTATTATCCTGTGGTTTACAAAAAGTAGCAACTGCCTACCAGGCCAGCAAATAGGGAGCTGGCTAAACAAAACTTGCTGCTCATCCACAATGGAACCCTCTGCAGTTATTAAAAATGATGATATCTATGAGCCAGCAATTCCTCTTCTGAGGATGTATCCCAAAGAATTAAAAGTGGGGACTCAAACAGATCATTGTATACCCATGTTCACAACAACATTATTCACAATAGCCAAAAGGTGGAGACAACCCAAGTGTCCAGCAAACAATGAATGGATAAACATGTGGTCTACACACATGATGAAACATTATTCAGCCTTAAAAAGGAAAGAAATTCTGGCCCACACTACAACATGGATGAACCTTGCAAGCATTATGCTAAATGAAATAAGTCAATCACATAAAGACAGAAATTGTATGATTCTACTTAAATGAGGTACCGAGAGTAGTCAAATTCATAGGCACAGAAAGTAGAACAGAATGTGGTACAGTCTCCCTGCAACCTTATTCTTGGTAGATATGTTCCAACACCCCAGTGGATGCCTGAAACCGCAGATGGTACAGAACTCTATATATACTAAGTTTTTTCCTTACAGTCACGTTGTGTAGGGCAGGTAGTGTGTCCAGTACAGATACGTGGAGCAAAGGGATGATTCACATCCGAAGCAGAATGACGCAAGATTTCATCCTGCTGCTCAACATGGCACACGATTCAAAACTCATGTATTGTTTATTTTGGGAATTTCCCATTTAATATTTTTGGACTATGGTTGACCTTGGGTAACTACAACCATATAAGGTGAAATCTTGGATAAGGAGTGACTACAGTAGATATATATATATATATATGTACATATCTCCAATGGAAGGGCTGGGGGGAAGGGGGATGGGGAGTAGTTATTTAATGGGCACAGAGTTTCCATTTGGGAAGATGAAAATGTTCTGGAGATGGACAGTGGTAATGGTTGTACAACAACATGGAGGTACTCAATGCCACTTAACTATACACTTAAAAATCGTTAAAATGGCAAGTTTTCTGTTATTTATATTTTCCCACAATGAACATGATGATACAAGTGTCTATTAACATGGAAATATGGTACAATGTGTTCATTAAGGAAAAATACAATACATTATATTGTAATCCTATTTTACACATGAATTTGCTAGCAAAAATATTATAAGACAGGAATCAAATTTAAACAGTGGCTATTTCTGAATTCTGAGATTATATTTTATATTCCTCTTTTTCATATCTACAGTTTTCAAGGTTTATATGATAGACATACATAACAAACATATTTTCTTTCTTTTTTTCTTTTTTCTTTTGAGATGGAGTTTCGCTCTGTTGCCCAGGCTAGAGCACAGTGGCACATTTTCGGCTCACTGCACAGTCTGCCTCCTGGGTGCAAGCAATTCTTGTGCCTCAGCCTCCTGAGTAGCTGGGATGACAGGTGCCCGCCACCATGCCTGGATTAATTCTTGTACTTTTAGTAGAGATGGGGTTTCACCATGTTGGCCGGGCTGGTCTCGAATTTCCAACCTCAAGTGATCTGCCCACCTTGGCCTCCCAAAGTGCTGGGATTACAGGTGTGAGCCACCGTGCCTGACTAAAAATATTTTCAATTAAAGAGGAGAGAAAGAAAAATAAGAGATTAATTGGTGATTGATTCAAGATTGAAGAGTAGGGTGAGAAATAGGCTGGAGAGAGAACAAATGGAAGCAGAAGAGCCAGTTAGTGGCCTCTGAGTGGGACACTGATTCCTTCATTCAGCGGCTACTGCGGACAGCGTGGCACTGAGAGGAGGCCTTCTGCCTGGGTGTCATTGGGGTGGAGGGAACAGTGTGCTGCCCCCATGGTCACAATTGTCATTGTCCATCCCTTACTGTGTGTTGCATGTCTGAGACATGCCAGTCATTGGAGACACCAATGACCAGCATACTTTTTCTGTCCTGTGAGAATGTATATTCTATTGGTGGGAGACAGAAAAGTAAACCACCAAGTGGAATGGAGTAAGGCATCTGTGGATGAACGGGGTTGGGGGTACACGCAGAGTGAAGACAACGTCCCTGCCTTGCTGGTGTCTGCAGACATGCAGGCTGAGCCCAGGGCAGTGAGGCTCAGTGTTCCAAGCAGAGGGAACAGCAAATGCAAAGGCTCAGAGGACCCAGAGAGCTTAGTGGGACATTACAACCAGAATTTGTAGGATTTCTGTCCTTGGAGACCTTACAGACCAAGCCAGATGGCTCTCTCTAGCTGGATATGGAGTTCCCTGTGGCTGCCACTGCAGGTTACCCTCCCAGCTGTCAGCTGCCTCCTCTCTCTTGGTTTATAGAAGCCCATCTCTATTCTAACTGCAACACATAGAGTGTAGACTCTTTCCCTAGCCTCAGGGCATGAATATGATTGGTCTAACTCAAGCAGTTCATCCTGTTTCCCTTTACTAATGATTAGCGTAGGAACACACATAGGACCAAATTCTGGGTAATGGACCCTAAGAGGAACCCTACTAAGGTGGCTTCTGATCAGGATTTAATTCCTGAATAAGAGGAAAGAGCGGCTACAAAAAAGGCTTGTTTCATCTGTCTTCTTGCCTCCAGCCTGGGATGCTGTTCTGATGCTTGGAGCTGTGGCAGCCAATGTATGACCATGAGGGATAGGCCAGGAGAGTCACAGAGACAGGGGTTCAACATCCAAACACTTTGGAACGTCTAGACCATTCTTGGCATTGTCCGTCTCCAGTGTCTTGTCACGTATGATAGTTAAATGCCTTTGTGTTCGAGCCTCTCTTCAGTATTCAGTTCCGTGCAGGCAAGTGCATCTTAAGCAACATCCTTGCCTCAAGACTAGGGGCTAAAGTGCAAGCTTCTGTTGCTCAGCAGCAAAGCCTGGGTCTCAAGGATCATCTGATGCCTAAAAGCCAAAATCACACCTACAGCAGCAGACCTCTGCTGCGGCCTCTCACATGGACGAAGAAACACAGCCAGCAATGTCGTTTCCATTCATCTCTCCTCATCATCGCCATCAACACTGATGAGTCGACTGCAGCACAGATTATGCCTGACCCACAGAGGAAGCCAGACTGGCGGAGTCAGCTCTTCCCTCTCAAAACAAAGCACACTCGGTGGAAGAGGCAGGAAACAAACAAGCAAACAAAAAGCAAAAGGAAATCTACCCAGATCTTACCTACTCCTGGTTGCTGTAAGGGTTGGGGGCAGGGAGAACAAAGGCAGCAGGACAAGGTGCCTGCAGTCTGTCTCTGGTATCCCCTGGCTTCCTGCAGCTCCCCTTCTCCTCTCTGGGCTTGTACCTTTTCCTAGCGGTAGGAGAGGTAAAATTCAGGAGGGTACAACCAGCAGGCAGGGAGCTTGAGCCCTTGGAAGCAGATGGTGGGGGCAGAGTGGGGGGAGGGCAAAGCAGAGCAAAGCAGCGTGGGGTGAGCCCTGGATGTGTGGGTGCTCCCTGGGAGAGAAGACAGGGAAGCAGGCACTTGCTTTTCTCTGACTGCAGCATTCAGGCATTCACACAGGAGCAGGGCAGTGAAGGACCTCACCTGTGCACCTGGGGAAGGCTGCCAGGTTTACTCTTTCCTTTTACTCTCATGATGCCCTGTCCTGCTCAAATACCCTCGGTGGCTTCTGCTATCTACAGAATGAAGCCCATTCTCTCTAGCTCGTCTTCCACACTCCATCCCACGCCACCAGCCTCACTGGCCACTTGGCTCCAACATGATGTAAAAAGGCCCAAGGGTGGCCTGAGCACCTGGACACTGAGGCAGGGAGGCAGTCCAAGAAAAGTGCACAAACTACAGCCAGGCCTTCTTTCCTTCTTTGTTCCCCTCTTCGTCAGGCTGGACACATCCCCTACAGGGGGCTTCCCAGGCTTTTTTTTTTTTTGAGACAGGGTCTAGCTTTGTCACCCAGCCTGGAATGCAGTGGCATAATCTTTGCTCACTGCAACCTCCAACTCCTGGGCTTAAGCCATCCTCCCACTTCAAGCTCCTAAGTAGCTGGGACCACAGGTGCATGCCACCATGCCTGGCTACTTCTTTCTTTTTTTGGTAGAGATGACCCCATTACCCAGGTTGGGCTCAAACTCCTGGGTTCAAATGATCCACCTGCCTTGCCCTCCCAAAGTGCTGGGATTACAGGCATGAACCACCACCCTGGCCTCTCCAGGCTTTCCAAAGAGTTCACCAGTGGACACATGTCTGGGCTGAGTGCTTAGAGGAGCCCTGATGGAGCCAGGGCCAAGCGCTCATATCACTGAAAGCCATTGGTCACAGGCCCCCGGCCCAGGGAGCATGAGGCCCTACAACCACTGTAGCTTGCTTGGGCTCTAGCAGCCTGGGTCCCATCACTCTCTACCAAGGCTGAGGGAAATATCTTGACATGCACAAAGGTCTTCCAACTCAGAAACAGCAAGGACCCGAAGGATCAATTCCTTTTAGATTGTTGTCTAAAGTGGCACATAGCGGTGTTGTTACCACAGACAAAAAGCCAGGCCCCAAATTACACCTCTCCTGGGTAGTCAGCAGCTGTGTGTGTGTGCCGAGTGTGTGCACTGTTCTGGAGCTTCTTGATCTTTAGCTAATCATTCCATAGTCAATCAATCAATCAATCAAGTTCTGTGTGTGTAAGTGGTGTATGTCTCCTTCACCCTCTCATTGTAAAGGTAGAGGGTTTGGCCGGGCATGGTGACTAACACCTGTAATCCCAGCAATTTGGGAGGCCAAGGTGAGCAGATTGCTTGAGCCCAGGAGTTCAAGACTGGCCTGGGTAACAAGGAGAGACCCTGTCTCTACAAAAAGTGCAAAAATAAGTCAGACACTGTGGTGTGTACCTGTAGTCCCACCTACTTGGGAGGCTGAAGTGGGAGGATCACCTGCGCCTGGGGAAGTTGAGGCTGCAGAGAGCTGAGACCATACCATTATACTCCAGCCTGGGTGACAGAGTGAGATCCTGTCTCAAAAAAAGGTACAGCACAAACAAAAAATAGTTATAGGTTTGATGGAGACAGCATGAGCTTAGGACCAAGACAAATTTGGGTTCAAAACTGGTCCCAGATCTTCTATAAAACGTCTAACCAGCACTCAAAAATATCAAGGTTATCAAAAACAAGAAAAGTCTGAGAAACTACCAGAGTCTCGAGGAGTCTGTGGAGACATGATGGCTAAATGTAATGTGGCATCCTGGAAGCTGTTCTGGCACAGAAGAAAGGACATCAGGGAAAACTAAGGAAATCTGAATAAAGCACGGACTTTAATTAACACTAATGTATCAATATTACTTCATTAATCATTGACCAATGTTCTCCACTGTGAGGTGTTAAGAGTGCAAATGGTATAGAATATAGGGGAACTCTCTGTAAGACCTTTGTAACAATTATATAAATCTAAAACTGTTCTAAATTAAATGTTTATTAAAAATATAATAATTGTATTAGTCTGTTCTCACATTGCTATAAAGAACTACCTGAGACTGGGTTATAAAGAAGAGAGGTTTAATTGGCTCATAGTTCTGCAGGCTGAGGAGCCCTCAGGAAATTTACAATCATGGTGGAAGGTGAAAGGTGAAGGGAAGGCCATAACAGCAGGAAGAGAGAGAAGCAGGAGGTGCTACACAATTTCAAACAACCAGATCTCGTGAGAACTCACTTGCTGTTCCAAGACTGGCAGGGGAGAAGTCCACCCCCCAAGATCCAATAACCTTGCACCAGGCCCCTCTTCCAACATTGAGAATCACAATTTGACATGAGATTTGGGCAGGAACACAAATCCAAACCATGCCAATCATAATAGTAATAGTAAAAACTGGTCCCAGACACTTATTAGTGGTATGACTTTGGGCAAATGACTTCCCTTCTCTAAGCCTCAGTTTCTTGTTTATAAAATGAGACAACAGTATCTGCCTCATGGGGTGGTATGACTACTGAAAAACACAACACATGCAAAAATGCCCTAGCACAATGCCTAGCACACAACTCACACTCATTAGACATTTGTTTTTAAAATCCCAACCAAGAAATATATCTTTGATTTATTATAACAAATAACAACCAGTCAATATTCAAAATTTCTTAATTTTCCCCAAAATGCTTTTTATAACTTTAAAAAAATTTTCCCCCAACTCCAAGATTCACGCTTTCTATTTCATTGTCAGGCTTCTTTATTGTCTTTTTTTCTAAAACAATGCCCCCTCCCACCTTTTTATTTTTTCCTGTCATGACATTGACACAAAGTTAAACCAGGTAGTCACGAGAAGCAAAGAACAGAGCTCCCCACCACAGCCGTGGTACAAGCGGGGCTGAAGACTGGCTTGAATGATTGATGTGTCCCCTCTTCACTCATGTGACCCCTGGTTATGTCAACTATGCCCAGGGCCAGGACTGCCTTCTCTATGCCAGGCACTTTGCTGAGCACACTGTACACATTGCCTCCACATCTCTCAGCAACCCAATCAGTCAGGAATATTATTATCCCTGTTTAACAGATGAGAAAACTGAGGCTTGGGCCAGCTCATAACTTGCCTGAAGTCCTACAGCAGTCATCAGCAGAGCTGGGATTTGAACCTGACTCTAAACTCATGCTCCTTTCCCTACACCACAGTCCCTGCTTCATGGAGTCCCCTCCTACAGGAATGGACTAGCACAGAAACAAGCATTTCAACAACACAGTGACATCAGTGCCATCACACAGCATGCAGGAGAGGCACAGGAGCCACCAGAAAGGAGGCCCTTCTTGGGGTGGCCAGCCAGGCTTCCTGGGGGAGGTGGCATGCTGCTCTGCAGTCACTCAGTGGATAGGCTGTCACCAGAAGGGCACAGGTGCACAGCGGATGAGGCTGGAAAGGAGGTGAGCACCAGGCTGAGGAGGGTCCTGAACATTTTCATTCATTCTTTTATTGGTTAATTCATTCATTCAACAAATATTTACAGTTTCTTCTAAGTGCCAGGTCTATTCCAGACACTAAGAAAATAGCAGAGAAGAAACGGGACAAAAACCTCTGGCTATGTGGCACTTAATGTCACACAAAAGAGACAGTAAACAAATAGGTAAGTAATGGAGATGGCAATAAGTGTTGCAGAGAAAGATAGAGCAGAGAAAGGGACAGAGAATGCCTGGGGACAGAGGGCTGCGATGTGGGAAGGCCTCAAAAGATGTTTGAGTAAAGAGCTGAAGGAGGAAGGGAACTGATTGTGGGAGTGACGGGAGAAGAATCTTCCAGGCAGAGGACACTGAGCTAAGAGCTGGGACTTGCTCCTGGGTCCACTGCAGGGCAGCACATGACGCTGGGGGGTAGCACGAGGGAGGGAGGCCAGTGAAGTGCAGCAGCTCAGGTGTGCACCTGCTGGAAGCCACAAGCTTGGAGACGGTGCAGGAGGTGGCAGGGAACGAATGAGCCAAAATGCTTCCGCAGGTGGGGTGTCCACGTGTCCGTGACAGGAGCTCTGAGCTATTCTCATCCCCACTAAGGACTCTGAAGAGGAGAATTTAGGACACAGCAGGCAGGGCCTTGCAGTCCCTATCAAAGCAGGTGGCAGAGTCCACCTACCTCAACTGTGCCCAGGGCTGGCGCTGCAGAAGCTACCACTGACCTGTCATTCAGGCCACAGGACCCCACCCCACTCCCCAGCCGTGACAGCCAGCATGGGGACACAAGCGACAGTAATGAACCCCCAAGCCCCTTTGGGACCTTAGCTGCTAGGGAACTGCTATGCAGATAAATTTCACCTGGCAAGTTACTTAACCTTTCTGGTTCTCCATTTCTTATTTGTAAAATGGGGATAATGATAGCACCTATCTCTAAGAAAGACTACATGAGTTAATATATGTAAAGTGTTCATAACACCATTTGCATGTAGCAGGAGTTCAATAACTGTTAGTGTTTATCATTATGAGTGTAGTTGTTACTGCTGCTATTATCATCACTACCGCCATCGACAGCAGTCCCTAGCTACATCCTTAGTCTACCCAGACATTTCCAGTACCATGGGGGAGGAAAAAGAGCTGGGAAATGGAAACTATAGAAAAAGTGTCCCCCACACCTCCCCCTAGCTTTCAGGCTCCCTCCACTGCCCTCTCCTTTTCCTCCAATCTGCATCCCCTCCTTTTTGAGGGTTAATCTTGTTTTAATCTTTTCTTTGAATTCATCCTGGCCCCGATGTAACACATCCATAAGTACATTAACAGCTCATTAACTGCCACAAACTAACACATTTTATCTCATGTCAGGCTATGTCTAATCAACGGCCACAATAAATGCAACTCCATTCTCACAAGCGTCTGCACTTTCAGGACACCTTTCGTCCAACGCCTTGCTGACATCCCGGGCACCCCAAGGAAAAGGTGGTATCTTGCCAAGTTGTAGTATCTTGGCAGGTAAGAGCCATGAGAGCCCTAACAGGATATTTGTCTGTAGACATGCCTTATCCCTCCCTTCCCAGGGAGGGGAAGTGAATTTCCCAAGGTCACATAGCAGGTTGGATGCCAAGCTCAAATGAGAACAGGAGTTTCCAAGCTAACATGTATTAAACCCTTAACACCATGAGGCATTTAATCCTCATAGAGACCCTAAGAGCAGATACCATCTATACCTTCATTTTACAGATTAGGGCACCATGGCTTGGAGAGGTTAAAGGACTTGTCCATGGTCTCTAAGATGAGGCTGAGGGGGCTGACCTTAGCCACCATGGGGTTTTCTAAAGCTTTCTCCATCTAGGAGAGGAGAGGAGAGACAGGCGGAAGGTTTCCTTTAGCCCATCACAAAGTGAGATCTAGGAACATGAACGCTGATGGCCACAGAGGTGAAGCTTCAGGAAGCCGACTCTCGTGTTTATCTCAGATGCGTGTTGTGTTTCCCCAGCTGCCTCTAGGGGCTCTGTCTGGGTCAGCCTGGCAGAGGCAGGTTCCAGATGGCAAAGGACTTAACTGTCTTTGTACCAGCAATTTGTTGCCACAAATTCATAAGAGAGACACATAATACGCCCCCCTTTTTAAAAATTGCAGTGCCTAGATCTGGCCCTCCATCTGTGTTGCTGGTGGGAATGTCCCCATCCATTCACTGAGCGCTCCTAGAATCAGCAGGGATGCGAGGGCCTCCCCCAACTGGTATAGAAACCAGCACCTTCACGTTTATACCAATTCCCCACCCATGCTTTGCAGAATGGATTAAACGAAAGTCAAAACCTACTTCAGCAGGGTTCCTTACACAGAACGAATTTGCTACCTGAAGTCCTGGGACCTGTCGAGTCATCCTGACCATGGCCCTGCCTTCCAGCCCACCTGTACCCGAGCCACTGATGGGAGGGTCCCTGTGAAACCACCAACATCCAGGCCCGCAGGACAGGCCCAAATCCATTCCCAGTCACTGCGTAAAAAGTCAGCTTTGTCCAAACGTGCCTTTACTCACATGGCAGACAGGCCTAAGGGGCCGGAAGGGATTTCTTAGGCTCTCCAGATCCATCATAATCTGTGTTTAAAGTTCCCCAAATGCCCATTTAGACAATCCACATTTCCTAATAGCCAGTAAATACTCCGACACCTACCGGGTCAGCATTTTAAAAGGTCCTTAAATAGCTCATTTGCATAATCCATATTTTCAGAGCCCCTAAGCATTCGTCCTCCCTACGTAATCTCAACCTTTATTATGTGTGAGGAAGAAAAGACTCCAGAGTATAGCGGCCCTACACGCCCCTTCTGGGAAAACTGTTTTAAAAATGACATTTTCAAAAGCAGGCACAGAACCAGCCACAAAACGAAAGTATCTAAAGGAGAACTGTTAACCTGTGCAGGCCTGTGAATGATCTTTCTGTAAAGGCAGGAAAAACCCCTGCAGGCTCCCCAAGGACACTAATTACACAGCAGGCCCCGCAAACGCTTCCAGTGAGGTTGGAGCCTCCCCTCTCCCATGGGTTCCCTCCTGGAGGCCAGGAGGTGCAGGCAGGTTCCCCCAACAGCTTTTCCGCAGCACCTTCCCAGGTTTAGTCTCAGCTCCAAGTCTTCCCCGGGGGGAAAGGAAAGGCAATTTGCTAACAAAATGTAGGTCCCAAGATTGAGGATCACTCAAGGCAGATATGGGGCAAAGCCTTTGCCTCGTGGGTAACAGCGTGGATCCTCTGGTAGTCATAAGTAAAGACCCAGAAGACAGTGAGAAAAAGCCCTTTTGGGATTTCCGGGACCCCAAATCTCAGCATCCCACAACATACCCGTGTAACAAACCTGTATGCGTACCCCCTGAATCCAAAATTATTAAAAACATGAATCCAAGACAAGACGGACCCACACTGCTGCCCCTCCACTGTCTCAGAGAGGAAAGCTATGTCTTCATCAGAAGGTTATCCAAATTCCAAACCATCTTCAGCCACATGCAAAACGCAGATGGTCCTTGCCAACGCGATGCCGAGCCGAAGAAGCAGACGTGAGAGGGCAGGGACTGATGATTCTGTTCCCTCAGATTTCCAGAACAGACAAAACTCATCGAACAGACAAAACGACCAGGGAAGTCGGGGCCTGGGTTGGGAGGAGGCGCTTGGGGGCGCCTCTGATCGCGTGATCTGGGTGCCCTGCACCTGGCCGTGTTCACTCGGGAAATGCTGTGAGCTGCATTTTTTTTTTTTAAGTAACCCAAATTCTTTTAGTTCCAATTTCAACTTCCTTAGCGTTGCTCTGAAATCCTCTCATACTGCACTTTTATTTTTACTCTTCTGAGCACATCCGGGATGCCCAACTCTCTGGAAAGAGGGATTAATTTTTTTTTTCGGTCCAGATTTTTGAGATTATTTAGGAAAGGTTTAGGGGAAGGAGAATATTTATAGCAACAAGGACGTGTCTAAACGCACTGGAGGCTTCTTTGCCCGGAACTCCCACATCTGCTAGAAACCACCCCCCACCACCTCGGGGAGGGACCCTAAAGAGAGTTAGGGGAAGAGGGAGGAGGGGGGACGCTGGCAGAGGAAGCCGGCCAGGTCTGGCCAAGGGGATGAGTGTCTGAAGCCAGGGGGCTCTGGGCTTCTCCGGCCTCAGGCAAGCGGAGGGCCTGGCTATGGTCGGGACCCAGCGCCCCCCAGGCGCTCCAAAGACTGGCTGAGCTCAGAACCAGAAGGAACCAGGGAGCAGAGAAAGCCGGGGGCGGGCTCAGGGTAAGAGAGGAAGGGAGTGAGATGAAGGTGAGAAGTGGGAGGGGAAGGAGGGAAACGGAGAGGAATTGAGGGTGGGCTCCGCGTATCTAGAGCAGTCCGCGGAGGACGCTGCTGCTCGCCGGGGAAGTGCAGTGCCCGAGGCGCCCCAACGGTGGGCGGCGGTGCCAGCTCAGACCCACGCCTCTCTCCAAGCCCCGAGTCCTGCGGACGGGGCTGCAGGGCGGGGTCCACGACGGTGGGCAGCGGGGCTCAGAAGATCCGGCGATCCGGCTCGGTTTGGTCCGCAGACCCCCGCTAATGCCCCGCACCATCCGCACTCCCACCCTCTCCACTGCGCACCCCCAAGCCCCATGCTCGCCCGTCCTTCCCCCTCGGTGCTCCGCCATGTGGCGCACTCGCATCCCGCCGTGGGGGTGCAGCGCCCCTGGCACAGCCCGACGGTGGGAGAGGGCGGCCAGCTGGACCAAAAGCCCCGTCCCCGGGCGGGACCTTCCTCCCCGCACCCTGACACGGCGGTTTTCCGGGGGCCTCTGCGTCCCTCTGCCCTGCGCCCTGGGTGGGGAGGGTCTGGGCTCTGCGCTGCGAGGCAGCGCGACGGCTGTGGGCGACTTGGCGTGCGGTGCTGAGGACCCTGGGGGAGTGTGCGCTGGGACGCCGGGGGCTCGGGGTCTTCGCGCCACCGGACGCCGGGGGAGTGGCGCAGGTCTGGGGGCGGGGTCTCTCGAGGCGCGGACAACAAGCCGGATCCTGAGCCCTCCGCTCCGAACCCGGGAGCGCCTTCGCCCGCGCCTTCCCTCCCACCCTCCCTACCCTGCTGTCAACCGGAAGTCCCCGTCTATGCCCCGACAGCGCCGCCCTCCGGCCGGCTGCAGCGCCTGCCCTCGGCAGGGGGCGTTCCA
>NW_012115267.1:3190204-3193884 GCF_000951035.1 Colobus angolensis palliatus
CCCCGGCCCCGCCCCCGCCTCCGCCTCCGCAGCCAGCCTTGGGGAGCGTCCTGGCTTGCGCTTGCTCCCCAACTCCCCCTTGCCCCGCTCTGAGCCGGCGCGTCCTTGCTCTCCCGCCACTCTTCTCTCTCGGGCCAGCCGAGCCCAAACGGCCTCTCCTCTTCTGCTGTTTTTCCAGTTTCTTCCTCACTTTCACCTCCTTGGAGACCCTCCACCACCCAGATCTTCAGCAAGCAAGTCACCTTTCCTTTGGATAGACAGACAGGATAGAGATAGATTGGAGAGATTAGATAGAGATTAAACTGATAGATTAGATAGATAAGATGATAGATGTAGATGATAGAGATTTGCATACATATGGACAGATCATAGATAGATGGATGATAGATTGATATGATATGGATGATAGATGGTTGGATAAAGACGATAGTTATAGATGATAAAAAGGCATAGATGATATATATAGATGACAGAGATAGATAGAGATGATATATAACATTGTAACACGTATAGATAGGCCACAGATAGGTAGGCAGTAGGTAGATAGGAGGTAGATGGATGGATATGCATATAGATATAGGTATATGTCCTGAAGGGACAACCCGGACCCCAGGCTGGCCAGGACAGTACCCAGGCTTTGGCAACCTCCTCAATAGACATGAAGCTCCAGGTTTTCAGCTGCTTACGCCAGGCAAACTGTAAAGTGCTTTAAACCCCTGGAACTAACCACAGTGGCAACTTAGCCTGGGAACTCAAGTGCTGGCTGCAGGCAGTTTGAGCACAGCTCCAGGGCTGCAGGTTTGCCTACAAGTAACACCAGACATTTGTTCATTCTTTCAAGCATCTGCGGAGCCTGTTGCAGCTGCCTGTGGCTGGGTCCTGGGACTCAGAGACCCTGCGCCTGCTCGAAAGGGGCTGACATTATGGTGGGCATCAGAGACACCCACACAGAGCCTCACCTGATCCATGTGGCAGTGCCCAGGGAGAGGGCAGGGAGGGGTGCTGGGAAACACGAGAGGGGCAGGCATTTGACCTGGGTCTTGAGGACGGGCTGAGGTTCCCAGGAGAAGAAAAACCACATCAATCAGAGGCACCAGTAGGCGCCCATGGGAATACAGAGTCTCGTTCCTCCTGGGCCAGGAAGCAGTTTGGTGGGGCTGGATCCCAGGATCCTGAGATGACAGTGGGTGCTAGGGTGGAGCTTGTGCTCAGAGAGGAGGAAAGCTGTCTGAGACCAGGTTGAGAGGGGCTCTGAGAGTCCGTCTATTTCTCCTGTTCCCATCTCCTCTGTAATAACTGTCCCGAGGCACCTGAAATGACAAAGTGTGCCCCCCCACAGTCCTCTGGGCCAGGATTTCAAACCTATACACATGTGACAATCCCAGAGTCAGACAGCCCTCTTTCAGGAGCAGCTCTGGATGTCAAAGGGTTACGCTGCTGTCAGCAGCCCCTCCGTCTGACCTGAATCCCCACACCCACCCAGGGACAGCCTCCCCCTCAGGGTGACTCAGCCTCTGGCTCCCAACTCCCTCCCTGCCACCAGCTAAGACTGTAACTGGTTACCATAGCGACCTCAAGGAGCCCGGTTCATAGCCCTCCTTCCTGATGAGACCTGGATGTCTAAATTGCTCCTGAGATTAACACTGTGCACAGTTCCTCACCTGCAGAGATATTTGACAGGCAGCATCTGAGCGCCTTCCTCCCCTGTACAAACTCAGAAAGGGAGTGATGGCAAGAGAGGGAGGCCAGATGACAGATACCTCCACCACTGGGCCTCCAGGCTAGCACTTCCTCCATAATATGGGGGTCCCCAGGGAGACGGAGACAAAGGACATGAAGGCAAGAGTTGAAAACTACCAAACAAGTTAGGTGTCCCCAGGAGAAACTACGGGTAATACCAAGATATTTTCCATTTTTCCAGGCCATCTTTGAGAATGCACTTGGGAGGGATGGAGGCTTATTTGTGAAGTGTTGTCTTTCTCAGCAAAGTTTTACACACACACGAACACACAGAACACCAAAAGATTCTTCCTGAAACATGGTCCATTGAGCTCCTGCCCCAAACTATCAATAGCTCCCCACTGCCAAAAAGGGAGACCCAAACTCCTTTCCCTGGCCTCAGCCTCCTTTCTACCTAACAACCTGCCTTGCTGCCCATAAGAACTCCTGTCCCATTCTACATGCCACACCCTCAGCAGACCACTTCCTGCTTCCCAAAGATGCTCTGTCTCTACTGCCACCGTGCTCGTCTGGAGCTGACCCTCTGCCTGGGCCACGCTAGCTCCATGTTCACTTCCTCAAGCTCAGTCCCAGTCCACAGGCCCCCTCACCCACTCCCACCCCCCAGTTAAAATTTCACTCCTTCCTGGTGGCACTTTTGGAGTCCTGTTAGAGAACAGATCACTGTTCTCCACGCATCACTGAGACCTAAGTGTGTCTGTCATCTCCATGGCCTGGGCCCCTAAAAGGCCAACATGTTTCATTCACTTTCCTGTCCCTTCATCCCTCAGAGGGTCTAGCATGGAGCCAAAAGCCAATGTGAATTGCCTGACACTGACCCACCTTCCCTCTTCTCTCTGACTAAGATGATGGGCAGACACTTCACATTCACCCAGGGAAGCCTCCATCCCCTGGTAAAGAACAAGAACAGGGGAGCTGAACCCTTCGCCTCTGGACTTCGGGACCACCCATTGTAACTGTTCTTCCTCTGTCCCAGCTCTTCAGAGCTGTGACTGGCTGGAGGGAGGTAGGCTGCTGGGCTGCATCCTCTGGGGATGAAGACAGGGCAGCCTGGCCGTAGGCACAGGAGGCAGGACTCAGGAACAGGCTGCTAGAATGTGCAGGTGACATTCCAGCTGTACCCAGGCCCAGGTCCAGGCCCCAGTTTCCACCCAGAGGTGGTGTGAGTAGTGTGGCAGCTGGCTCTGGCCACCAAGACATGGTGAGCTGAGGCTGCAGGGTCGTAACCCTGGCAGGCCCCAGCTACACCTGCAGACACAGCCCTCTGAGGCAGAGGCTAACACAGTTAATTGGTTCCAACCTTCAGCTAAAAGTAGGAGCATTGATCAGGCACCCGTGAGGCCAGAAGCTGTGGCCTCTGAGGATGCTGTACTTCCATGTAAGCTCAAACCCAGAAAAGAGAAATGCGATCAGAGGTTGTGGTGCTCACTTCCCAGCCGGGCCAGAGTGCGGCAGAGAGGCAGCAGGCTATAAATAGTGGAGGAACTGCCACTGATAATCCACTGGAGAGGAGAGATAGGGCCCTCTTCCCCCAGGCAGGAATGGCAGGCCTCTCCAAGGAACAGCGGGGCCTGTCAGAGCAGAGGACAGGAAATTGTGGCCTCATCCCCCCCCAACCCAAGGCCGAGTCCCCTTTCCCTGTCTGCGAAGGGCTTGCTTCTGCCCTGAGTCCGGGGAGCATGGGGACTTACAGGGCAGGCACAGGATGAGGAGACTTCAAATAAAGGTGTTGGGAGTTGAGTTCAGGCTCTCGGTGGAGCCAGCACTTGGCCAGAGTTCATATGATTTCAATGTAGGAAGCCGACACTGACCGTGCACGCTGACACGGAAACACAAGTTCACTCTCCTGTCACTCAGCCATCCCTCCAGAAACGCATCCATCCATCCATCATCCATCCATCCATCCATCCATCATCCATCCATCATCCATCCATCCATCC
>NW_012115267.1:3193934-3200733 GCF_000951035.1 Colobus angolensis palliatus
TCCATCCATCCATCCATCATCCATCCATCATCCATCCATCCATCCCTCCAGAAACGCATCCATCCATCCATCATCCATCCATCCATCCATCCATCCATCCATCCATCCATCATCCATCCATCCATCATCCATCCATCATCCATCCATCCATCCATCCATCCATCCATCCATCCATCCATCCATCCAAATATCTAGTCATTCAATAATTCATTTGACAAATGAGAACTGAGTCCCAATGATATAGCAACCCCTGTGCTAAGTTCCTCATGACTTCACCTGTAAACGGTGCTGCTTCTCCCTGTGCTTCATAGGAGGCTTGTGAGAATCCACTGAGGAAAGAAATGTGCTTGCAGCCTGGGAAGTGTCACACATGTATCAGTGAGTTGTGGCTTTGACAGAGAGAAGCCTTTTGGGTGCTTCCAAGAAGGGAACTTCCCAGCCCCTAAGAGCTTCCTTTCCTTCCTTTGGTCCTCAAAATCTCAGCCAAGGAGGCCTTGATTGGCCTTCATGGGCTAGGGCTTTCCAGGCCAACTTTGAACTCTTAGGCCTTTTTCCTAATTTGAGGATCTAGAATATAATTTTTGAGATCCTTACTGATGTATGCTTCCCCTTAAACTTGCTGTGTGCACTTGGGCAGGTCAGATGACCTCTCTGTGCAACAGTTTCCTCCGCTGTAAAATGGCGATGACATGAGTAACTATCTCTTAGGGCTGTTGTGATGATCAGAGAGTCAACATATGTGAAGTGCTTAGCATAGTGGCTGGCACAGAGTAGGTACTATCTAAGGGTGAGCTACTTGTGGAGATGATGTAATCTGCCCCTGGGAAATGGAGGTTCAGGCTCACCTTTTACAAAGGGACCCTAGGGGTCCTATGAGACAAATGCTTCTGGCTTTAAGATACATCAAGCCGACCGGGCGCGGTGGCTCAAGCCTGTAATGCCAGCACTTTGGGAGGCCGAGACGGACGGATCACGAGGTCAGGAGATCGAGACCATCCTGGCTAACACGGTGAAACCCCGTCTCTACTAAAAACTTTAAAAAATTAGCTGGGCGAGGTGGCGGGCGCCTGTAGTCCCAGCTACTCCGGAGGCTGAGGCAGGAGAATGGCGGGAACCCGGGAGGTGGAGCTTGCAGTGAGCCGAGATAGCGCCACTGCGCTCCAGCCTGAGCGACAGAGCAAGACTCTGCCTCAAAAAAAAAAAAAAAAAAGTGCAAAAATTAGCCCAGCATAGTGGTGCGTGCCTGTAGTCTCAGCTACTTGGGAGGCTGAGGCAGGAGAATGGCTTGAACCCAGGAGGCAGAGCTTGCAGTGAGCCGAGATCGCACCACTCACTCCAGCCTGAGCGACAGAGCGAGACTCCGTCTCAAAAAAAAAAAAAAAAAGATACATCAAGCCGTGGTCTCCTCAGATCTTAAACCATCTCCACACAACAGCTGCTCTAGAAAGGAGTCGTGGGTTTCTCTCAGAGTCTCAGACCAGAAACTCTGTGCCCTAAGACGCTGCAGCCTCTTATAGGAAGGCACTGCAGGTCTCACGGTGAGTGGAAGAGTTATACAGAACCCTGTCTTCCCTCTTCCTACAATCATGTGGGTAAAATGCTTAGATTTTTCTTGCACTTGGAGTAGAACAAAGGGTACAGCTAAAACGATGGGTTGCTGAGAGTTTCTAGCTGCTGTTGGATTCCATTAAGTTCCATCGGATTAAGGATGAGCTTAGTATATAATGTATAAACCCACGGGCAGAGACACTGCCTTGTTTAAGTAATGGTTTACATTCATAACACAAATATAAATGGATAGTCATTTCTTTCTTCAGGGCCCAGCACAATTCATTAGTAGCTTCTAGCCTTTTGTCCCTTTCAAGCAGAAAACAGACCCAGCTCAGAGAGCAGTGGCTGGGTCTGCTCAGGACCCAGGAGCCAAAGCATACAGGATCCCAAAAGCTCCAGAGTCCCTAGAGACTGTTGTCAAGCACAGCAGAGATAGTGACTGCTATGTATTCTTGGTGCTTCTTTTCATCCATTCAGAGTCTCAAATGTTCTCTCTTCACTTTCCTGCTTCATTCAACTATGCTAAGACTGACAGCCTCCTGAGATACTAACGTGATAAGACGCAATCCCTGCCCTCAAGGAACTTTAGGGTAAGCCTATCTCCCTAACCTTGGCTTCTTGAACTTGACCTTGTTCCATATAAACCTCTTTCCTCCTGTCTACCTTCCTCCCACCATCATTGCTGGCTGGTACCAACTGCTCACTTCTGTATTTCTAGTTGCATTTCCTTAGCCTCTGTCTCCAGCTGAGCACTGGACTGCCCACTGCAGAAAACAAAGGGGAAGACACAAAGGCACTGGCCTGAAGGAGTTCATGGCCCACTGGGGAGCTTTTTCAGAAGTGTAACCAAAGAAGCCCCTGTCCTGGAGAGCTTTCAGTCCACAGAGAGTGCATCCTAGATAGAAAGGGGCCCTCTCTTAAAGAGATCCAGCCCTTCTCATTCATGTAACTATGGCACAAAACAGCAGACGCGAGTAGCACAAACAGTTCAGAGAAAGATGCTGCAGAGTGGTGTTGCCTTAGCATCTCTGGGAAAGGTGCACGGGCTGTAACCAAGCCCCATTGTTCCACCTGGGTGACCATGGCCATTGCTAGGGGAGAGCAAATTTACAAGTGGACACAGGTATTTATGCTCTGCCAGCAGTGACCTAAAACTCTCTTGCTGTTCAGACATGTCCAAGCAGTCCCTCTGGGTCCAAGGCAAAGGGCCCACTCTAAGTGGGAGACCACATAATGACCTTATACAAACACCAGAAATTAGGTCTTAGACACATGAATGGGACAAAGCTGAGTGTCAAAATCCCAAACTCAGTCACCAGTCAATGGACGAAGCAAGCGGCAGGAGCAGAGGAGAATGCATGTGCTTCCACCGGTGTCATCTTTTTCCATCCTTACGACCCACAGAAGGATGACGTTATTCTCCTTTTACAGACGCAAACACTGAGCCTCAGAGAGCTTATCTTGCCCAAGGCCCTGCAATGAGTAAGTGGTAGAACGAAGACACAAGCTTTTTATTTTTAAAGCTGGGTCTTTTCAGCTAAACCATTCAGACTACAAAAGTAGAGAGATCATTTTCACTTTTTTGTTATAAATATTTCATTGATCAATATTTAGTTCCTCAGGCACCTGTGTAAGGTCCTCCATGTCCCAGGGCAGGAGGCTGGGGCTCTAACACAAGGCCGTGATCCACAGACCCACAGGAAAGGCGGTCCCCTCCCTCCCTTCCCAGCGGCAGCAGGGCTGGTGCTGCCGTGTCAGTGCTCTAAGGTACCCGCCGAGGCAATTTCAGCTCCAATTTGCTCAAACTCCAGACCAAAGGCTCAGTCTCAGCCTCTGATGTGCTGAACAAAACCAGAGACAGGAACTCGTCTCAATCACTGAGTCAGCTGGCGGTGAGAAAATGCACAGGTGGAGAGCTGGGGAGGGCCCTCCCTCCGTGTCCCCATTTTCTAGACTGCGCTGGCCCCTGTGTTCCCTGTGTTTTCTGCACCTGGGGCTGCCCCCAGAGCAGGCACTAGAACCCTCTGCAGATCCCAGACCCTGCTCTGCCCTGGAAGCAGTGAGGCACCTCACATGTCCCCAAAGTCATCTGAGGCTGGTGGCCTGGTGACCAGTTTGGCAAACACTGCAAGGGTTGCAGGGTGCTGGGCTGGGGCAGGTGAATGCATGGGTGGGCAGCACTCCTGTGAATGAGGTTGCCCTTTTTTTTTTTTTTAAGAAACAAGGTCTCTGTCACCAGGTTGGAGTGCAGTGGCATGATCACAGCAAGAAATCCTCCGACCTCAGTCTCCTGAATAGCTGGAACTCTAGGCAGCACCACCACACACGATTAATTTTATTTTTTGTAGAGATGGGGTCTGGCTGCATTGCCCAGCCTGGTCTCAAACTCCTGGGCTCAAGCAATCCTCCTTTCTCATCTTCCCAAAGTGCTGGCATTACAGGTGTGAGCCACTGTGCCAACTGGGACTGCTTTCTAAAGAGATTTTCTATCTTAGAATCTATGGTGGCCACTTGAGGAGGAGCTGTGAGAGGTGGCATAAAGATCTGGCCTGTCCCCCTTTATTTAGGGTTGAGAAACCCCACAGCAAGGGGCTGCTAACTCTGCCTTCAGCATGGCTGGGCAGATTCTTTCCACTGGCTCCATGAAGGCCTCCTGCGGATCATTTCTCCCCTGCCGCGGAGCCACCTCAGTGCTGACTGTCCCCTCCTGAACTCTGTGCCTCTCTATGCCTGCCTTCATTACCAGGGTACAAGGTCCTTCTCTAGCTAGGTGGATTGGTTCCCAAAGACTCCGGAATAAGGAACATTTGCAGACAGCAGACTTAAAACCCTATGAGAATAGGGTGGGAGAATTGTGACTGCAGATGAGCTTAGGAAAGTCCTTAGATGTATTTCTTCACAAGCATCACAGCAACATGCAGCCCGATACCAAAGACATGGCGCATATCCCGAAGTCTTCATGAAAGGTAATCAACAATCAATTCCTAATTTCCATTCTTTGCTCCAGAGAGGTGGTTCAGGAATTCCCTCACCCTCAAGTTTAAATGAGATATTAAGGAACTATTTTTGCCTGTTGCAGACAACATACCTGCTAGGAGGTAGGGGTGTGTGTGTGTGTGTGTGTGTGTGTGTGTGTGTGTGATTCTCCATCCAAATGTTTACTCCCTTTCTCATTTCATGACTTTGGGTTGTTGACTCCCGTCCCTTCCCAACCTCTGCCCTACCCAGTTGGGTGACCTGGGCCAAACTCCCCAACCTCCACATCTATCTCCTTGTTAGTGAAATGGGGCTATGACAGAACCCACGCTGTAGGGATGCTCTAGATTTAAATTTAAAAATCCAGGTAAAAAGCCTAGTCAATTGTCTAGCACCTAATAAGCATTCAGTCAGTGGTAGCCATTACTTTCTTACTGATAAACTCAAATATCGCAACCTACCAAGTGTCTGACTGTCCTCAGGGCTTGGCCGCTCCAGGACTTCATCTGTCCCGTGCTGGCACTGTCAGAACTACACCCATGAGGCCGAATCACCCTGGCTATTTTGAGGCATCCTCGCTCCCACATTTCCACCATCTGTTGAAGGTATCTCCTCTACTGGTCCCCAGGGAGGCCCAAGAGGGCCAAGTCACAGATGGAATGGGGAAGAGAATCTAGAACTGATCCCTCTTAAAGACAGTGCAGACTAAGAGACGGCTGCAAAACCTGGGTGTTGAGGCCCTGGGAACTTCTAGAAGTGGACTACCCATCCCTCCTCCTCCCAGAGTTACACACACATCCCAAGTTGAGGCAGCACCTGTGACTGGCCTGGCTGCATACTCACCATCAGGTGGTCAAGACCTGCTCTGTACAGTGGCTGCCTCAGGCCCTGTGGCTCCCAGTAACCAAAGTCCACAGGAGGGGTGATGCAGTCAGGTCGCTCCAGGAAGTGAGCAGTGATAGGAACAAGGGGTCCCCCCATCTTTCTACTAGGCCTTGGAGCCAACTAGAGTGTGTTACACAGGGGTGAGCAGGACTTATTTCATCACAGGTTCAAATGCCTGTGACAGATTTCCAGACACTTCTGTTCCTGCCTCTTCTTCCAAACACACAACCATCTGCAGGAACCCTGTACTCACCTCCGCCAGATTCATGTCTACTCGAATAAAAACTTCAATTCAGTGGTTACCTTTGATGTCCCTGTGCCTTTCAACACATTTTTACATAATCTGACTTTAGAGCCTTTTCTTTATAACATGCTTCCTTTCTAAGAGGAGCCGATGCCTTTGGTTAATGGAGTCTATTAAAAAAATACCTATTGAATACCTGCTAGGGCCTGCTGAAAGCCAGACACTTGGGGTGCAGGGAAGGGTTGGCAATGGGATAGAGGAAGCTGGAGACACATCCTTTCCCTCCAAGAAGCTTAGAGTGGGGGCGGCCTGGGGGAGACGGAAATTCACACAACTAATGCCAGGCTTGGTAAGTACACGGAAAGAAGTGAACACAAATTACTTCAGGAACAAAAGCCTAATTCCTGTGTTTCCATGGGCCTCTGATTTCAGGTTTGCGAATTCATGAGTTAGGATTTATTAATATACATCATGGTGCATGAAATAAAGCTCTTGATCTAATACTACTAATACACGCCAGATAGAGTGTGAGCTGGATGAGTAATTAGTGAAGCTCTAGGGTGTGACATTAGCCCCGCTTGTGGAGGGAGGCATAGCGCTGCCTATGTTTATACGCAGCCATGCGCCCAGTATGGCAGCCACCAGGCACACGTGGTTACCGAGCACTTGAAATGTGGCCGGTCCAAACTGAAATTTGCTGTTAAAGACACATGAGATATCAAAGACCAGATATCAAAGAATCAGTACAAGAGATTAAAACAGTTCATGAATACATTTTATACTGATTACCTGTTGAAACAATAGTATCTTATACTGTCATGCACCAATTCACAACGGGGGATACATTCCGAGAAATGTGTCAGTAGGTGATTTCATCATTCTGCGAGCATCACAGAGTGAGTTACACATGCCTAGATGGTATCGCCTACTGCACACCTACCACACACCTCGACGGTCTAGCCTACTACCCACCTAGATGGTCTAGCCTACTACCCACTCAGATGGTCTAGCCTACTACACACTCAGATGGTCTAGCCTACTACACACTCAGATGGTCTAGCCTACTACCCACTCAGATGGTCTAGCCTACTACCCACTCAGATGGTCTAGCCTACTACCCACTCAGATGGTCTAGCCTACTAC
>NW_012115267.1:3201973-3234699 GCF_000951035.1 Colobus angolensis palliatus
AGATGGTCTAGCCTACTACACACTCAGATGGTCTAGCCTACTACACACTCAGATGGTGTTGCCTACTACACACCTAAATGGTGTAGCCTACTATACACGTAGATGGTCTAGCCTACTACACACTTAGATGGTGTTGCCTATGACGCATCTAAATGGTCTGGCCTACTACACATGTAGATGGCATTGCCTACTCCACACCTAGGCTATACGGCAGAGCCTGCTGCTCCTAGCCTACAAACCTGCACAGTACATTACTGTACTGAATACAGTAGGCAGTTGTAACACAGTGGTAAGTATTTGTGAATCTAAACATATTTAAACATAGAAAAGGTATAATGAAAATACAGTATCATCTTATGGGACCATCCTCATCTATGCAGTCCACCATTGACTGAGATGTTATGTGGCATGTGACTATGCATATTTGATTAAATAAAATATGTTATAGACTTAAAATTAATTTCATCTACTTCTTACTTTTTTTTGTTTTATTGTAGCTACTGGAAAATTTAAAACCCCAAATGTGATTCACATTTACGGTCTACCTTATATTCCTGTTGACCAATGAAGATCTAGAGCATTCATATTCATTTCATCATTTCATTCTCACCACCATGCTACAAAGTAGGTATTCACCCCATTTTACAGTCAAGCTAATTGAGGCTCAGAGAAGTAGTAAATTACTCCAAATCACATCACATTAGGCTTCAGCAACTCACTTGAGCTGATGACTATCTTGGGCCAGTGGCTCAAAGCCTTGTAGCAAGATGAGGGCCAAGACAACCATGTCTACTGGCGGTGTGGCCTGGGGGCAGTTATTTGCTCCATTACTTGTAATACGGTGAGTAAGAACAGAAGGAGAGTAGGTACTCCGCGTTCAACAAGTGAGGACAGTCATCACTGTGTCACACATCTTAAAAATATTCCCTCCACCTGGCGCCTCCTACAGGCTGGGCTAGAAGCTCCTCTCCTCCCGCATTATCAACATCCCACGCCGCCAGAGTGGTACATTTGTTACAATTGATGAATCTACATTGACACATCGTCATCACCCAGAGTCCCTAGGTTACATTAGGGTTCATACTTGGTGTTGAACATTCTGTGAATTTTGGCAAATGTATAATGACCTCTACCCACCATTACCTTATTATCATACAGAGCAGTATCACCGCCCTAAAAATCCTCTGTGCTTGGCTTGTTCATCCCTGCCTCCCCCCAGCCCCGGCAACCACTGAGCTTTTTAATCTCTCCATAGTTTTGCCTTTCCAGAATGTCGTCTAGTTTGAATCATACATGAAGCCACCTTTTCGGGGTGGCGTCCTTCACTTAAGAATAGGTTCCTCCATGTTTTTTCATAGCTTGGTAGCTCATTTCTTTTTTACCACTGAGTGACATCCCATTGTTTGCATCGATCGCAGTTTATCCATTCACCTGCTGACGGACATCTTGCTTGTTTCCAAGTTTCAGTAATTATGAATAAAGCTGCTATATGCATCTGTATGCAGGTTTTTGTGGACATAATTTTCAACTCCTTTGGGTAAATGCCAAGGAACACGATGCTGGATTGTATGATAAGAGTATGCTTAGTTTTGTACAAAACCACCAATAGCCGTACCATTTTGAGTTCCCACCAGCAATAAGTGAGAGGCATGTGACTTTGATGAGCTCCTTGCCGTGTTATTCTTGTTAGTAGGAGCTCCACGTTTCTGGCCAGATCCCAGCCATCCAATCTCACTGGGACTCCTACAGGTAGCATTTGGCACTCGGTGGATGTACCTTTGCTCCTTACTAATAATTACAGCTCATAGCAAGCACTTCATATGAGCTGGGAGCTGGGCAGAGGTCTTTCCATATCTTGTCCCATTGACCCTCACAGCAACCCTATGGGCCAGGCAGTATGACAGTCCACATTTACATACAGGACAACTGGGTCTCAGATGTGCTCAGTGGCTTGTCCAAGGTCACACTGCTGGCAGGTGGCAGGGTGGGATTTGAACTCTCTGCAAGTGACCCCCGACTAGGCTGCTCCCTGGTACCTGTCTCTCCATCTTACTTAGCTGTGAGCTCTTTAAGAGCCAGGACAATACCTCATTTTCCCGGAAGTCACCCCTACCCTGTGCCTGGTGCCTCACCTGTTAGGACACCAGTGATGCTGGCTGAGTCCTCAATGCCCCTCCCAGTCCTGAGTTGTAGGCTCTGCTCTTTCATGTGAGCTGTCCCCAAGAACCCTGCCTTGTCTCTATCATCCCTCCCAGGCCCCTTCACCCTCATAGCCCCAGTTTTCCTTCTGGGCTGTTGACCCCCAAATCCCACACCCAACCTGGTCTTGTGCAAAGACCTCCATTTCCCTTTGTCTCTGAATGCTATCATCAGTTGTCCCTTTAGGAGACCCTTACAGACCCCTCATATTCACTGATATGGACTGACTGTGTTTCCCCAGATCCATATGTTACATCTCCAAGCCTCAGTGTGATGGTATTAGGAAATGGGGTGTTTGGGGGTGATTAGGTTTAGATGAAATCATGAGGATGTAGCACCCATGATGGGATTCGTGTCCTTATAAACAGAAGTGCACTAACCAAGGAAGGACATGTGAGCATACTACCAGGAAGAGGCTGTGCCCTCCCGTCCTCACCAAGAACTCAGCCATGGTTGGCACACTGGTCCCAAACTTCAGCCTCCAGAACCAGGAGGAATCAGTGTCTGCTGTGTGAGTCACCAGTCTCTGGCTTTCTTCACAGCAGCCCAGCTGACTGACATTTGCCATGACAGAAGAGGACCTCATTGTCCCTCCTTGCCAGTCCCCCCATTTCCTCACCTCAACGCCATTTCTACTTGCCCTTTTGCCAGTCCCCTGAAACCCAGGACTCTCTAACTCTTCTCTTTTACTCTAATTTTCCATTCTCAATTTCCCCTTCAAAATCTCTCTTGGGTTCGTTCCTTTCCATCCCTGCTCCACGATCCTGGCTCAAGCCATTTTCTGTCCATAACAGAAGAACTCTAATAGTCCACATGGTGTCCACACCTCCAATCTCCCTTCATCCAATCATCTTACACACAAATCTGCAACAGCAATACCACCTAAACCATGTAGACCACTCCACAACCTGCTATGGCTCCCTACTGCTGCTTGGATAAAGTGTCCTCTGTTCTAATATTCCCAGTCTGCAGGAGTCTCATCCCTAGCTGCAGCTGTCCCAGCTTACTCTGCACAGATCCCTGCTTTGGCTCAGTGCCCCCCTCCCTATTGCCTGCCTGAGTTGGGCTCATTCCACCTCCAAGTGGCTCTACACACAGTTCCCTAGCCTGGACTGCCTTCATCCCCCTTCCCTTTCCATCTGGGTGACAACAGGCCTTCCAGAATGGACCCAAGGCCAGCCACAGAATCTGTGGGTCATTCTAAACTGCTCAGATGGAGAATGTACATGCTGCCATTGTTTCTCTGCAGATGCCATCAAACAACAGGCCTCTCTTGGTAGCTGGTGTATCTTGCTCACCAACAGGATGCCCTCCAGTGAGGAGGTGCCCAGCGATCCTCAGATTGCACACCCTTGATCCTTGATCAATGTCAAAGTAAAAAGTAAGCCTAGTGACAACCCCCAGCAGAACAGCCTCCCTCTTGAGAAATCTAGCATGGGCCCGAGTGCCAACTCACCAGCAACGACCCCTGCAAGGGTCCCTTACAACCTCAGATCCCACAAGTGAGAGGGACATTCCTGGGGGTGGCATGAGGGGAGGGACTCAGTTAATGCCCTGTAGACAGCAGCAGGTTCCCCTAGGACAGCATCCCCGTCACGGGCGGTAGTTTCTCACCTCTGCCAGCCAGCCCGTCTCTCCTAGGCGTGGAGGGTGGGGATGGTATGAAGTGAAACCTCCCTACTCCAATGCCCTCATCTGAAAGCCCCAGAACGAGGAGGTCAGCCAGGGAAATGCCCTCTCAAGCTCCTCACTGACCACCTATGTCACTACCATTCAATACATGTGGTATGTGTTACAAGTGTCCTGTGAAGTAGGTACTCTTGTGGTCATTTTAAATATTAGAAAACTGAGTCTCTGGGAAGTGGCACAGCTAGTAGAAGGCAGAGTTGGTAAAGTGCACACCTACTGGCTCTCTCCTGGCTCACAGCAAGCCCGTTCCATCTAACTGCTCCCTTCATTCACAGGGGTGAACCATGGTAGTCTTGTTTGAGATGACCCTGTTCACTGGCTGCTACTGATTGAACCAGAGGTGGGCTCCTGATCCAGGCTGGGCCAAAGAGAATTTGGTATTGGGAGAGAAAATGCTGAGACAGAGAAAGAGCGAGAGTGAGAGAGAGAGAGAGAGAGAGAGAGAGAGAGAGAGAGAGAGAGCAGGCAAGAACGCAAAAGCATGAGGGATCTTCAGACTTCCATCTCCTGATCCACAATGACCTGATGGCTCAGCTGCACCTTTGCCTTGGGTCTCCTGAGATCCCTCCTTGGGGCTTATGTAGCTCAGTGGGTTCTCTTCATCTAGAAGGAAAGTAAGCAATAAGGTCTGAGGCAGGCCTGAGCACGGTACTGGAGCTACAAAGACAAGTGTAGCCCATAGGGGTTCCTGGCTGCAGGAAGTTGGGGTCCACAGCAGAAAGAACCACTCCAAGAGACAGGCCATGAGAATAGAACAGTAAGACTAGAGAGTCAGGGACACTCAGCAGGGATCTGCCAGCATCCCAGGACTGTGCTGCTGAGAAGGGGTTGTACTCTGAGCTGGGCCAGGGAAGGAATGGAGAGCAAATGGATTTCATGCAGATTTCAAATGAGGCCTGATTGCAGCATTTTAGAAGAAGACATTTGCTAGAAAGCACAAGTGTCACCACCTCCTCCAAATCCCTCCTAACTCCAGCTAAAATAAACGTCACAGTGAAACTAGGACTTCCTTCACATGGCCCTGCCCGTATCTTCATTCCTATATTGGAATGGAAAGTACTGATGCAGAATCCATGTCTGGTTTATTTTTGCGGCCCAAATCACCCAGCCCAGTCCCCAGCCTATCCTAAGGAAGTCTGGAAGGATGCCTGTTGAATGAGTGCACATGGAGATCCCCCCAGCAGGCAGCCTCTGCCTGGCCACAGCTGTTTCCAAGCAGGTGTGTGTGTCCCCATTCAGGGCTTCTGAGACAGGGCTCCCCAGTGGGGCAGGCAACAGGTTTGCCACAGAGGTCCCTTACTACTCCTGAATCTAGAGTGCTACTGCCCCTCTGGGAGAATCTTGCCTTTGCTCATCTAGCTTTTCTTCTGCTTCTTTTACAAATTGGCACCAGACACAGGGCTGAGAGCCAGATTAGGGAAGAAAGCTGTCAAAAATATCTCCCCTCCAGAAAAAGCAAAGGAAAACAACATCTTGGTGGGTTTTTCCAGAAGAAGAAAAAGTGAAATAGTTTCTTTTTGCCTTCTATGTGTTGCCCGAAAATGGCAGTTTTGCAGAGAGAAAACATATTTTCCTGAGCAAAGCTGTTTGTGGTGTGAAAGATAGAGTGTGTGTGCTGAGTACAAAGACACAAATTGGCCCGAGGCTCAGCTACGCATGCTATTTTCACAGGAGTTTAGATTAGGGAGGAAGGGGTTGGGGAGAAGAAAAAATAAAATCTTTGTTTTGCGAACATGAAAAAAAATGTTGACCTGGATCAGATTCAAACCTAGTGTCTGGCACAAGGCAGGGCTGTAATAGAGATGTGTTGAATGAAGGGAGGGAAGTTGAAGGCAACACTGTTTGCCCTCCCCAGGCTTGCCAGAGAAGGTACAGGCTCACTCCAACAGCAGGATGGCTGGGGAGCTGGGGCCATTGCAGACTGTAGCTAGGAGTCTGCTCCAGGGCATGGTCAGGCACCCCTCCAAGTCCTGCCTCCTGCCCTCTCAGGACCTACCTCACAAGGCTCCTGAGAAGGCTAAAGAAGGTAATGCCCACAAAGTGTTGGCACTGGCCCTCTCCTCATAAGCACTGAGAAGCAGTAGTGACTTTGCTGGTGGTGGAGATGGTGATAGTGATTGTGACCACGAAGAAAAAACAAAGATGACAACGATGATGATGGTACCCAGGGTGATTGTAGTGGTGATAATGGTGATGGTTATTATGATGAAAACGATGATCAGGATAATAAGGATGATGATGGTAATAATGATGAAGATGATGATGATGGTAATGTGGTGAACATGGTAATGGTGATAATGACAATGATGAACAGGATAATGAAGACTGTCATGATGGTAATGATGATGATGGTAATAATGATGATGAAGGGGTTGATGGTGATGGTGGTGAGGATATGGTGGTGAGGATGGTGGTGGTAAGGATGGTTATGATGGTGATGGTGGTGGTGATGGTGATGATGATGATGGTGGTGATGATGACGATAGTGATGGTGATGATGGTGATGGTGGTGATGATGGTGGTAATGATGAAGATGGTGGTAATGATCATGATGGTAATGACGGTGATGATGATGATGGTGATGATGATGATAGTGATGGTGATGATGGTGATGATCATGGTGGTAATAATGAGGATGGTGGTAATGATGATGGTGGTAATGATGAGGATGGTGGTAATGATGATGGTGGTAATGATGGTGATGATGAGGATGGTGATGATGATGGTGATGATGATAGTGATGGTGATGATGGTGATGATGACGGTGGTAATGATGATGATGGTGGTAATGATGATGATGGTGATGATGATGATGATGGTAATGATGAGGATGGTGGTAATGATGGTGATGATTATGATGGTGATGATGATGATAGTAATGATGATGATAGTGATGGTGATGATGGTGATGACTGTGGTAATGATGATGATGGTGGTAATGATGAGGATGGTGGTAATGATGATGGTGGTAATGATGGTGATGATGATGATGGTGGTAATGATGAGGATGGTGGTAATGATGATGATGGTAATGATGGTGATGATGATGATGATGGTGATGATGATAGTGGTAATGATGATGATGGTGGTAATGATGAGGATGGTGGTAATGATGATGGTGGTAATGATGGTGATGATGATGGTGATGATGATGATGGTGATGATAGTGATGGTGATGATGGTGATGATGACAGTGGTAATGATGATGATGGTAATGATGAGGATGGTGGTAATGATGATGGTGGTAATGATGATGATGGTAATGATGGTGATGATGATGGTGATGATGGTCATAATGATGATGATGATGGTAATGATTACGGTAATGATGATGATGGCAATGAAGAAAAATAAAATGAAGAAGATGATCATGATGACAGTGATGATTATAGTGATGGTGATGATACTGTTAATGGCCCCTGCCCCACTCATTATGGTCACTGTTCCATAACCTCTTCTTCCCTTCATTGCTCTACCAGTCCCTTGGAATTAGAAAGGCCTTTCCCCAAAGTCTAGCTGAAACAGAGTCACTCACAGGGTTGTCTGAGAACCAACTGAATGAGAAAGCCTCTGGGTGTGTGTGAATTATGCAGATACCCAGATCCACTCAGATCTTTGGATTGTGACTCCCAGGGGTCTAGAAATATACATTTTAAACCAGCTCCCCAAGTAGTTCTTCCATATACTAGACATGGAGAACCACCCATAGAATCCAGCTCCCTCATTTTACAAATGAGGAAACTGAGGCCTTCAGAGAAGCAGGTTGGCCAACCAGGAATGGCAGAGCCAGGACTATAACCACATCCTCAAATTTCAAGAGCAGTCCCTTGTTGCTCTAGCATGGCCTGTTCAGTCAACAGTTATGTGTTAAGTGCCAACTGTCTGCAAAGCACTGTGCAGGAACAAACCAAATTAGAAAAAAAACAAATCAGATAAAACGCATGCCTCAGGGAGACATGGCCTGTGTGGGGGATGAAAGAATAATGGGGAATGGTGAGTGCCAGACAAGGGGAACAGAGAGAGGCTGAGGGAGTTCAACAGGAAAGGCTGCTCAGGGTGGGAAATGAGAGGACGGAGGATCTCAAAGATCCAGGAAGACGGCATGGAGGAGCCAGCACTTCAGCTGCAGCTTTGAAGGATGAGCACAGTTCAGCCAAACAAAATAACAAGAAAGGTGCCACAGGCCAAGAGAGCAGCATGAGTAAAGGTACAAGGCAAAATGTCCAGGACATTTATGGGGAAGGGGAAGAAGTTGCATGTGTCTAGAGTTCCAGGTGAAATGCACCACATGAAGCACAAGGGTGGGGGAGCCAGAGAACATGGGGACCTGATGCTGAGCAGGTAAGATTGGCTTTTACTCTATGGGCAACAGAGAGCCATGGCAGGCTTTCCAGGAAGGAAGTGACATGCATCTTAGACAGGTCATCCTGACAGCAGCTTAAAACTAGATGGAATGGGAGACGACTCTGTCCCTAAGCTCAGCACCCTAAAGATACCAGGACATGACTGTCAGGTCCCCGCTGGGACAGCTGCCCTTCCCTAGGCCTGCCCATCCTCTTACCTCCCTCCTACCTCTGATGGGGCAGGGGTGATGGGTTGGAAGTGGGTGTGTGCAACACTTACCATGGCCAGGGCTGCTCTGTGCTCTGTCCCCACCCAGCACACCCATCTCCATCCATACCAGCCAGCCTTGCCTGTTCCCTCACAGTGATGCATAAGCTGGGCTTCTCCTGTGGTATGATGCTAACGTACTGGCCAAACCCTGACAGGCCACATATGGTGGGTGAGGGAGGTGGTGCCGCCAGACCGCCAGTCAGTGCCCTGAAGACTCTGAGTTTCATATGCATACACATTTAGTAGCAGTGTGACTCTGGGCCAGTTCCTGATTCTTTTTGAGCCTCAGTTTCCTCATCTGTAAAATGGGGATGATGATACTTACCTTAAAGAGCTGCCATGAGGTCGAAAGACAAACTATGACAAATAGCCAGTGCTGTGCCCAGCCCAGTGTGGGTGCAAGCTATCTGGTGGCTGCTCGGATGATGATGGTGACGATGACAACGATGACGTAGCACCCCATTTCCAGCTCACACCATCGGGATCACCGCCAGCATCAGCAGCATCATCAAGCCATCTTCCTGCGTTGTGGCAGCTCGGGCTCCCATTGGCCATGCAGGAGCCAGGAGATCAAATCATGAATGGGCCTCTTTGCACTTCAGGCAAAGTGCAGTTCCAGGAAAGAGAGAAGATTAAGGCCAAGTCTCTGCACCCAAACAGGATCCAAGAAGTGGGGTAAGCTGAGACTCATCAGATTTACAAAAAGGGAGGAGGAAGCCCCAGGGTGGCCTGGGGAGGAACCCCAGAGGCCTAAGAGCAAGTTCTGCTTTCTGCAGCTGAACTTCAAGAACCCAGCTGCATCTTGAAGTTCTCGCTGAAGAATATGGAGACCTGAAATGTCCTGTTCTGCATGAATAAGCATTTCAAAGATATTGATTACAACAGCTCCTTACATGTGTACAGACAGTAGTGTGTCATTTACCAAACATTTTCAGATCCATCATCCCTGTGGGGAGGTGGGGAAGAGATTAGTGAGTTGATGTGATAGATGGGGAAACTGAGGAAAGGGAGGTAAGTGGTTTCCCTGAAATGTCACAGGTCACATAAGGAAAAAGGCAGGTCTGATTCTGCCTACATCTAGGGCTGCTTTTTGTGTATATCACCAGATGCATGTGAGAAATCTGAGTTGAGTTACCTGTGAAAGTCTTTTTTTTTTTTTTGAGACAGGATCTTGCTCTGTCACCTAGGCAGGAGTGCAGGGGTACAGTCACACCTCACTGCAGCCCTGACCTCCTGGGCTCAAGCAATTCTCCTGCCTCAGCCTCTTGAGTAACTGGGACCACAGGTGCCTACCACCATACTAGGCTAATTGTTTTTCTTATTTCTTTTGTAGAGACAGGGTCTCAGTATGTTGCCTAGGTTGGTCTCTAACTCCTGGGCTCAAGTGATCCTCCTGCCTCAGTCTCACAAAGTGCTAAGATTACAGGCATGAGCCATCACACCCAGCCTGGAAGTTCCTTCCTACCAGGCAGAGAGAGAAGCAATTCCAAGCTTATAGGATTCTAGGAAAATTTCTAATCCAGTCTCTTCATGTCTCAGGTGAGAGGAGGGAGACCTGGAGGAAGTCACTGTGCCCCTATTTCAAGTAAGAATAACCCCAAAGAGATCTTCTCTGGTCAAACAGTTTCCAAACCGTTGAATGTGAATCTTGCTACCAGCAGCATCAGCGTCAATGGGAGCTTGTTAGGAATGCACGTTCTCAGGCCCCACCCCAGACTTGCTACATCAGCGTCTCTGGGTGGTGTCCAGGAATCTGCATTTTAACAAATTAGTCAGGTGGCTGCACAGTAAATTTTGAGAATTTAGCATGCTTAATCTGATGTATGCTAAGATCTGAAAAACACGGCTCTCAGTATTTGGGGGTGGGGGTTCTTTGGAGGGTTCAACAGAAATTTAAGGTTCGTTTTCATTATGTTGATGTAACTGTGTTTTTAAACCACAATTTAAAAACAGCCCTTAAACCCTAAGTTACATACCAAATTTTAACAACTGGGAGGCCACCTTGGGCCACAGACTTAGGTCACATTTTCATGTCTGAACTCCCTGGAAGGTGGCTGCCCGTGTTATTCTGTGAGCACAAGGTGGGGCGTGCCCCATCCTGGGCAGCACACACTGGGCACACTGACTTGAGCTGGAACCACTCTGGCAAGCTCTCTCAGTTAGCTCTCCCCTGCTTGAGATGCCCCCTAGATTGGGTACGAAAGTCAGCTGAAAACGTCGGTGCCTGCTGCAGGATTTTGTATTTAGTATGATCCTACTTATACTTACGATGAGGCGTGGATATCATTTAGTGAGTCTATGTGACACAGAAATAACACAACACTTGTCAAATTTCTGCATCTGTTTCACCCAACAATTTTAAGTTGAGCTGTTAAAAAAAAAACTTTTTACTATCCACAACCACTGCTTACATGATTACAGGAGTTATCAAGAATTTTAATACTTTTTTCTTTTTTAAGACACGGTCTCACTCTGTCACCCAGGCTGGAGTGCAGTGGTAAGATCTTGGCTCACTGCAACCTTCACCTCCCAGGCTCAAGTCATCCTCCTGCCTCAGCCTCCTGAGTAGCTGAGACAACAGGTGCACACCACCATGACTGGCTAATCTTTGTATTTTTGTAGAGACTGGGCTTTGCCATGTTGCCCAGGGTGGTCTCCAACTCCTGGGATCTAGTGATCCACTCACCTCAGGCTCCAAAAGTACTGGGATTACAGACATGAGCCACTGCACCCAGCCTCAATGGTGTATTTCTTAGTACTGTGTCACACACATGTAAAAATGATTGAATGGGCTGGGTGCAATGGCTCATGCCTGTAATCCCAGCACTTTGGGAGGCCAAGGCAGGTGGATCACAAGGTCAAGAGATCGAGACCATCCTGGCCAACATGGTGAAAACCCGTCTCTACTAAAAATATAAAAATTAGCTGGGCATGGTGGCATGAACCTGTAGTCCCAGGCTACTTGGGAGGCTGAGGCAGGAGATTCGCTTGAACCCAGAAGGCAGAGCTTGCAGTGAGCTGAGATCGTACCACTGCACCCCAGCCTGGGTGACAGAGTGAGACTTGGTTTCAAAAAAAAAAAATTAGCTGGGTGTGGTGGCACACACCTGTAGTCCCAGCTACTCAGGAGGCTGAGGCAGGGGAATCACTTGAACCCAGGAGGCAGAGGTTGTGGTGAGTGGAGATCATGCCACTGCACTCTAGCCTGGGCGAGAGTGAGATTCTGTCTCAAAAAAAAAAAAAAAAAAGATTGAATGCTAAGACTAATGTCTAAACAATTAACTACCATCCCTGATTTCAAATTTATGTGTCATCGAAACGGGTCTGTTTTTCTCATTTGTAAGTTTAATAGCAAGTGACATTCTAAGTTTTAACCTATGGGAACTTTTATATGAAAAATGTGACTTGTATCTAACTTGTTTAGCAGGGAGCTCGTGTAGGATTTAATTTGAGAAAAAAGTGCCTCTGCTTTTTAAATGTTAGAAAATTACTAATTTAGGACACCCCTCTCATTTTATAGTTAAGGAGTCTGAGTCCTTATGACATCATGTGAGTCACCCAAGGTCACACAGGTATTTTAAGGATAATTAAATGAGAGAGTAGGGAGACATTGTGTGGAGGGGCACTAATAAACTGTGGGGGAAAGGGAGGAGTACACTTCATGGACTCAGAGAAGTAATTGTAGTCAGTGTGTGTGTGTGTGTGTGTGCGCATGTTTGAGGCAGGGTCTTGCTCTGTCACCCAGCCTGGAGTGTAGTTGTATGATCACAGCTCACTGCAGCCTCAAACTACCAGGCTCAGGTGATCCTCCTGTCTCAGCCTCCTGAGAAGCTGGGACCATTAAGTGCTCACCACCACACCTGGTTAATTTTTTTATTTTTTATTTTTGTAGAGCCGATGCCTCCCTATGTTGTTCAGGCTGCTCAAGGACTTCGAGGCTCAAGTGATCCTTCCACCTCAGCCTCCCAAAGTGCTGGGATTACAGGTATGAGCCACCACGCCCAGCCGACTTTAGGCATGTAATAAACTTAAGTGATTTAGATTGGCTCAGTTTGGCCACAGGCAGCTAGGTGGGCTTCTGTGGCTTTAGCTACCTGCTTACACTCACTCATTTCCCACTAGGGCTGCTTACCGCCCAACTCAGTTGTCGACCCCACCCTGGCTGCAGGGAGGGCGGGCACTCAGATCCTGCCACTCGGAGCTCACGGTCCCCATGGAGTGGCGCAGGCCCAGTGAGAGCCAGGGAGACCTCAGGGGACTTTGGCAGGAAGGAGCCTGTAGCGTCATCACATCGCCAAGGACAAGAAGGGAACCACACGCCACCCCTCTCAACTGCCCCAGAAACGCAAAGTTAAGGGGAGGCCACCAGCCAATGTACTGAAGTCATAAAATCCATTCCAGATCTCACTCATGGTGTGAAACAGAAAAGAGGGAGAGTGCAGATCCAAAAGGTAGGAGGAAGCCACACCAGAGGGGGGACTGAGGGCCTGGGAAAGCTACAAAGAGTGACTGGGCAATGAAGCCCTGCAGCAGAAGGCTCGGCAGCCTCGGACAGGTCTGCAACAGCCGTGGTTAGGCCAAGGCCAGCCTTTCCCTGCTTACCGGACACGCTGTGTGTGCAGGATGAGGGACACGCACTGCCCATGAGGAACTTCTGTGTGCCTTTTCTCTTCCAAGATGAGGACAGTGGGCTTTGATGGACCCATGGCTGGGGCCACCAAAGAACCTGGAACAGAGACCCACACACGCTGGCCCCTCACGTCCAGGGGAATGGAACAAAACCTTCTGGCAGGAGAGGGGACAGCCTGACGGTAACAGTCCCAGCCTGGTGGCCCCCACCCTCCACCAGGATTCCCACCAACTCCCATCTGTACTTGCCCCTTCCCAAGGATGGCAGCTGAGATCGCAGGGGCTTGAATATGCACTTGTGAATGAATAAGTGCACGTCCAGGCCCTACCTGGGCATACAGTCCCCACCTGACAAGCACATGGAGGCAGCCCAAGCAGAGCTCTACGAACGCTGGGGACAGCTGCTCTCCAAAGAGGAAAAGGACATTAGCCTGTTAGCGGAACAAGCTTCCCGTCCATGCCTTAAAAGCATAACTCGTTAACTGCTGAGGTGCTGAATTATTTATGCCACCTGGCTGGGGTTTCCCACCTTACAGCCATCTCTCACTTTCCTATCCCCATCCCGCCACCCTCTGCCTCCCTCACTGTCAAGAGGTGAGGAAGTAAGAAGAAAACAGAGGCCCAGGCAGTTCCCTGGGAAGGGTGAGACCTTGCAGTAAGGACCCAGGCGGGAGGCCCTACTTTCCACTCCCTTGTCCATAAGGTCCACGATGTCCTACTTTCCACTCTTGCAGGAACAGAACCCTTTCTGCCCAGAGCTCCAGCCCTGCCTTAGTCCCTCAAAACTACCACAGCCTCACGCCTGGAATCCCAGCACTTTGGGAGGCCGAAGTAGGAGGATTACTTGAGCCCAAGAATGTGAGACTAGCCTGGGCAACATAAGGAGACCTCATCTCTGCTAAACATAAAAAAAAATAGCCAAACAGGGAGGCACCCGCCTGTAGTCCCAGCTACTCAGGGGGCTGAAGCAGGCGGATTACTTGAGCCCGGGGGGTCGAGGCTGCAGTGAGCCATGATTGCACCACCGTACTCCAGCCTGGGTGGCCTTGAGATCCTGTCTCAAAAAACAAAACAAAACCTACCACAGCCTGGGAGGCTTACAAACAATGGAAATTCATTTCTCAGTTCTGAAGGCTTGGGAGTCCAAGAAGAAGGCAGATTTGGTGTCTGGTGTGGGCTCTCCTGGTTTGTAGACGATGCCTTCTCACTGTGAACAAGCCCTCCTCAACAGGGCACTAACCCCATCACTGGGCTGCACCCTCGTGACTGATCGCCCCCCAAGGCTCCACCTCCTAAGACCAGTGCATGGGGTTAGGATTTCAACGCATGCATTTGGGGGACATAAACACTCTAGTTGTAGCTGACAGCCTCCTGTAAAACAGAATCATTGCTTGTAGCATCTCTCTCACAGGCACAACTCAGGGAAAACCAAATCTCAGTTTGGGGGCCTGAAGAAGACTCCCAGAAGCAGGTATCTATGTATATCAGGCAGATGCTCAAGCAAATGCTTTGAACATCTCCTCCGTGCTAGGTGGGGCTGCAGGGACCTACGGGCATAGTGGACCTTATGGACAATGGCCCATTCCACCCTCTCAACCAGCACTGGTGGAAGTGGCTGGCACCCCCACCAGGATCAGAGGAGAGATGCCACTGAGACATTAGGGACAGCTCAGTGTACCATCCATCCCTGCAACGCATTTTAGAAATGTTATTCATGAGGACTTTATAAAAACTTGGAGGATGCTTGTAACAGAGCATTAAGGGAAAACAAGCAGAACAAAACATTGTGCAAAGAGCATGACATCAGGTCTGGCATGGTGGCTCATGCCTGTATACAATCCCAGCACTTTGGGAGACCAAGGTGGATGGATCACAAGGTCAGGAGTTCGAGATTGGTCTGGCCAACATGGTGAAACCCCATCTCTACTATAAATACAAAAATTAGCTGGGCGTGGTGGCACGTGCCTGTAATCCCAGCTACTCAGGAGGCTGAGGTAGGAGAATCGCTTGAACCTGGGAGGCAGGGGTTTTGGTGAGTCAAGACTGTGCCACTGCACTCCAGCCTTGGTGACAGAGCAAGACTTCATCTCAAAAAAAAAAAAAAAGATGATATCCAGTTAGGTTTGGGGAATGATGTTGATGATGCAGATGCAAAGGGAGGAGCCAAAAAAGTTAACAGCTGCTGGTATATGGGTAGTGGGGTTGTGGGTCATCTTAGATGGGACTAGAGGGAGAAGAGGAGAGGGGCCCAGGGCCCTGGGGGCTCAAAGAGGCTTGAAAGAAACTCCTCTGCCATCTGGCCCAGGCCAGGGCAGGGAAGATCCTGGGACCTTACACTACTGGTGGAATAAGACTTTAAAAATGGTCTAATACATTGATATAGTTCAGGAAGTTTCCTCTCTGCACAAACACATATACACACACACATACATATATAAACACACAACACACACAAATGCAAATGCAAGCCACACATGTATATACACCCACACTCATTGTACTATATAGATATAAGTGTGTGTATAAAGTCCTCTTCCCACCCCACTTGGTCTCCCACAGGTAAACACCATACTGTAATTTTGCCACGGTCCTTTATGATTAAATAAGCAAGGTACACATGCACCTGTCTGATTGTTCCATTTTTACCAATAGGAGGCATTCTAAACATACTGTTCTGCCTTCTTCATTCTTCACATCGCAGCAGGACTGTGGCAGTTTATTGCAGGTTGAGTCTCCCTTATCCAAAATGCTTGGGACCAGAAGTGTTTGGGATTCCTAGTTTTGTTGTTGTTGTTGTTTTTGATTTTGAAATATTTGCATTATACTGGTTGAGTCTCTGATACGCTTTGGTTGTGTCTCCACCCAAATCTCATCTTGAATTGTAGCTCCCATAATCCTCACATGGCATGGGAGGGACCCGGTGGCAGGTAATTGAATCATGGGGGCAGATTTTTCCCATGCCGTTCTCAAGATAGTGAGTGAGTTCTCATGAGATCTGATGGTTTTATACAGGGCAGTTCCCCTGCACACACTCTCTTGTCTGCCGCCATGTAAGACATGACTTTGCTCCTTCTTTGCCTTCTGCCATGATTGTAAAGCCTCCCAGCCAGGTGGAACTGTGAGTCCATTAAACCTCCTTTTCTTTATAAATTACCCAGTCTTGGGTATTTCTTCATGGCAAAATGAAAATGGATTAGTACAATATCCCAAATCCAAATATCCCAAATCTGAAATCTGAAATGTTCCAATCAACATTTCCTTTGAGTATCATGTGGGTGCTCAAAAATTTTTGGATTTTGGAGCATTTGGATTTTGGATTTTCCCAGATCTGGGATGTGCCACCTGGACTAACATTTGGATCCCAGCAGTGGACCCTTCCATGGCCCCTGCCTTGGCAGAAGTTGGGGGAGGCAGCTCCCTGGGCCTCCCTAGCGCTTAGGCCCAGAAGAGGCCTCCCTACACTCTTCCTCCTGCCAGGCCTCTGGAACTCGGTGAAGCAGGGTGCAGGAAACTTGAGATTGGCCAGCCCCATCAGCCCAGGGCAGTGATGGTGCCCAGGCTTGTGCTGCTGCAGTGCTCTTGCCAGCCCTGGGGGGCTGGGGCCCAGCCAGAGGGGTCCTGGTTGGAGGCCTCCATGGAGTACTCAGAGCATGCAGGGCTCCCCAGAAACTCCATGCATTACGGGAGGATAAAGTATTTAAATCTATACAATATAAAATATTAACTTAATTATCATAAATAATACATGCCCAATGCGTCTTTACTGAAGAGGAGGAAAAAAAACCAAGATGAATACTCTCAGCATGAGTACTCGAGCATCAGCGAGGATGCGAGGTGGAGTGTTGGGAATGAGTCTCCCCTGCAGCAGGAACTCAGCTCGCATGCTTGGAGCTAAGCAGCTGGATGCCTGCAAGTCTAGGAAATCATCCATCTCCTCCTGGGACACCCAGCCTCCTCTTCCTGCTCCTTCAGGGAGCCCACCCTGATCTCTTCCTCCTTTACCTACCCAGGACTCTCTGGAAGTCCCTCCTTCACGCTTGGCCTTGAAGAGTTCGTTTTAGGCCCCCTATGCCTCAGTCTCTGTCCCAGCAGCTGCAGAGCCCCTGGAGGGCAGGCACTGGGTCTTGTACTTCCCCTGGGCAGAGTCGGCCCAGGAAATCTCTACTGAATGAATGAGTGTTCCCACCTGAGAACTAAAAAAAATCCTAAGCCTCCCAAACCACTGAATGGAGCCACCCACCTCTTGGCTAAGGGAACCCCAGAGAAACCTTAAAAACTAAGTTCCCGCCCATGACAGGACACGAGGTCGGATACACCTCATTATACGTACTCCCTTTTCCATTTAAATGGTAGACACAACTGACCAGCATTAATGTTAGAGATCATAAGACTGACAGAACAGACTCTTTGTGGTGATAAGATACCCAATTATAAACAGGACCTAAGGCCGTGTAGGCAATGGTGAAGTCAGGCACCCCTACACTTAAAGAATCAACTAAGCTCTAACTGCCACAGGGTCTTCTTGTTCTCCAGCAGCTAAACAACACTGGCCTTGAGACAAGCAATAGTAAAACACTTGCAGCTCCACCAGACAGCGACTAACTGAACCCCTGTTCCACCAGCCATAACTATGGCTTTGACTGGTCAAGAGACTGATTTCAGTAACTTTCTCCTGATAAGACCACCAACGGTGGACTGGTTCTGGCTGGTTTACAGAGGCTGAGCACTGAGTGCCTTCATGTCCTTGCCTCACCTTTCAATGTACAGAACCTAACTGTAATGCATTTAAATGTTAAGTCTCCACCCCAAAGTGAACATGGAACATAACGTGCATGTTTGCTTACTATGCGTGTGTGCATTCCCCCTTCATCAATATTCATAGCTCCTCCCAGAACCTGTTGAATATGTATACCAGCCAACCCCTTCGGCAACAAAGTGCTTGCTTTTGGTTTTCAACTAGTGGTTGCATTTCCCGCCTGCAGGTTGCGATCTCCTTCTTAAGAAATAAAGCTCTCCTTTCTAAATTCATCAATTGTGTGATTTTTCAGCTGACACACCTGTGGCCCTTCCATCGCCAAGGTCAGCATGAAGTGTGCTTTATGGCAAACACATCTACAAATGTTCCCTCAGATCATCCTCCCAACAACCCTGTCTTATAAGCAGGCAGGGTGATGATTTTCTCATTTTTTTTTCTTGCTCTATCACCCAGGCTGGAGTGCAATAGCAGGATCTTGGCTCACTGCAACCTCCGCCTCCTGGGTTCAAGTGATTCTCCTGCCTCAGCCCCCCAAGTAGCTGGGATTACAGGCAGCCACCACCACTCCTGGCTAATGTTTTGGATTTTTAGTAGAGACAGGGTTTCACCATGTTGGGTAGGCTGGTCTTGAACTCCTGACCTGGTGATCCACCTGCCTCAGCCTCCCAAAGTGCTGGGATTACAGGTGGGAGCCACTGTGCCCAGCCAATTTTCTCATTTTACAGATGAGAAAATGAAGGCTTAGAGAAGATAGGTAGCAGTCTGAAAGACAACACTATCTTTCTAAGCTCAACTCCAGTGATTTTTGCTTACTTGTAACATTCCCTTATTTGCTCTTTGTGTTACCGTTTCCACACTCAAATCATTCTTTTTTTTTTTTTTCCCCTAGAGGAAGTGTCGCTCTGTCACCCAGGCCAGAGTGCAGTGGCATGATTTCAGCTCATTGCAACCTCTGCCTCCAAGTTCAAGTGATTCTCCTGTCTCAGCCTCCCAAGTAGCTGGAGACTACAGGCACATGCCACCAGACCTGGCTAATTTTTGCATTTTTTCGTGGAGACAGGGTTTCACCATGTTGACCAGGCTGGTCTCGAACTCCTAACCTCAAGTGATCTACCCACCTTGGCCTCCTAGAGTGCTGGGATTATAGGTGTGAGTCACTGTGCATGGCCTCAAATCACTCTTAAAGATATTAAATATATCAATCTGATATTGATTGTCCCAATAATGCCAGAGGGGAGGATGGGCAACTATCACCATCCTGGCTCCTACTTCTTAGGGTCTGTGTGACTAGTAATAAAACTATTTTCTCTTTTAATCTTCCATTCCCTCATCTATAAAACAGAGATAACACTACTACTGACCTCCTAGAATTATTGGGAGGGTTACATTAAATAATATGTATATAGTGCTTAGTGTTGTGGACAGCTCAGAGAAGATGCTTGAGTCTAGCCATCATCATGAAAACTCCATATCACCAACCACATCAGGTCTTTCTCCTTTTCCTATCTTTTTCCTGCTCCCTTCCTTATTGAATTTCCACAGTCTCCACCACAGAAGCAGTGCACTGGTGTGACTTGGGGGTTACTACAAGGAAAATGGAAGAAAATAAACATTTATCATATCTCAACACTTGTAAGTTAAAAAAAACAAAAGAAAAGAAAAGAAAAGAAAAAGAAAAGGAACAATAGCCACAGCCATAGTAGAATGGCTGTTATCAAAACAACAGAAAATACCAAGTGTTGCCAAGGATGCAGAGAAACTGGAACCCTTGTGCACTGTTGGTGAGAGAATGTAAAACGGTGCAGCTACTGTAGAAAACAGTATGCAGTTAAATAGAGAATTACCATATAATCCAATCCCACTTCTGGGTATATACCCAAAAGAATTTAAAGCAGGGATTCAGGCTGGTCACGGTGGCTCACACCTATAATCCCAGCACTTTGGGAGGTCGAGGTGGGCAGATTGCCTGAGGCCAGGAGTTCGAGACCAGCCTGATCAATATGGTGAAATCCCCATCTCTACTAAAAACACAAAAATTAGCCGGGTTGGTGGCACGTGCCTGTAATCCCAGCTACTCAGGAGGCTGAGGCAGGAGAATCCCTTGAACCTGGGAGACAGAGATTGCAGTGAGCCGAGATTGCACCACTGTACCCCAGCCCGGGCAACAGAATGAGACTCTGTCTCCAAAAAAGAAAAATGAAGGAAAAGGGAGGAAAAGAAAAGAAGAAAGCAGGGACTCAAAGAGATATTTGTGCCCTTTATATGAACATTATAATGTTCCTAGTAACATTATTCACAGTAGCCAAAAGGTAGACGTAACTCAAGTGTTCACCGGTGGATGAACGGATAGAGAAAATGTGGTTATTACATATAGCAGAATATTTTTCAGTTATAAAAAATAAGGAAATTCTGACACATGCTACAACATGATAAACCTTGAAGATGTTGTGCTAAGTGAAATAAGCCAGCTGCTTATTTACAATAGCCAAGATAAGGAATCAACTTAAGTGGCCATCCATGGATGAATAGATACAGAAAATCTGAGACCGATAAAGATACAGATACATAGATAAATCTTTAATGGCGTCTTATTCAGCCTTAAAAGATAATCAAATCCTGTTATTTGCAACAACATGGATGAACCTGGAGGACATTATGCTAAGTGAAATAAACCAGGCACGGAAAGACAAATAGTGTATGATCTCGCTGATGTGTGGAATCTAAACAACTCAAATTCATAGAAGCAGAGAGGAGGACGGTGGGTGCCAGGGCTGGGGAGAAGAGAAGGGAAACCGGGTGGGGGCGCGTGGGCGGTGTGGTCAAAGGGTACAAAGTTTCAATTCAGCAGGATGAAAGACTCCTGGAACTCTAACGCACAGCATGGTGACTACAGTTAATAATGTATTGTCTACTTTAAATTTACTAAGAGAATAGATCTTAAATGTTCTCACAGCAAGAAAAAAATAACTATGCGAGGGGAAGCTACATCAATTAGCTTACTTGATTAATCATTTCACAATGTATACACAGTGTATCAAAACCTCACATAGTACACCATTAATACATAGTTTCTCTTTGTCAATTATACCTCAATAAAGCCGGGAGGGAAAGCACAGGTCATAAAACTAGTTGTAACACAAAAGATACGTTAAGAATATTTTATTTTCCAATTTTTCATCACGGACACCATGAGGCTTTCCTGGGTTTCAGGAGTAGGGTGGTGATTCCACCACTGGGTACATTTTTTGCTTTAACCCAAATATAGAACTAAATTTAAAATACATCATTGGCCCATTTTCCAGGAAAAAGAAACCAGTCACAAAAAGACAAGTTCCACATGATTCCACATCTGTGAGATCCCAGAGGAGCCAGATTCACAGAGACAGAAAGTAGAATGAGGGTCGCCAGGGGCTGGAAAAGGGGGCATGGGGAGTTGTTGTTTGATGGAGACAGAGCTTCAGTTTGGGAAGATGCAAGAGTTCCGGAGATGGACAGTGGTGATGGTTGCACAACAGGGCAAGTGTACTTAATGCCACCAAACGATAAGTTTACAAATAGTTAAAATGGTAAATTTAATATATGTACTTTACCACCAAAAAAAAACTGGCCTTAACAACAGTGAACATGCAATTACTGAATCTCACTACATGACCCCAGGAACAGGCTCAGTGGATGACACTTCTTTCAGTTAATCTTTACAGCCTTCTGATTGGTGTTGAAAGTCCCAGTTTTACAGATGGGGACGCTAAATTTAGAGGAGTTACCTGCCTTGCCAAGAAAATTCTCAAATACAGACATGTCAGACTCCAGCGCCTGTGTTCTCCTGACTGCAACCCTGAATAGCTCCACCTCTTCAGCAGCCCAGGGTGATGGCGGGGGGATTCTCTGTATCCCTCGAACACACACACCCCACACTCAGTCACCGCAGCAGCCAGAAAGCCACATGTTAAGCTGGTAACACTCAGCCCCGGGGAAGCCTAGCACCTCGACAGTACGAGGCTGAACTTCCGTATCTCACTGGCGGGTGACCTCACACCATCAGCAAGTGGAATCCGGCCCTTGTTTCTCAACATTCTTTGCCTGCAGTTATGTAACATCAGGCCGTTTAGGGCAGATCACTCAGGAAGGGAGTCCAGGTCTTCTCTGCATGGGAGGGAAGCTACTGCTTTCTGGCCTTCTCTCCCCGCCCTGCCCACTAGAGTCCCTGTGCTCCTTTGATGAAATGGTTTCAGACTTGCAGAAACGCATACTGAGGTCTCTTCATGTGTATAAGCAACACCAGACTGCAAGGACACCTGAGCGTCTGTTAAAAATACAGGTTCCTGTGACCAACTCCTATGTGTCTGAGTGTCTCGGCGAAACCTGGAGATCTGTATTTTTTAAAGTCCCCCCTGCCCCGCAATCCAAGGATTCGGATGAGCGGTGAATTTGGAGAAGAGCTAGCCCAGGGGTCTCTACAAATGAAGGGAGCCCTGGAGGCTGAGCCCCCTTCCTGGGTGACTCTGTGCTCCGCAGGCCTCTGGTCCGCAGCGTTTGTGCTACCCCCTGTCCCATGAAGCCCCAGACCTCCCGGTGGCTGTCCCCATGGCACTGTCCTGCCCACTCACCCCAGCTAGCCCCACCTGTCTGTGAATGAAGCTGGCTTGGCTGGCTGCCCAGGGGCACAGTGGCCGATGTGGCTGCAGACTCTTATCAGTGAGATCAACAGGATGTCTGCTGAAGATGAGTCGGGACAAGATCCCGTGACTATGCCCTAACTGGTATTCCAGAGATTACCCTGCTGCAGTGCCTGGCCTTGGTAGCAAGAAGCTTTCCTGGGGGAGAAAAGGGCTCTGGGTTCTGGGTTGCTCAGGAGCCCATTGGAATGGACGCTCTGTTCGCCTTTGCGCTGCACAGCGGCTTATTCTTGGAAAAGGCACCTGGGGTTCTCATGGCTGCAAGGTACCCACTGGCTTAAGGAAACCTGCTTTTGGCATCTCTGCTGCCTCTTTTAATTCTTGTTTGGGGAGTAGCCAATACCTTTATCTGTTCCCCCATTTCTCAGGACATGACCCGGCAGGAGGGTTCAGAGCCCTTCCAGGCTGGGACTTTGAGTCTATTTGTGAACAGGTGGATGCCTGATGGAACGCAGTCCCTGACCTGGTGCTGGCTGCTCGGTGTGCCACTCTGCAGGGGTCTGGGAATTAGCCTCCTCCAGGGGTGGCTCTATGTGAGGACCTACCAACACCTGAAGACCCTACCGACACCACCACGAGGGATTCTTTACTGGGGAGCCAGAGACAGGGAAACGGATCAAGGCCTGGAGCAGGCGTGGCAGCAAGACCCATCCTGCAAGGAGGGCTGCCAAGGCCCGCTGAGGTGCCCACCTCCCCGCGAGCTGGCGGTGTTAACACTGGAAACACCTGGCTGATAAAAACCAGAAACCTTCTCTCAATGATGGGTGAGAAAGAAAAAGAAAAAAAAGAATCAAATCTGTTGGGCAGAATTTTTCTAGTCTTTTTCTACTTAGTTTTAAAAGCCCTTCAAGAGTCACTGAGGGGCAAACAGTGCATACACACGGTCAGGAGAGAAAGTCTGTGTCCACTGCAGAGAGGCTAGAAGGACACTTCTCCCTTCTGTGCCTCAATTTACCATTGCAAAATATAGCATCCATTGCCTTTCCCCGGGCCCCTCGTGAGGAAATCATATTGCTGTAACCACAGAGAGATCTCGCATTTCCACTAGGAGTTTCTCCCTGGCCTTGAGCAGCACACTCGGGTCCTCAGCGTTTTCACTTGCAAGACAGAGACATTTGCAAGGCAATATCAGGAATGGATTCCCATCCTGCGCCCAGGGCCGGTGCTGTCGTGGCTAGCACAAGTCTACCATGTACTCTATGAGACCAGCAGATTCAGTGAAGCTGACTGAGTAACAGAGACAAGCGTGCCAGACACAGGGAGGGGCAATGTAACTATGACAGGATTCAAGAATATGGCCAACATCAGCTACCGCTGAGATTGCAGCTGATCTCAGCAATCGTGGCGTCCGCATTAAGTCCTGGTTGGAGCAAGTCACTTCGTCCCTCCAAGCCACGATCTCCTCACCAGTGTAAAATAAGGGGGTGGGCCTGGGTGATGGTCTCGGAGATCCCTTCCACCTCTGACAGTCTACAACTCTACGAAGAACAATGAGAAAAAGACAAAGGTGTTGACAGAAACATGTTTAGGTCCCCAGCCAAATCTAAGGGACAGAAAAGAGAGAAACAGAAGACAGAAAGAGTTTCATTGAAAAAAAAGGGAATCTGACTTGATATCCCAGAAAAGCTATGAAGGAAGAGAAAAGAAGCTACGGGGGAGGAAAAGAACACTTGAGGATACCTTTCTTTCAAACAGAAGAGTGGTTTGGTAGAGAACGGCTTTCCTTTTCTACACCACATCCACTCACTCCACACATCCAGCCACTCGCTCACATATCCCCTGCCTGTTCTTCCCTCCTGTCACCACAGATGGATGACCATGTCCCCAGAATCACTGGCCCCATTCCTCAACACCTATACCCCATTACCCAACGCTGCTTCCCACTCATCCCTGCACCCCCCCACTCTTCTCTCTGCTGGTCACCCTTATCCTCAGAATAACAGCCCAGATATTTCAAAAATGAAAGCATCCTCTGACTTCATATCCCCTCCAGCTATGACTCTTAATTCTCTGTTTCTCATTGGAGCAGAACGTCTCTAAGAAGCTACCAGTATTCACTAACAGCCCCTGCCAGTCTCTCATTATTGCCAAAAAGTCACCAAAGCCCTTAGTCCTTCCAAGTCTGATGTCCAGCTCTCAGCTGCCCTCTCCCTTGGCCTTGTAGTAGCATTTAATTCAGTGGATCACCCGCCATCTGCTGGACTCCTTTCTTCCCTTGGGCTCCAGACACCACTTCTTCCTGGTTTGCTTCTAGCTCACTGTCCCCCCATCACCCTGCTGGCTTCCCCACCTCCTGTCCTCCAGGTGCAGCAAGCTCAGACCTCTGTAGCTGCCTGTCTCTCCAGTCTCCCCCTCAGTACTCTCTTCCCGACCATGGCTTTTAACATTATCTAGACACTGATGACTCCCAAAGTGACATCTCCAAGCCCTACACCTCCCCAAGGGTGTTTCACAGGCATCTCCAACTTTCCAAATTCAAAACTGAACTCCTAAGTTTTCCCCTCCAGGCCTGTTCTTCCTTCAGGCTTCCCCAGCAGAGTAAAGGACATCATCACATTATCCGGTTGCTCAAGCCAAAAAAACAAGGCAAATCTTTGGCTCCTCTTTTCCTCATGCCCCATGTCTGATCCTTCTTCCCCCACCTGCAGAACGTATGTCTGCACCCCCAACTTCTCCCTTCTCATCACACCGGCTACTACTACCTGACTCAATTCACGGGCAGCTTTTCCCCACTGCCTCCACCCTACACAGCAGCCAGAATAAAGGATTTGAGGTTGAAATAAGACTGTAGCCCTCCACTGCTGAAAGCCCTCCAATAGCTTAGTCTTTTTTTCTTAGTCTGTTGTTTCTTCTAAAACAACAACAACAAACAAACAAAAAACGGGATATATTTGCAGAACGTGCAGGTTTGTTACACAGATAAACGTGTGCCATGGTGGTCTGTTGCACAGGTAGGCGTGTGCCATGGTGGTCTGTTGCACAGGTAGGCGTGTGCCATGGCGGTTTGCTGCACCTGTTGATTCATCCTCTAATTTCCCTCCCCTCAACAGCTTAGTCTTATACTTCAGCATAAAATCCAATGTTATTTCCGTCGCCTGCCTCTCTGTCACCTTCCCCAGACCCCTCACTCCTTCTGCTCCAACCAAACTGGCTTCCCTGCTGCTCCTTCCACTCTCCAAGCAGGTTCCCACCCCAGGGGAGCTGCACTTGCAGTCTCCTGGCTGGAAGGCTTCTTGGATCTGATGTGCTCCTTCCCACCACTGAGGTCTCTGCTCAAGGATAGCAGCTCAGAGGGGCCTCCCCTGACTCCCAAATCTACAACACCCCCAAACCCATAAGGCACTATCTGTCCCCCAGCTCTTGTTTCCCAGAGCACCTGTCATCTGAAATGAAAATGTCTCTTTTGTTTGTTTATGGCCTTCCCCATGAAAATGCAAACTTGAAGATAGGAAGCTTGTGTGTCCGGTTCCCTGTGGAGTGTCCAGGACTGACACTGGCTGGCGTCTGGCATGTAGATGGCATGAGGTAAGATTCTGTTGAATGGGTGAGTTGGTGAAGGGATGGGTGTGCTGAGGGTGGGAGCATCTCCTTCAGCCCTGTCCCTGGACATGAGGCTCTGGCCGTCTGGCCGGTGGGGGAGCCCAGAGCCCAGTTCTCTCTCCCCCTGGTTTTCTCTCCCCATTGCCCCTACCCTGAGTTAAAGTTGGTGTCTGCTCTTCTCTTCCCCACACCCAGCCCGACCCCTGTTTCCAGTTGGAATGGCCTTGCCCACCGGGAGTGAGCCCAGAGCAGCACACTCCGGGAAAGCTTGAGGACCTCTGGAGGGCTCATCAGGATTCCTCTGCTGCCTACCCTCCTCCCACTCCCGCACCCCTAGCAGGGGCTAAAGTCTCCTAGGCCTCCTGGCCGCCTGCAGAAAGCCTTCTGGGCTGTCTCGTACCACTGGGCACCTGCGTCGCTGAAGACCGGGCCTGTGCTGCGCGTCTGGGATGTTTGGTCACAGTGCTGAGGGGCTCAGTCAGGGGTGCCAGAGAGCACTGCACGGGGCCCAGCCTAGGCGGGAGGGCTGAAGCCCAGCTGACCCCCCACGCACCACGCTGTGCACCCAGGGTGAAGCCAATGCCTCCCAAGAGACTGCAGGCTTCCTTCCGAGCCCCACAGGCACTGCCCAAGAGCAGCAGCCTGGGATTCACTACTAGGCTGCCATGTGCCATCGTGGAGGAATCACTTCCTCTTCCAGGCCTCAGGTACCTTGCTACTTTAAAAACATATATGGCCAGGGCTAAGGGCAAGGGCTTATTTTATTTCCAAAGTCTCTAAAGTCTCTGCATTAAGCAACCCCGAGGTCTCCGGTCCAGCACACTTAACCCTCTCCTGTGAGTGGCCCGACTCCCCCGCCGCCAGGGTAAACTCATCAACCACAGCAGAGATCAATCCAGGTCCTCCTGGTGCTAATCAGAAAGAAAGCTGGCTCCCAGGGAGCCCCGTCTCTTCCCCATTCCCAGACAGAGGAGGTAATAAATGATTCATGGCAGGAGGAGGGTCGGCGTCCCTGCAGGTCTTGGTCACCAGCTCCCAGCAGGCGCTGCCCCTCCTGCACCCCTTTCCTGACTCTGGCTCCCAGAAACAGATGAACTCTGATTGACTGGCAGTGCTGGAATTTATCAATGGATTGTTCTCTCTGGAATCAGCTTTCATTGATCAAATCTGTTCCTAGCCCTCTGTTCCTGAGAATTCCCACAGGGACCAAGATTCACTTGTGCTGTCTTGTGGATAAACATAAAAACACACCCCAGCTCACATGACTTCACTTTTTGCCATTCCTTCTCTCCGGCAAACATCCCCCCATGCCACCTAAGCAGGGAAGAGAGGGGGAGATATTACCTAGGTCTTTCCGCACTCTAGAATTTCGTGATTTTAACATGTGTACATGGAGTTTTCAGCCACGCACAAACATGCTTTCTGGAGGGAACACGGGAAAATGCAAAGAACTGCTGAACCAATGTGCTACAAAGACAGAACTAGAGTGGATGCTTTTCCTTCTTTATATTTCCTCTAACATTATGTGGTAACACTGTTTTGTGCAAAATAAAATATGGTAGGAATGCCGGGTGGGGAATCAAAGGGTGAAAGTTCCAAGAACGCACTGTCATGGTTGCTGGTAGGTGTCATTGCAGGTGGTACAACGAAGTTAGAGGTTTGAGAGAATTGCATGCAAGGGCAGCCATATCCCCCTCCCTCTTCTGGACATGGCCATTTTTCCAAAGTAAGCCATATCTGGGCAGCAAGTGCTGAGCAGGACCAGAGGTGGAAGGAGAGAGCATACAGTAAGTCTGACCTAACTACTAACCCTCCTCTAATGACCACTAGAAGCCGCAAGGCCTGAAGCCTGGCTCACAGACTATGTGCCCTGGACAAGAACTCCATCCATGTACCTGTATTCAAGTTGCACACTGTCCAAATATGCAATGTCCTGGGGAGGCGTGCCGTTTACATTGCAGACCAACTTATCTGAGAGCTGTGTGCATGGGTACAGAGTCCTGCACTAGCAGTGAAGAGCTACAAAAATCCACCTGGCAATGTTATAAGTACACACGTATGCCTGCCTCATGGGGCCCTTTCCCAGCCACACACTGGGAGGGACCTGCAGTCACTTCTCCTTCCTGCCAGCCCTTTAGGAAACCCAATTCCTGCCCCCATTGAGGGAACAACCCAGAACAGTTGCCTATCCTTGGTGGTGGGTGGGAAGGAGGAAGGGAGTGTGGGTGGATAGGGTGTGATATTGCTGGTGTGTGTGAGGGTCTGAGGGCGGGGGCTGCCAGGGTAGTGCTCACTGGGGCCCTGGGAGCTCCCGGGAGGAGGAGGGCCAGCCCACCTCATACAGGTGTCCAGGTCACACTAAGGTGAGCCACCGAAGGAAGAGACCCTTTCCTAATTCACGCAAAAGCCCTGTGGGCTAGTGGAGGCCTGGGCTTTAGGCCAATCCTGTCTTCTCTGCAGAAGGGGAATATCAAAACGCAGCCAGAGGGGGCTGTAGACAAGCAGATGGCCACACCCAGAGGCTTTGCTTGGATGTTTGTGGGAGGAGGTATCAAAGAAAAAATTATTCCTGACACTTACTAATATGGTCAGACTGACTTTTTTGAGGGGGACTGCCACCCAGGTATAGGGACTACTATCCTGGGGTTTTCCAGGAAGTGAGAGAGACTGGGCTCAACTCTGATGACAACAAAGACACGTAGAGAGTCACAGCCCCGAAGCAGCACGGGGTAGACGGACAGATATCACTAAGAGGAAAGTGAAGGCTGGGGGGTTCTTGCTGCAAGCAGGCCAAGGCAATAAGACCCCTAGGGTGGGGGAGGAGGCATCTGATCAGATATCAAGGGTGGGGGACTTTCACTAAAATCCTGACCCAGCAGGATTCTTGCTAAAACTGGAGTAAGCAGGCCAAGGCCAGAGCCCAAGGTCGGGGCTTTGAGGGCTCAGGGGAGCCTGCCCAGAGGCAAGTCAAGGGGTGTCTTTGAGGAGGCTCCTAAGCCACAGGCCTCCTTAGTCCTTCAGGGAGCAGCATGGGGTTCCGCCCACCCCGCCTTAGAGTACAGCAGCCCCTCTGGGGAGTCTGGCCGCTGCCCCCCAATCTGTGTCCCAGGACAGCTCTGTCTGACAAATAACAGGTTTGGTGCTCGAGGCGATTGCATGGACGGGGCCTCTTGGCTTCACCCAGGACTTTGCTTGCAAAGGTCACATGGGGCTTTCCAGAATGACCTGCACAGCCTCACGGTGACCTCCCCTGGTAGAGGCAGCACAGCGGGCCCTGGAGTTCACTGCCCAGGGAGGAAAGCCATGGGGGTGGAGGGTGGGCAAGAAGCTCTGGCCTGGGGACCCTGGGTCACAGTTCTGGTCACACAACCTCCTCATAAAACCTGATTTCCTTCTTCATACCCCACCTCCATACACTTTGTGTTCCAGGCAAACGAACCTCAAGTAGCAACAGCGGGAAGCCTGTCTGAAGGCCCCTCCCCTGCTCCGGGGTCTGTGCAGCCCTTGGGTCCCGACTCAGGCTTCCTCTCCCGCCCCACTTCTCACCGGCGCCCCCTGCTGGATGCCCCATAGGAGGCCGTGGAGGACGTCCCAGCTCCTCCTGGACCCAGTGCTGCTGGGGCTGGGGAGCTTCCTCCTCTAGGAGCGAGAGAGGAGAGCCCTCGGGAGGCGGCCTGCCGCACTCCTCAGACTCCAGGAGGCAGAAGCAAGCGGAGCCTGATTACTATTCCCAGGGGATTGCCGCCTGCTTTTTATTTATGCGTTTACTGGGAAGCTCTTTATTTACATTGCTGTAATTTACATTTCCCACAAGTGCCTGCCTTTCCCATCTCCTTCCCTTCTCCACATTGCTAAACACGGGTTCCCCAGTTGCTCCCGAACGCCGGCAGCGCACAGGCTTTTCTGAGGACTCCTGGGTAAACATCCCCCGTGTTCACCCGGAAAGTGTGGAAAGGTGGGCAGACATTTCTGTGCACACAGCAGGCTCCTGGCACTTGGTCTGGAGATGTTCAGCTACCCCAAACGCAGCTCCTCGAAGATCACCATCCCCACAAAGGCACCTCTGGCTGACTGACCCCAGCTTCCCCGGAACTGGGGAAGGGCAGGTCACTGGGGTCACTGCGTTCTGGAACCTGAGTGGTCTACGGAGGCAGCCACACAAGTGCGGCAATTAATGTCGCCATTGATTTAGGTGAAGTCTGAAGGGTGCTCGTACTCTGTGTGACCCCACTACCTTTTCTTCAATGGGAGAGGGAGCCATGAACCCTTTCCCAAGTCTTGCAGTCTTGGGTGCGTCTGCCTTCCTGCCCCTCCCGTCTTCCCAGGCTCCAGCCAGGGGATCAGCTGGCAGGATGCAACTCTCTTTGCCCCTTTCAAGCCTCTAGTCTCACCCTTCAGGCCTCTAGTCTCACTTCTCCCAGTCCAAGCTAAGAAACCTGCAGGCAAGGTGGATTCTACCCCCACGTTGGTGCCCACCAGCCCGGGTCTGACGCCTTGTCCTTGGCTGCCTGGAGACCACTGTGCCCTTTCTCACTGCCAGGGTGCTCCCTCCTGCCTGGCTGCACTCCCTCCAATCTGCATACAAGCTGCAACCATGCCACGATCTTGAAGCACAGCCCAAATCACACCCTTGCTCAAAAGCCGTTCTTGACGCCCCTAGACCCAATCTAAGCACAAAACATCTTCCTATGACTCCCCCTCCCTTCATGCATCCTATCTGTCACCCAAACTAAAGAATAAGGAATTACTCTACAAGGAGCCCCTGTACTCCATACTGCCTGCTTTATTTGTCTTTGTCACACTTGTCACTGTCTAACTCACTAGATACCTTATTTATTTCTGGTATTGTCTCCCTCCCCCGCTAGAATGTAAGCTTGCATGAGAGGGCTTTTTGTCTGTTTTGTTCACTGCTTTGAAACAAACAGGGCCTGGCACAAAGGAGAGGCTCAAAAACCACCTATTGAATAAATGAATGAACAAATGGACGAGAAGTGGTATTTGTCCAGTGGTCCCAGTTTTCTGCCCTCTTCACATGCATCATCTTGGCTCATCCTCACGACCACACGCCGAGGTAAGTGCTTTGCCCTCACTTCACACATTGAATTCCCAAGGTCACAGAGGCTGGGCAGGTGTAGTTTTGTTCAGCAGGAGTCCCTGCGTTAGGTGGAATGAAGGAAGGACCCAGGCTCCACTGGCGACTGTGCTCAAGCTTGGTCTGATGTCACCATCTGTCCCTGTCCTCACCTTCAACACCCACCTGTCAAACCTGAGCTCCATAATGCTCTTCCTGACCCCTTCAGCGGGGCCTTGGGCTTTTTGTTTTTTAAAAAAACCTTTTATTACATTCATACCTACATCCTACTACTAAATGAGGATCCTGTCCTGAGGACACAATGCACAGACATGAATCACAGCGCTGAGCACCTGCTCCATCTTACAAACACTGAAGGTGTAATGAGTGCTTGTTAAATGAAGGAAGAGAAAGAAAACAGCTTGGAAATTATTGTGTCTGTGTCTTGTTGTATGTCTGTGACCCTTAACTCTAAATGACCACCTTCATCCCAAACTTATTGTATTCCTGGGAACTATTCTAGAATATTCGAGTACTGAATATCGGACTGTGTCTCCCCCATTTGAGTTGTGTTCTGCCCGCACCCAGCATAACCCACGTGGGAGGGGCGGTGTCTTTAAGTGGAAATGGGTGAATTTTTAAGCAGGGAGGGAGAGTGAATCTCCCACAACATTTTTTCTCATTTTCAGAGGACTGTAATTGTGGAAGACAGTGTAGTGATTCCTCAAGGATCTAGAACCAGAAACACCATTCAACCCAGCAATCCCATTACTGGCTATATACCCAAAGGATTATAAATTATTCTACTGTAAAGACACATGCACACGTATGTTTATTGCAGCACTATTTACAATAGCAAAGGCTATTTGCTATGTAAATGAACCAACCCAAATGCCCATCAATGATTAGACTGGATAAAGAAAATGTGGCACATATACACCATGGAATACTACGCAGCCATAAAAAAGATGAGTTCATGTCCTTTGCAGGAACATGGATGAAGCTGGAAACCATCATTCTCAGCAAACTAACACAGGAACAGAAAACCAAACACCCTATGTTCTCACTCATAAGTGGGAGGTGAATAATGAGAACACATGGACCCAGGGAGGGGAACATCACACACCGGGGCCTGCCGTGGGGTGGGGGGGCATGTATCCCAGAACTTAAAGTAAAATTTTTTAAAAAAGAAAGGAATGTATATTCACTGGGGGATATTTAGAAAACACGAAGGTGTACAGAAGAAAACACAAATGCACGTTGTTCTTAATCCGCACAACTTCGCGGCCAGGTGGGTGGAATGATTCCCTTTTTACAGAAGAGGAAACTGAAGCTCAAGAGAGTTGAAGTAGCGGCCCAAACCCTTAGGCCAGTAAGCCGGCCAGGGCCAGGCTCTCACCCACCTGTGCCTGAATCCAAGCCCAAGGCCTCCTATCCAGACCAAGAGCTTTGCCGTCTCAGCATCTCAGAGCTTGGATCCGCGGCGTGCCGGCCAGGGTTTCCAGCGCTCCGGGGGTTTGGGCTCCGCCGCTGCGCTCCCCGAGCTGCGACC
>NW_012115267.1:3235204-3275790 GCF_000951035.1 Colobus angolensis palliatus
CCCGCGGCGCCCTCTCGCCCCCTCTAACCCCCTGTGCGACCCCGCTGGAACGCGGTCCACGGGGACGACAGCATTTCCAGGATCCAGGAGTGTTCAGGATGAAGGGAGGTGGCGCGCAGGGTGGCACCTAAAAAACAACGCTCCCGCAGTGTCCCTGTAGGTGACAGGATGGGTGTTAGGCATTCCACAAAATCTCTAAGTCCAATAGCTCGCCCAGCTCAGGGGATTCCGCTTTTTGACAGTGGCCAGAGACAGGCAGTAAGGTCTGGTTTAAAATTCATTTTTTTTTTTTTTCAGACGGAGTCTCACTCTTTCGCCCAGGCTGGAGTGCAAGTGGCCGGATCTCAGCTCACGGCAAGCTCCGCCTCCCGGGTTCCCGCCATTCTCCTGCCTCAGCCTCCCGAGTAGCTGGGACTACAGGCGCCGCTACCACGCCCGGCTAATTTTTTGTTTTTAGTAGAGATGGGGTTTCACCCTGTTAGCCAGGATGGTCTCGATCTCCTGACCTCGTGATCCTCCCGCCTTGGCCTACCAAAGTGCTGGGATTACAGGTGTGAGCCACTGCGCCCGGCCAATTCCATTTTTTTTTTTTTTAAAGCTTTCTGATGTAAGTGCACTCTGGTGTTACCACTTTTACCGCCACTCCCCACAGCAGCCACAAGCTCAGGGTTGGATCAGAGGTTGGAGAGGGTGGCAGGTGGAGATAATGAGAAATAACCCTAAGTTCTGGGCTTAGGGGTGCTAGCAGGTAAAGGTAGGTGACATCAGGACAGTGACTAAGAGCCAGACTTTGGCGAGACAGCTAGTGTGGGGAGGAGACAGTCAGCAGCAGGGCTTTCCCCTCCTCCCGCCTCCCTGCCTCCATGCCTCCACCTCTCCAGGCCTCCCTCCCTCCAGCCTGCACTGCAGACCTTCCCTAGACCATGCTGGACCTACAGCCCCAGCCTCCTCCGCAGCCCCGCCGTGCCATGATGGTGCCACCTGCCTGGAACTAGGGGTGCTCCCTGTACTCCCAGAGGGACAGTTGTGGGAGACCCCAGCCTGATCCTCGGATGCCCAGGGACTCGTTTCTACGTGATTATTGGTCTGTTTGGGTTTTTCTCCTTGATACAAGGGACTAAGAGGTTACAAAGTCCTGACAAAGAGGAGGTTACGCTTCCCACACACACAGGAGCTCGCAATCTAGACGGGGAAGACAAAGTGGACAGGAATCACCGCTATTCAATGCCTGCCTACTATGTGCCAAGTGCTGAGTTTGCTGTTTCTCTGGCATTTCATCCAATAAATACTTATTACATCCTGCACTGCACTGGGCTCTGTGGATGGAGCAGAAAACAAGTCTTGTAGATGAGAAGAGAGAATTAAAATAATTCCATGTAAATGGAATTTCCATTTAAATAGCATGTGTGCCATAAAGGAAATACCTCTTTTAATCCCGATACAAACCCTGATGAAGGGTAAATATTCTTATCCCCATTTTGCAGATAACGGCTCAACGAGGAGAAACAACTTACCCAAGATCTCCAAGGCAGGGTTTGGAGCCAGGTCTGGAGCCTGTGTTCTGAAGGTAACGTCCACCTAGGGGCAGACGTTGGAGATGGCTCATCTGCCAGCTCTGGATGAAACAGCTGGACCACAGCACCATGAATGGCAAAGGTTCCTTGCTGGGGCTAAAGCAGGATAGATATCCACTTGGAGAGTGCTGTTTTCACAATTCTGAGTTGGCTGGGTGTGGTGGCTCACACCTGTAATCTCAGCACTTTGGGAGGCCCAGGTGAGAGGATCACTTGAGCCCCAGAAGTTCGAGACCAGCCTGGGCAACATGGCAAAACCCCATCTCCACAAAAAGATACAAAAATTAGCCAGGCGTGATGGTGTGCACCTGTAGTCCCAGCAACTATGGAGGCTGAGGTGGGAGGATCACCTGAGCCTGGGGAGGCTGAGGACGCAGTGAGTTGTGATCATGCCACTGCATGCCAGTCAGGGTGATGGAGTGAGACCCTGTCTCAAAAAAAAAAACATTTCTGAATAAGTAAAAATAGGAATAGACACTGTGACTAGGAGCCACCATCTGACAATCCCATTTGGGAGAAGCACAGGCCTGTCTGGGTGAATCTCCCTCATGCATATCTGTTCATTCATTCACTCATTCAACACGCCCTGAAAGACCACCCTGCCCTGGTGGAAGGGCATGTCCTGGGGGCTGTGGAAGTACAAAGGAAACAGAATTAAACATCCATTCCCCTCTTCCAGGAGCAGAAGCCCAGGGTGAGGCCAGCCCATTAAACCTACTTGGCCCATAGAAGGAGAAGAAGGAAGGGGGCTGGGCAGAAGAAGAGGCAGGAGGGCAGCCGTCGGTGACGGTGCCAGGACATCACTGGAGGCTGTTAAAATGAGTCTGTGTGGTTGGGTCAGGCAAGGACACAGCCAGCATCAGCTGCTGCTGCTCTTAGCTTCCCTGCCCGTGTCCCTCGGCTGGCCCTGCTCCTCCCTCCAAAAAACAAGCAAGAATTCTAACAGGGTGAAACCAGGACAGTGGCTGGCTCACACATCCAGGGGAAAATGATCTGAAAGCACCGCATTCCATGGGACAGACAGGCCAGGAAAACCAGGATGCTCAGAGAAACCAGACCTGACAGCAGACGGCAAATAATATCCCATCCGGAAGTATGACAGGACAAGAGGAGACGCTGCACACATTGGCCCATCCTGCCCTGGGCTAGTCCGGGTCCAGGCACTCAAGGAAGTGGACCATGGAGAGCAACACAAATTGTCACGTGCCAGGAGGCCTGGGAGCCAAGGCCAGAGGGTGGGGAGGAGCTGCAGGCTTCTCAAAAGACCCAGGGGGCCAACTGTGACATGTGATCTATAAGCCAAATATTTATCAATGGAATCAGATCTCCTCCTAGGTTGATGCCTTTATTTGTATGTTCCTTCATGTAGCCCCAACTCTCCTTATCCCCCTGGTAAGATCTTATAAATCAAATGCACACACACCAATACATCCAGCTCCATGAGGTCAGGAGATATTTCATTAACACCGTCTCTCCTCTGCATGCCTGGTCCAGCAAAGACCCAGGCAAAATGGGGACTGACTGGCCGATTAAACGCACTAGCGAGGGAGAGCTTCTAGTTAAAACAATTTATCTAGATCTTTTAAAAGCAAAGAATCCCACAATAGTAAACATAATTACTCTTTAATGTGATCTGGTTTTTAGTTGGAGTTTCATCTATTTTATGGAACAAACTCTTTTTTTAAATACTGTGACATAAACAGCTACGTACTTACGAAAACTGTTCTCCTTTCCCTGGGCACAGAGCCAGTCCCACCTCCCAGCCTCCTTGACAATCAGTGTGGCCATGTGCCTGAGTTCTAGCCAATGGGAGGTGAGTGGAAGTGGGTGTCCCTTCCAGGCTTGGTACTGAAATTCTCCCACAGGTAATTCTCTGCTCTCTTTCCTCATGCATTGGCTAGAAGTGAAGGACTCCAGAGCCCCTGGAGATGGAGGATGGAGGAGCCTGGGTTCTTCAATCCTCACATGGAATGCCAGCCACAAATTGGCATTTGGGCTCCTATATGGGCCAAGAAATGAATTTAAGTCCTATTAAGGCTGGGTGCAGTGGCTCATGGCTGTAATCCTAGTGCTATAGGAGACCAAAGTGGGAAGATCACTTGAGACCAGGAGTTCAAAACCAAGCATGGGCAACATAAGTGAGACCCCTGTCTCTACCTAAACAAACAAACAAACAAATAAATAAATAAAGTAATATAAAATAAGATTAGCTGGTCTTCAGAGGGACAGACTTAATAAAGAAAAATAAATCAAAGTTAAAAAAATAATGCAAAGAAAGAACAAAAAGGAAAGTTAAAAAAAAAAAATCCCACAAGACAAAATTAGCCAGGTGTGGTGGTGTGAGCCTGTAGTCCTAGCTACTTGGGAGGCTGAGGTGGGAGGATCACTTGCATCCAGGATTTGGAGGCTGCACTGAGCTATGATCTCACCATCTCACCTCTGAATTATTCCTCCCCAGCTCCCTGGTAACGGAGCAAGACCCTGTCTCAAAAAAAAAAAAAAAAATGTCCTATTATGCTACTGAGATTATGTTATGGCATTGCTCTATTATTACAGCACCCAGCATTAGTCCAGCACAAGCACTTAAATGCATAACATGGCTGGGAAGTCAGACTTGGGTAGGGGAGGTACCGGTAAGGGTTAAATTTTAATATATGGGGAGAGGCCGATGCCAGGAACATCCATGGAGATGAGGAGTTCTGAGATCTCCTGATATGCTTGGCTCAGTAAAATTTTTTGGAATCCCCTCACTCCCTTTCCCACCTGCAACTTGTACCTGGCCACAGATACTCTCCATTTGCTGTTCATCAAGTCTCCCCATAGTGGCTCCTCGACACTGGGATTTAACTGATGGCCCCAGAATGCATCCCTTTCTCTTTAACTTTTTCCTCAAGCTAATAACTTCCCTTAATCTTCTGAACTTCCCATCGGGTCTGACAAAAAGCTTACTGAGTGCCTTGTTCCGCCTCTATTTCATGCAGCCTTCTGAAGTTCTCTTTTATATCAACATCCATCAGTCCTTCCCTTTCTACTGCGTTTGGGTTCTATCTCTTTCATGCATCGCTTCCCCATGTTGCTTTCCTGCGTCCTCCAGTCTCACTCTGCTCTGCCCCATTTCCTGTTTATTTTCCAATAAATGGTTTCCTTCATCTTTCATGCATTTCCTCCCTTCCCAGTGCTCCAACCACAACCCCACTTATTTTCTGAGACACACTCCCTCTCCATTAATCTTTCAGCTAGGAAAGAGAGGCTAAAGCTTTCCATTCTTGTGCATCTCTGCCTTAGTTAATTAGAGCCTTGTGAATAACAAACTAAAACTGTTTAACTAGCTGTTTCATCCTGACTCTTCTGCCCCTCGTGGTGGTGGGCCATCATCTGATCACATAGTTCATAATCTGTTATCGTGCCAAGAAGGAAGAAAGCTCCCGACATCTTAAAAGAAAGGAAGCAGAATAATTTATAGAAAGAAATAAAGTGCTTAGTCAAAAGTATACTGCAAGAATTGTCACTGACTTCTTCTCAGCTTTTCCCTCATTAAACTTTTCATTTTCTGCCATCTGTCAAATATAAATCAACTTCTGTCAAGTTTCCTTAGACATTTCAAATACTTGCATACTCTATTCTTTCATTCCCTTTTCCCTCCAGGCATTTATAATTCTTCGACTTCCAAAAAGAATTGTGATCGTTCATAACAGGAGGCACACAAATAATAAAAATAACTTGCAACGTGAAAGAACGTGAGCCACTGTAAGAAATGGCAAGGTCCATGAATCTACGTATCTCAGGTTAAGGATACTTATTGTCACTGAGCACAAAATTGATCCCTGAGCTAAGTGCACATAGTGTTAAAGACAAAGCAAAAAGGAAAACAGAAAAAGTGACAAAGACCTCAATGGTTAAAACTAGAAAGCATACTGTACATGACTTTACTCTTTGTTACTCCTGTAGAAAGTCTTTGAACCACTTTAAAAATATTTCCTTACATCCTGACTATTTGCTAAAAGGATATGACACAGCATAAAATTTAAAAAATCATTATTGTAAAAATAAAGACAAGACATGCTAAATGGGATATGTGGTGGAAGGGAGACTGATTATAACTTTCTTTTAAAAGGCTAGACTCATGGTAATGGACACAATTGAGTACAGACTTTAGCTCTGAGCTCCCCAGCACCCATGGCAAAGAGGGAACACAAGATTATAGAGCTGATTGTTTTCTAATCACAGTTACAAGATAGTCACTTCGTAACTATGAACTATGAGAGGAAGTTGTCTTATGGGTCTTGTCAGTTCCCTTATTCTTCAGAAAAACTCTCCAGGGCTTCTATCATGTAATCTTCAAAATCCTTGGCCAGCTCCACCATCCAGTGGCTTCACCATATGACCCAGCTCTCTGCCTGCACTGAGGACATTACTTTATCCTTGGATGTACCATTTCCCAGGCATTTAGGTTCTGTGGCCATGATGAGCGTCGTATTAGCCACACTAACTGCAGTCTCATCTACGTATGTTTTTTCTTTCACTCTACTTGCATTTTTACCTAATAAGTTTTTTTATCCTGGGAAATCCCTGCTTTGGGAGACTAATAGCCTCGAGAACGTTTGTATTCCTTCCTGGCTTGTGAACAACTTACTCCTTCCTCGCATTCCACCTGAACTCCGTCTTTCCCTCCAAGCCCAGCTACATCCCATCTCTTCCGTGGAGCCTTTCCTGGTAACTCAGCCTGGGAGCTGAAACATCCTCCACTGAGCCCAGGGCTGGCTCCTGCCTTCCTGCTACACAGGGGCTGTCCTCAAATAGGCAGTGGCATTTTCCCCTAACAACTGAGCACATCGTAGGTGCCTCATAACATGGCAAGGTAGCAGGGCTGAGCAATGGATGTGCGCCCACATTACCTGGGTTCCTGGGTAAGTCATGCTTCACGCTTCAGTTTAGCCAGCTATAAAATGGCAAAGGGGTTGGGGAAGAGGGGGCTCTGTATTCTCTGAAGTCCCTGCCATCTTGAAGTCCCGCCTTCTTTGGCGTCCCCCAAATGCACCCTGACTTTGGTGTTTTGCGCTGCTTCAGTTTTCCTTCCAGGGAGTCGCACCCATGGGTTCTTTAGCAATCAGCAGCCCTTCTTGCCTCTAAGACAGCCCTCCCTGTGCCTCGCCTCTGCCCAAAGCAGGCACATCCGAGTCCTGGAAAGCCTTCTGACCCCCTCTCTCCTCTCAAACTGGTCTGCTCTCTGCCTGTTTGAAAGAGACTATTTTTAGCCTCCATTTCTGTCTGCTCAATTTTTCTGCCTTCCACCATTTCTATTGCATCTTCAGGAATACACTGACATTTCTGTCCCTGGTGAAACATTTAGTCTGTTCCTGATTTTGGACATAAGCCACCAAGTCCTGGACTGTACAATGACAGAGTTGCTCCATTCTAGTTGTGGTTCTGCCTCCTGGCAGGTTCTGCACTTTTGTGGACGTGGCTTAGCCACTCTGAGCCTTGGTTTTCACATTTATCCATTAGAGACAGCACCTGCCCGGGCTGACTCAAAGTTAGCAATCAATCAAGACAGCCCCAATCCCATGGTCTGCTTGACCAGCTCCCGAGGCCAGTCCTGAGGAAAGCTTTTCCTCCAAAGCACGTGGACAGCACAAAAGAGTTTACAAATCACTTCCTCATACACTGTCCTTTGAGGCATTGCAATCATTGTGGCCATTTTCTAGATGATGCAGCTGAGGCTCAAGCAGCTTACCCAGGACATGCATCCAGGTCTTCAAAAACCAGACCTCACACTCCCCACCTGCAACAGGCTGGCAGAACACTCGAGAGGCCCACCTGAGCTACAGGTGTCCGCACACAGTGGTCCCCAGAACCCACACTCCTGTCGCCCCACAGAGGGATATGTGGGCCACTGTCACCTCCCCACAAAGGCTCGTTCCCACTGCAGTAGTGCGAGATGGGGCTGCAGAGGTGCACATGGAAGCTTCATGGGGGTGCTGCTGTGAAGAGGCAGAAACAAGACCCGAGGGCAGGATGAGTGAGGCAACAGGGCTGTGCGACACTGCTTCATCTTGCCTGTAAGCTGTGGCTTAGGGAGCAGACAGTTTCGGAGAGACGTCTCCCAGGCTGGCGGGGAGGGGAGAATGTCTGACGCGGGCATCTGAGTCATTCTGACTGAGGAGGAGGAGGTGACTCTGACTCTCCCAGCAGGGGCAAGGGCAAGAGGCTGGGGTGGCAGCTTGAGGTCCTAAAATAAACCTGCACATTTGGCTTGAGCTTGCATCCTCTGTGGATTCCCTTGCCTCCTGGACACCTGGAGCAGCCACTGTGGCAGCCTGGGCAGAGCCCCCCACCTGGGTGATCTTGACCCAGGAACCTCTCCTCTGGGCATCAGAGTCCCCTTTGAACATCAAAAGGGTTGAACTGGACCATTCCTGAGGTCTTTTTGAGTCTTAACGTTCTAGGATTCTAAATTAGTACTTTGGTGGTTATTGACTATGTCTGACAGTGAAACATTATTTATCTTAGACATGGACCAAGTGATAATAGACATTGCTTGAAAGGTAAAGATTCCCCAGGTGAAAAATCCACCCATAGGGCTGCTTCTTTTCCTGTTACCAGCTGAGGGGGGCCGGGACAGGTGGTTGGTGGGTATCCACAGCCAGTTTCCTCTTCTTTCCGGGCCCCCTCCCCAAACTCCCTGAAGCTGGATGTGGCCACATGGCAGGTCCAGAGAATGGGGAGAGGAGTCTCTGCCACTTCCAGGAGCAGGCGTTTCAGAGGTGGATGTGCCTCCCCACACTTTTTGCCCCATCCGCCAGCTGGAACACAGGACTGCTCTGGGGTTGCACCACTGAGCCTGGGGGTCTCCCCATGACTGCAGCTGCACCCATGCTCACTGGGTAATGCAGCGACTGGATACCCTCATCGGTCTGCGTAGTGAGTGAACGTGGGGTGGTTGCTGTTGCTCGTCCACCTCCCCTGCTGGATTCTGAGCTCTCTGGGGTTCAGGGTCACATTTGACTTTTCCTCCTGTCTCCAGGGCTGGCCTCAGCACCTGACTCAATAGTGGTTTGCTGATTTGGGAAAAACACACCTTCAACAGCCTCTCCCAGTCCATCTGCTCTTTGTGGCCCTAGAGTTGGAGACTGAGAGCCCAGTGGCTGTCCTTACCCCCTGGGATGGACCCTGGGAGGGCCCCTCCCAGCTCCACTCCATCATCTCAGACCGTCAGAGATAAGGGGGGCTTGGTGACCACCTCCTCCAGAGGCAGCTTGGGGGCGTCTATGGTTATCTTGATGACTAAGGGCATCCCTGGGATATGGTGGGTGGGGGCTGGGCAGGCTGAACATGTCTCAGTGAGCAACAGTCCCCTCCGTGAAGGACTGTCCTGCCCAAATGCCATTAGTGTCCTGACACAGATGCCTGGGACCCTGACACTTCTTGAGCCATTTCCCAATTTTTTTCTTGCCCTTTTTGCCCTGCCATCTACTCAAATCCCTTCTTTTCCTTGCCTGCTCCCTGCCTGCACAATGCTTTGTCCTCCCTCTCTCTTCTGCAGAAAGCTGGCTGCTTCAGGCAGCCTGGAATGACATCTCAGCAGGTCCTGGTGCCCACACAGCTGTGTGGACATGGGCAGCGTGGGTTTCTCCTTTGCACACAGCCTGCCCACCCTGCCCTTCCCCAGAGAGAGGCTTCCCAGGAACACAGGCTCCTACAGGAGCTGCGGCCAGCCCAGCCAGCTGGACACTGATGGTGTGACACCCACATGGGCTCCCACCAGCAAACAGCCCATCCCTGGCCAATGCAGGCCCCGCCCCCTCGTCATGCCCCCCCCCCCACCCCCCCACACACATACACATCCGTGTGCTGGCAATAAGCACAACCATTTGCACTGGATCCCTGGGAGCCTGCTACACTGGTCACAACTGATTTCTTCCTTCAGAAAGGCACCCGCCAGGCAGAATCTCCTCCCGTGATCCGAATCCACTCGTGCACCTCCATTCTCCCATCTGCCCCTCTCCAGGCGGCTCCTTTTCCCTGGGGCAGTTTTCCCACCGCTCCATGGCCAGCCCAACCTCAGGGTCCCAAGGCTAACTTACAAGAGTGATTACCGGACCTTCCATGTTTTCTCTTCCCCCAGTCTTGCCCCATCAGCAGAGCTGAGACCAGCATCACAATCACTGCCATCAACTGGGGCAGCTCAGCCCAGAAACGTGGCCCTAGGGTCCTCCTTAACAGGATAAAGAGTAGATGCCCCACTGTCTTCGATGAGGCAGGCAGGTTCTACTCTCTAACCTGAAAGGATATGCCAAAAAAGAAAAATCCACATTTGGAGGGACCCACGTGGGTCCTCTGCCTCCCAGGAGTCCTGGGGTTCTTTCTCAGTCTGAAGCATGAGCAGCCCTCCTGGTCCATCCCCCACCAGAGGATGCCACCTCTCCCGGTCTCCCCTGACTCCACCTGCCGTATCTCTCCTGCAAGGCCCTCCCTGGAGCCTGGCCAGGGCCAGTGTTGCCAGACCTCAGGGTCATACAGACCTCAGCTCACACAGCTGTACCCTGTCTGCTCTCCTCCTCCACTTCCTCTGATGACCCTCATGATGGGTCATCTAAGAGCCATACCCCTCACCCCAAGTGCCATCTTCCCCTGCCCCAAGCTGAGCATAAAAGAAAGTGCCCTAGAGTGCCATCACTCCACGAACATTTCCAGAAGAGGGTTCCAGAGAGGATCAATAAGCAAACAGAATAAAGGGCGAGAGGGGAACGTAGGTTCAAGAGAGTTCAGAAGTCAAGATTTCTTTACTGCAGAACCTCCAGAGCCTTCAATGCACTATTGTGCAACTGGATTTCCAAGAAGGGGATGTAGCATGCGGTGTGGCCCAGACTCACTGGCAGGCTAAACTTAGTGACAGGAGAGCTTCTAGGAACACACCAGGGAAAAACTACCTGAGTCAACCTTGGGTATTTTAATGTTCTCAGGAAGGCCTTGATACTGACCCAAGGATTAGTCATAGAGGCCAGGCTGGTTCAGGACTTCCGCCCTTCTGCAGGCGTTTCCCAAGCAGTGTTTCCTAAAGCGATCTTCTGAAGATGAGCCATGAGTTAAGCAGAACTCTTCCTTCCCCTGGCCCCACCGCTTCGGCCTCTGGGTTCTGGACATGGGAGTCCTGGCAACGCAGATGTGGAAGAAATAGAAAGAAGACCCTCAGGGCAGGGCTGGAGAACAAGGGTCGTTAGTCTGGGGCCCCTTAGTCTCCAGGACTGTCACCACTCGTGTATTTGCCCTGCATCTTGGTTTATGTTTTTGGAGAACATGGACGTTATTCATCCATGCCTCATCAATCCCTGCTGAGAGGTTTAGGTAAAAGAGGGGGGCTGGGTTTGTACCAGTACACTTCACTGAAAAAAATGTTTCCTCAGTGACTCTAAAGGAACATTTCTGCTAGATTTCACGTGTGTATTTCGGACCTATCTGTGGGCAGGTGGAGAAGACCAGAGAGGCAAGTTGGGGTGGTGGTGGTTAAAAAGCAAAGCAAAATAAAGAAACAGAAAACCAGGTAATGAGTGAGCAGGCTCTCCCCAAAGCTAGTCTTTAGGCTGGTTCCATCCTGAAAAATGCCAGTGCCTCACTAGTAGATCCCAGTGGGCAAAGTAGCAGGAGGTCAAATGGGATAAAAATGTGAATGTAATGACTTCTCACATTTACATAGCACTTTACAGTTTATAAAACACTTTCATACACATGATTCCATTTGAACTTCATAAAATCCTTACATAGCAGGCAAAGCAGAAAAGGCTCCCTAATTTAGAGATCATGAATCAATAATTAGGTGACTTGCCCAAGATCTCCCAGCTTATTGGAAAACCAAGGATCAACATGGAAGCCTCCTGCCTGCTGCCCCTCATTCCTCCTGCTGAACCCACCAGACCAAGAGTACATGGCAGGTAAGAATATCAAGGAATGAATGAGCAAATCAACCAACCCAGCACTGGGGTGCCATCCCAAGAAGCTCCATAGTCACTGGCACACAGGGGGTACGGCTGAGGTGGCACAGAGGGTTGGCCATCTCCTCCTGGCCAGTTCATCTCATTCACTGGAACAGGGTCATGAACAAAGCAGGTGTTTATTAATGGATATTCATATCACATTCTCAAAGCTGGGCCCTGGGTGGGCAAAGCAGTGAGGTGCTATGAGGTCTCAGAGCCTAGGCCCAGTTTCCTCATGGCGTGTGGTCATTGCTCAGCATTTAGGGCCCTGGAGGTATTGAAGAAAAAAACAATTTTTTTTTGAGATGGACTTTCCCTATTGTTGTTCAGGCTAGAGTGTAATGGCCTGATCTCGGCTCACTGCAACCTCCACCTCCCGGGTTCAAGCGATTCTCGTGCCTCAGCCTCCTGAGTAGCTGGGATTATAGGCATATGCCACCACATCTGCCTAGTTTTTTGTATTTTTAGTAGAGACAGGGTTTCACCTTGTTGGCCAGGCTGCTCTCGAACTCCTGACCTCAGGTGACCCACCTCCCTCGGCCTCCCAAAGGGCTGGGATTACAGGTGTGAGCCACTGTACCCGGTCACTGAAGAATAAGGTGAAGATGAGGCCTGTTGTGGGCAGAATTGGGTCCTCCCTGAATTCAGAGTGGAAGTCCTACCCCCAGTACCCCAGAATATGACTGTATTTGGAGATGGGGCCTTAAAGGTGTAAAATGAGGTTGTATGGGTGGGCCCTAATCCTATATAACTAGTGTTCTCTTGGAGAAGAGATTAGGACACAGACTCACAGAGCGATGACTATGTGAGGACATGGGGAAAAGGCAGGTGTCTGCAAGCCAAGGAGAGAGGCTTCGAGGAAACCAACCCTGCCGGCACCTCGACTTAGGACGTCTGCTCTCAGGAACTGTGAGACAGTAAATGTCTGCTGTGGAAGCCCTGAGGCTACGAGCCCCGAGTCTATGAGCTCCCAGTCTATGAGCCCCCAGTGTATGAGCCCCTAGTCTATGAGCCCCGAGTCTATGAGCCCCCAGTCTATGAGTCCTGAGTCTATGGGCCCCCAGTCTATGAGCCCCCAGTCTATGATGTTTGTTATGATAGTATTAGCAAGTGAATACGAGGCCCAAGGTCGGGCTGGGATCCAAGAAGGCGATGTAAGGTGGCCCAGCACCCTCTCCCCACTGGGCGATAATCCAAGCGAATGTCCTGTCTGTTCACATCACAGGGTATTCACCTTTCCCTTCCTAATACTGTGTCCTCTGAAGATAAGGACTACACCAAGAAAATCAGATCATATATAGACCTCCAAAGAGCTTGAAGTCCAGAATAATGTACAAACACACGGTCAAGATAAATACATAGAAAACACCCAATATTTTTAACACAGTGTGTCCAAAAGCCAGTGTGTGGGTTGACCGTTTCCCAGAGGAGCAAGCTCTCTGTGGTGACCGCATCTCTAGCTAACCCTCTGAGACCCAACAGTCAACCCACATCAGTGATGAGAAGTCACTTGTACGGCCAATACCGTCCTCTCAGCTCCACCCGCTCTCTGTTTTGGTAAGGTCTGTTGGAGAGGCAGCAGGGCTCCTCTCAACATCCACATTGCACAGGAGGATGTGCAGGCTCACAGAAGGTTATAAGGCTTGCCCAAGGTCATGCATCTTGCACTGGTGAAGCCACAAGTCCACAGGTCTCATGTTGAGTGGAGAGAGAAGGGAGAGAACTCCATGCCCCGGCACCCTGGGTAGAGAAGGTGGGGGCCGTCCCGACCGGGCAACAACACACGTGTTAGGGTGGGGATACGCTGGTGGTCAGAGGGCAAAACAGGGGTGGCCAGAGTGTCTGAACTGTGCCTGAAGCTGCCTGCCAAAGTTGCCCCCACATGCTAGGCCAGGCGTGGTAGCTCAAGCCTATAATCCCAGCACTTGGGAGATCAAGGCGAGCGGATCACTTGAGGTCAGGGGTTTGAGACCAGCCTGGCCAACATGGTGAAACCCCATCTCTACTAAAAATACAAACATTAGCCGGACATGGTGGCGGGCACCTGTAATCCCAGCTACTTGAGTGGCTGAGGCAGAAGAATTGCTTGAACCTGGGAGGCAGAGGGTGCAGTGAGCCGAGATCGCACCTCTGTACTCTAACCTGGGCAACAGAGTGAGACTTCATCTCATAAAAATAGTTGCCCCCACATGCTAAAGGACGCTGTGATTAGCACATTCCAGAAATTAGGGTTCTGTCTATATTTTCCTGAGAAAGGCAATCATTCATTAGCTTGTCTCATTGATATCGCCACCTTTCCCAAAATCCGAGTCCCTGTGGAATCCACGTGTCCGTGTATGAGTATTGGGATCCCTCCTGAGGCACGATAATTAAGGGCTGTAATGAACTCTGGAGACTGCGCTTATGCAAACACTGGCTGAGGGTCACCTCTGTGCTAGGAACTGCATTGGGTCTTTGGGGGTTAGTTTATTTCAGAGATGCATCCTGCCTCCAAAGACCTCACAGTCACACGTGGAGAAGACGACCCGTATATGAAGGACCGGCATACAAGGCAGAGTGAGACGTACCTAAGGTGTCAGCAGTTCTGGGACAATGCCCCAAACCTGGACATGCTGGTAATAACATTCCCTGCTCCCCTGAAACAGCCCAGATTTAGTCTTTCGCTGTAACATATGCACCGATCAATACTGAAGATGAACTAAACTGATGAAAATCAAACCCAAAGCCAGTTTTCCTTTCCAGACCAAAACTTTTCATCAATAGTAGAGAATTAAAAGATGTCACTAAATTCTGATACCTGCATTGCACGTAGTTCAATCACAGGTTGTGAAAATGGATTCAGAAGTAGGAAGCCTTGCCAAGAAGCTTGTTCTGCTGGCCTTTGGCAGACAGAAAGGGGCCAGTGAAAAACAGACAGAGAGGTACCCATTCCAGAATAAAGCGAAAGCCCTTGAGGCCAACTATTCAATCCAGGCAGGTGACCCAGGGCTCCTCTACCCACTCAGTGGGCTGGGAGTCCAGGCGGTGGAGTCCAGAATGCCGCCAGGAAATGAAGCAGACATACAGAGAACACTCAGCAGTCTGTTCGGCTGGTTTGAAGAAGAGGATTGAAAAAAGAAAAAAAAAAGCATAGAGACAGATTTGGGGGACATCACGGAAGACTAGGAATTGGAGACTTTTAGTTGCTGAAGGCTTTTGAGCAGAAAGCTAAGATCTTCAAAGCAGCAGCTTTGAGCCTATTCTTAGAGCAACAGGGAATCTGAGTATCTCTCCCAGGTTCATGGCCCCAGTGATGGGGCTGCTCTGTCTGCTCCAGCAGGAGCAGAAAGGAAGGAGCCAGGCCAAAAGGAACTGCAGAAGCTGCGCTCCCTCTGTCTCATATGCCGTTTCCCAGTCTTGGGTCTCCTCTGTCTCGGAAGCCCCCACATGGCCCCATGGCCACTGCCAGGTCACTGTGTTAAGTGTTGAGTTAGTGAAGCTGATGATGCAGCAGCAAGATCCACCCTGCAGGACTGCCCAGCCCTGCCCAGAACTGATGGAGGCTCTGGCCTCATGCTTCATTCATTTGTTTAATCAATCATTTCCTGGGCACTGGCCAGATACCAGACACTGTGCCCGATGCGGCGATGAAGAAAGAAATGAAGATGATTATGGAATCACAGTTCCATTCCTCGAGCATATGTCTGGTAGGGGAGTCCTTCGTTCCACCAACAAACATTCTCTGAGCACTTGGTATGTACCAGAGAAAAGCCAGGCACTGGTGACACCACCCCTGCCCCAGGAAGCACACAGTCCAGGGTGGGAGACACGCAGAGAGATGGCGAAGTGGAATGTGCTACCAGTCAGGTGGGCCCAGGTGCTTCGGGGTTTCAAAGTAGAGGCTGCGCACCAGGCCTGTGCAAGGCGATCACAGACTGTTGCTGAATGAAGTTCTCATCCTGGGGCATCTGTGGGCAGCTGCCCTCCGGGAGCAGGATGAGCAAAACAGCCCTGAGACCCAGGACGAGGGGAGCAGGGGGCAGGGCCCTGGGAAACGCTGCTCTAGGGCAGTGGAAACCTCTGTAGTGTCCCCATGGGGCAGCAGACCAGCCCAGGACTCAGAGTAGAGCCTGGGGAGAGGCTCTGAATGGCCCACATGACTTGGCTGGTGGTACCCTCCCTGGAGGCTGGGGCACTGGTGCAGGTGGGGAGAGAAGAGGATGCTGCCCCCGCCCTGCAGAGGCTCCCATAAGGAGCCCATCATGTTTAGGGTGGAAGCACAGGAATCCTGCCATGGCTTGAACTCAGCGGAGAAAAAGTGTGGTTGTCTACAAGGTGCCACAGCCCCTCAATGAGAAATCTGAGCCTAGTCCCCTTGATTGGTCCTACTCAGGAAGTAAGCAGATGGGGCACCAACAAAGAGCCTGGGCTTTGCTCACCCTGCCCTCTGAGCAATCCCTTTACTATGTCCAAGTCAGTTTCTCTTCTGCCAATGAAGCTCCTTCCAGGGTTGGGGGTTGAGGAAAGTGTTTCCAGAGACACCCAGCAGGTTCTTGATTCCTCCTGGCAAAAGCTGACTCTTCCCAGCCCAGGTTGATGACGAGAAAGACTATCATGACCCCTATCCTGTGCACAAAGCATTTCCAGCCACATTCGCAACTCAATCCTCACAGCAATCTGGCAGGCGGATGGAGTAGGTACTATTGCTCTCAATTTGTTGATTCAAAAAAGTAACTTGGCCAGACTCGGTGGCCCACATCTGTAATCCCAGCACTTTGGGAGACTAAGGTGGGTGGATCATGAGGTCAAGAGTTTGAGACCAGCCTGGCCACCATGGTGAAACCCCTCCTCTACTAAAAATATAAAAATTAGCTGGGTGTGGTGGTGAGCGCCTGTAGTCCCAGCTACTCATGAGGCAGAGGCAGGAGAATCACTTGAACCTGGGAGGCAGAGGTTGCAGTGAGCTGAGATCACGCCGTTACACTCCAGCCTGGGCAACATAGCGAGACTCTGTCTCCCCGATCCAAAAAAAAGTAACTTGATCTTGAGGAGATATTTGTACTCTGGGCTCACAAAAGCGTGATTCTCAATAGCCAAAAGATGGAAGCAACACAAGTGTCGCTTGACACATGAAGGGAGAAACCCAGCATCCATACACTGGAACATTATTCAGCCATTAAAAGGAAGGAAATTCTGGCACACACTACAACACGGGCGAACCTTGATAATATTATGCTAAAAGAAATGAGCCCGTCACAAAATGACAGATACTATCTGATTCTTCTTATATGAGGTCCCTAGAGGAATCAGATTCATAGAGGCAGAAAGTAGAATGGGGGTTGCCAGGGGCGGAAGGAAAGGGGAGTGGGAGGTGCTGTTTAATGGGTGTGGACTTTTAGTTTTACACAATGATAAAGTTCCGGAGGTGGATGGTGCTGACGGCTGCACAACAAAGTGAACGTTCTTTTTTTTTTTTGGAGACGGAGTCTCGCTCTGTCGCCCAGGCTGGAGTGCAGTGGCGCGATCTCGGCTCACTGCAAGCTCCGCCTCCCGGGTTTACGCCATTCTCCTGCCTCAGCCTCCCGAGTAGCTGGGACTACAGGCGCCGCCACCTCGCCCGGCTAGTTTTTGTATTTTTTAGTAGAGACGGGGTTTCACCGTGTAGCTCAGGATGGTCTCGATCTCCTGACCTCGTGATCCACCCGTCTTGGCCTCCCAAAGTGCTGGGATTACAGGCTTGAGCCACCGCGCCCGGCCTGGACTGTAGATTTTATATTGTGTATGTTTCACCATATTTTATGATTGTGACTTGAATCCATATTTCCTGCCTATTGGGTCCCACCCTGACCCTTACCCCATCAGTGGAGGAGCAGTGACGCCATGAGGTACCAGAAGACCCCACGGCCTGGAGTCAGGCCGGGGACTGGGTGAGAGTCTCGGGAGCCGTGTGACCTCAGCCTCCTTCATCTCTCTAAATTTCAATTTCCTAACCTATAAATTGATGCCAATACCTAATAATGACAGCAAAGCGCCCCCAGCACAGGGCAGACCCTGAAGAAAGCCACAGGGAACAGTAAGGAAGGGTCCAGCCGAGTCCAGCCAGGATCCGGGGCCTCCTTGCAGGCAGCAATGGCAGCCTCCTTGGCACAGCCTGGCCACCTCTGGGCCCGCAGAGGACAGGCTGTCCCGTGCCCACTGCTACCTTGAATCCCAAGGACAAGAAAGTCCAGGCCTTTACAAGTAATAGTTGGATTCCTTCGTTCATTCAAAGCATGGAGAGCTGGCTGAGTGCGGTGGCTCATGGGTGTAATCCCAGGACTTTGGAGGCTGAGGCATGAGGATTGCTTGAGCCCAGGTGTTTGAGACAAGCCTAGAAAACACAGTGAGACCCCATCTCTACAAAAAAACTAAAATGAGCTGGGCGTGGTGGCACATGCCTGTAGTCCTAGCTACTCAAGAGGCTGAGGCAGGAGGATCACTTGGGCCTCAGGAGTTGGAGGCTACAGTGAGCTATGGTCACACCACTGCCCTCCAGCCTGGGCGACAGAGCAAGACCCTGTCTCTAAGAAAAACCACAAGCATAGAGCATTGTGTGCAGCTGCCGGCAAGCCCAAGCAGCAGCGTGCAGTGGCTTTGGGGTCCAAAGCCTCAGCGTGGCCTCTTTCCCTATGTGGCCTTCGGAGACTCATTTCATGTTTTCAAGCACCATCCAGAAAGTGTAGACACTCATGGCCCCTTCTGGGAGTGGCTGCAAGGTCACAGGGGGTCCTGGGCTCCCAGGGTCTGCACACTGGGGGGCTCTGTGAGGTCATCTCCTTTACGTGGAGTCTCAAGTGCTTTGGATGTGGCCCTCAGTGAACAGTTCCTCTCTACGGGCACCTCATGCAAGGAGGAAGGTGCGGGAGGAAGCTGGTGGCTCAGGGTCAGGCAAAGGCCTGACACTTCACTGTGCAACAGACTGGGCCCCATAAATCTCCAGGAAGAGGTGATCCTCGAGGCCTGGACTCCCTTTACTCTCCTTTGGCTGAAGCTACTGAACAGCCGAAGAAGGAGCCTGTGGCTGTTTCCCTGCCCAGCTCCCTCTTATTAAGTGGGAACCCTCCAGCCTCTCCGGGAGGAGTCCCATCCTGTCTTCCCAGCTGCAAGAACGCATCTGGGCACCGATTCTGGTCCCCATGGCAACCGCTCCAATCTGTGTCAGCACAAATGGAGTCTGCTGCTGCTGCAGTCGCAAGAGGGGGACCCTGGCACACTCCTCAGACCGGGGACCCAGGGAATCCACAGGAGAGAGGCTCAACCGGGGAGCAGCCTCCCCGTGTCTACTCACACTGGCCGCCAGGCTGGCCCTGCTGGGCAGGGGAGGTTCTGGGTGGGCAGACCTGACAAGCCCTGACCCTCCGTGGAAGGACCTCAATGCTGACCTTGAGCCTGACCCCAAACCACTTCAGACAGTGGCGCTGTTAAAGCCCTCTGGGGAAACATACTCTGCAGCCTCTCTTGGTGCCTGACTCTAGGATTTATTCAGTCTCATGGAGTCTACTGGGAAGACAGACCTATTTTTAAAATTTCATTTGGAAGGATCAAGCAGGGGAAGGAATTCCAGAGGGAAAGGAGAACTGACACTTACTGAATTTCTCGCTGTGTGCCCTGAGACTTTATTGACATTGTCGACTTCAGTCGGCACCATGAGTCTAAGGGATGTTGTCTTACAGAGAAATGAGACCCAGAGAGCTCCTGCCACTTGTCAAAGAACACACAGCTTTTAAATACTCATGCTGGCACATAGCTTTTAAATACTGGTGCTGGGATCCACACCCAGGTACCATCTGCCATTCTGCCTGTGTGTTCCCCACTATTCCACTTGCCGCTGACCCCATGTGACGCCAGGCTTCTTCCCATCTGCCAGGAACCTTGAGGTCACTGGTGAATCCTTGAGTCCTAAGGAAGGGAGGATTTGGGGAAGGAAGTGCAATGGGGTGTGACAGTGGCAGCCTTGCCAGGGCCTGAGGGTTGTGGCTCCCTTCCCATGAGTCTCAAGACAAGAGGGTGCTCGATGGAGGCCGCCCATGACAGGGCAAAGGCTGGGCTCAGTGGCAGTCCAGGAAGGTGCTAGCAGTTGGCCTTGAGAGCCCGTTTGGAAATTCTGGGTAGGCACAGAATGATGAGAGAGGACAGTGACGCCAACCCATCCAGCCCCACAGGCCTCCAGCCTCAGCACCATAGGACCAGAGTGGGCATCCCCTCCCATGGCAAGCAAGGCCTCCCAAGCGGGGCCAGAGGCCTCATCCTCATGAGCCATCAATTTCAGCCAGCTTAGGCTGATGGCCAAACACAACTTCCAATGGCCAAGGCAAAGGGGACCTGGGTCACATCAGGACCACTCTGCGGCGAGGAAGAGGGAGCAAGATCAGAGGAACAGGGCGCTGCAGGGCCATAAGAACCCCAACCCTTCTGCAGCCTGAATTCTGCCCCTCCTAGGCAGAAGGCTGTGCAGGAGGACACAGTGCAGATTCCTAGCCACCTACTCCCAGGGAGGAAACGCCTCCTTCTTCCCACAACAAAGTGGCCTCTGGGCAGCTCTGTGTGTGTCTCCTGGCTTGTCTGCAATGGCAAGAGGAAGTGTGTGTGTCAGAGGCAGGGAATGAGAGATGACTTAACTGTGTATCAATTGGGGGAATAAATGAACACATTTTGGTGCATTACAGTATACTGAACAATAGAATAAGTGCAGCTTTAAAAAATAAAGAAGCAGCATTCTATTTCTGACTTAAGAACTGTCCACAGTGGATAAAGCAAGTTGCAGAACAATATAGTGACTATTATCCCATTCTTGAAAATAAAATCTGTCTATCTGCATATGGGTTTGATGAAGTATCCATATAAGATCATCTGGAAGTCTACACTGCACCAATTGTTAGTAGCTGTCGCCTCTGGAAGGGGAAGAAGGAACTGGAACTGGGAAAAGGGGCAAGGAAGAAAGAATATTGGTTTTACTGTATATACTTCTTGGAATAGTGTTAGAAAGACCAGGTAACATTGTTGTGATAAAAAAAACAATAAGGGGCCAGGCACGGTGGCTCACATGAGCCTCTTATTCTAGCACTTTGGGAGGCCAACGTGGCAAGATTGCTTAAGGCCAGGAGTTTGAGACCAGCCTGGGCAATATAAGGACACCCCATGTCATCTCTACAAAAAAGTTTTTAAAAATTAGCTGGGCATGATGGTGTGCACCTGTAGACTCAGCCACTCAGAAGGCTAAGGCAGGAGGATCATTTGAGCTCAAGAGTTCGAGGCTGCAAGTGAGCCATGATTGTACCACTGACTCCAACCGGGGCAACAGAGTGAGACCTTGTCTCAATACATACATACATACATACATGAAATAAAGTTGAAAAATAAAGTAATCATAAAAGGTCCCCAAACACCTCTAAACAAGAGTGCATGCTTGAGATCAGTCCATTTTTCGAGTGAGCAATTCCCTAAACTCTTGGCAGAGACCCATCTCAGAAAGCAAGAAGAGAAACACCCACTTGAATTTTTTTAGATGACACAGACTGTTGGTTCTTTGCCTCAATAGAAAACCCTGGGCTTCCCCAGTCATTACGTCCCCATCATCAGACAGCTTCAAGCAAACGAACACAAAGAGATCTCTTCTCACACAATTTGTCCAAGCTACAGCCGATGCCAAATCAGGGATGTGTTTTTTTTTTTTTTTTTAATAGGAAAGGACAGGCTTTAGAAACAAGGTGGAGAAGGAGAAAGAAAAAAGAGATCAGTACATGTCAAAAGAGGTATCTTCTGCAATTCCTCTGACCTGATTATTGGGCTCATTTTAGAAATTTAACTATGTATCTATTTCTTGTTCTCTGAACAGCAGACAGTAATAATCAAAACTTTGGAGATGTAAAGTCATCACTTGCCACTGCTGTGAGTCCGTCCCCAGTTCATCATCACAGTGACGGTCTGGGCAGGCCTCCCAGGTGGTCTCCAAAGCCACCTTCACAGCCTACTTCTGTCCAGCCCGTAGGCCAAGAAGTCTTTGTTGAGCACGGGCTTATGCTAGGAAATAACTTGGAGGAGGAGAAGCCAGGTGGTCCCCCACCCCAAAGAAGTATGTAACCTAGTCAGAAGGACACTACCCCCAGAGACAATGCAAGAACACCAGAGACAAGCTGGGTCTGGCCACTCTGTGGCTTATACAGGCCGCTCTGGGCACTGTTTGCCTGTCGAAGCTGCCAACCTCTTTGGAGAGGAGAACAGAGTTATTATCGCCTCCACTGTACACCTGTGAAAACTGTGGATCACAGAAGAAGATCCATACGACAAGGAAAAAAAAAATTCACAGGACGTATCAATGGCAAATAATCCAGAAGAAAACTCACAGGTCTGTCGCTATTTGGGACAAAACCTCCACTGCAAAACTTTCAATAAAGGTGAAACCATTAAACGTTAGGTAGCAGCAACATAGTGTTCTAGGGACTGCGAGAAGCAGTCTGCCTCAAAATGGCATGGTTTTGCCAAAGCCAGATTCTAAGAAAAGTAAGGATACATAAGAAAAGCATTAAAATCCCGCTCTGAGAACTGACGCTTCCACGGAAAATTAGAAGGTACCAGGAAAATCCAGAAGACGGACTTTAACTTTAGCTTGACCTCAGCTTCCTAATGCATTAATCACTCAAATGGGATGAATCTGATCCTGCCGGGGTAGAATTACACAGTTATCTGTTATCCAATGTCAAATAGGTTATCCCTTGATTAAGGTCTTAGCACGGATGAGAATTTTATTGAAATGATTTCCATTATCTGCACAGCAGTTCATCACAAATATATTTGGCCCAGTGTATTTCAAATGTGATTTGATCACACATCAAAACATGGACATTTAATTCATTTTAATCGAGAAATTAAATGCATCTGCCTTGCTTCCTCTCCTGGGGTTCTTCCATCTCAGGAAATTCCCACACCAGCAGGTCTGGACAAGTCACCGGCAGTAACTTCACTCAGCCTGGATTCTTCCCCCTTTCCCCACGGCTCTGACTCCAAGTTCTGATCATCAAGTTGAAAGGGAAACTTAACAATCAAAGGAGATGTAAACAAGAATAGTCTCTGTCAGTTCAGTGGAGAGAGAGAGAGAAGCTTTAATGTGCACTGGTCAGTCGGGGCTGATTCTGCAAGTGTTCATTAGGAATCAGTGGAATTTCCACTGTTGCCCTGGTGTCACTTGGGCTACTGCCTCTTGGCCTGTATCAAATACAACAAAGGAAAATGGTCCTTGCCTCGCAAAGTGGGACTGGATGCCCACCAGCCTGAGAGGCAGTGGGTGGTTCATGGTTCTGTTCCCACTGGGGGATACTCTTGTCTGCCTACCCTCTCGCCTAAGACCTGGAAGGAAGGGCACGGCCAAGGGTGCCAGCTGGAAGGGAGCTAGCAGTCAGACCAGGGCAGCATAGGTTTTGCAGACAGAGACTCACTTCCTTGCACTGCCAGAATATGCTGCTGTTGGGCGAGGAGCCGTGACCTGGGCAGACAAAATTCAAGGAGCCAATTTATTCTCTGTACATAGAAAAGGTGGTCCTGTCCTGCTTGTTGGGGGGGTCATCTCTGAAGCCCAGCTCCACTCTGTACCATCTTGCTAAGAACCAGGAGTCTGGAACATCTCCCAAAGTCTGCGTGGGGCTCAATATCATGTGCAATCACTTTGCACTCCATTTCAAATGTGGGGGCAACAGTCAGTCAATGTTGGAAGGGCTTAGTTAAGACAGCTAGTAAACCTCAGAGCTGAAATAATGGCGTATTCAACCTGCAGCCTGGGAGAAAGTCAAAGAAGAGTCCTCTGTCCCAACAGCGGTCCCCAAAGTCACCCTTCTGCTCTCAGGACCCCGGCTTTCCTCAGTTCCTTTTGATTGGGACACAGCTTAGGTTTGATAGAGCCTGGCCGCTGGGCTGGGCCTTTGGGCCTTCCTTGAACACTCTTCTGAACAGAAGACTGAGTGATGTTGAAACTCTGACGTCTCACGGTTCCAGAACTGAAGACGAGCCCAAGAGCAGGAAAGTGGAGTCCCAGGCAGTGGCCTCGAGTATTTCTATTATTTCTATTTCTCTATTTATTTCTCATTGTTACAGCTGCTGCAGCCGGGTAGCCCTAGGCAGGGCTTCCTCCCTGCCTCACCTCCCAGCTCTTCCTGCATAGGCAGCAGGCAGGACTCGTGTGCTTTAGAACCCTCCTGCCCCGGGGCTTCTGATCCTGTGAGTCTCCCTTGGAACTCGGGGGCTGCTGCTACTGCAGCACTAGGCCACTCTCCAAGCCTCCCTCTCCGAGTCTTGGCGGCCAGAGGGAGCCCAGCATCTCAAAGAGCCCGTGGGGTTCCTCTGCACACTGCCATTATCCACCACACACATGGCTCAGCACATTCGCCCAGTTGCACCACTTGGAGTTCAGTGACTCCCTGCACGTGCCTTACAGGAGTGAGGAGGGAATGGGAATGCCTCCTGTTCCCCTCCTTCCCCACACACCAGCACGCGGTGCAACCTTCCCCGGCTTACCAGGAAAGCTCTGGGGACGCACAACCTGAAAGGCAGCTGGGAGCCACCTGTCAGGGAATGTCACCGCTGCACCCTCGTGCCAATCACCCCTGGGACTTGACAGGTGGCTGCATCCTCATGTGGGACTGGGCTTTCTTTTTACTACACCCCTGGTTGAGCTATTCCCCGGCTTCAAGTTCTGCATCTCTAGAATGCAAAACTTCACCAGTGCTGGGCTGGGTTTCCCCTTGGGGGCCTGGGGATGCTTCCATGAGGAGAGAGGACAGGAACGAGTTCATCAGGAAAAAGCCAAATGCACAGAGATATCTATCTCAGAATTATATGTAAAAGTAAAAAAAAATCGGAAAGCGATCTAAGTGTTCAATAGGAAGGGAGGGCTTAGCATCAATAAGAGCTCTGGAAAGCTGCTGTAAAAGTAACTGTGAAAAGCACACCACCATATCACGGAGTGATTTGAATATACTAAGAAAGAGAACATAGAACTGAATGCCCACTATGATTAAATGTTTTAAATTTTTGCAAGGAAATGCAGAAATGAATAAAGTTCTTGACATAGATTACAAGTTTGCTGTTTCGTTGGAAAAAAAAAAAACTCCTTTAATACTATATTATTTTTATAATAAGTAACATGAAAAGAAAAACATTAGGAGTCTGGAGAAAAAGGGACCCTAAATGGGAATCCCTAAGTCCTGGCTTCCAGCCCTGTCTCTGCCCCATCCACAAGTACACGGCTTTGGGTACCTCCCTCTAAGCCTCAGTTTCCACAATGATACACTAATGGGTTCCACTGTGTGATTGCCTGGGTATCTTCCAGATCGGACTTCCTAAGGTTTTGTTCATCCACAAACAGTGCTTACTGACCTAATTAGGTTATGACTTCAACCACTGATATTTACTAAACCAAGAGAGTTAGAAATCTGGTCAGAACGCCATCTGCATACACTGCTCCCAGTAATTCTGAGCAATTTGCCACGTACGATTTCAGCCATGCTTGACTTTCCAGGGCACAAATAGAAACTACTATATTGCTTCAAGGCTGAATCACTTAGCACTTCCCAGAATTCAGATATGATTTATACCGTCATTTTAAAATAAAACTCTCCTGTGTCTAAGAATTGCACTATTTACCATAGAGCATTTCCTAATTTTGGAAGGAAAAAAAAAAAAGGAAAATATTTATTCAGAAAGCACTTCATATTTACATAGCACCTACCGCTAATGAAACATCTTATCCGATCTTAATGATGAGATTAAGGTGTAAATTTAGAGCTCCACCCACCAGCCTGGTGTATTTCTTATTCAGTCCAAGTCTGTTTGAGATAAGTTACCAGACTTCAGCTTTCAGAGTTAACGTGTGGGAGCTATTTTTTTCCCCTCTAGAAAGAAGCACTTGCCAGTAACATTTTAGCTATTTCCCAAGGCTCAGAGAAGGTTCTCCATACTTTTCTATGTTGGAGGTGGGACTGCTGCCAGCTTGGAGGGAAGAAAGGTTACTCACACTCGACGGGAAAGAGCTCTGCTGTCCATGGTCTTCCTCATACATTTGCAATTGGTCAGCTCCTAAGAAAACAGGGGCTTACTCCTAAAAAAAGAAATCTGCATCTAAGGCACACCACCATCTCCAGGGTAAATGCCCTGCAACCACCTGCATCCAGGTGCACCCCTCACAGTTTCCCACATCCCAGCTCATCCCTCCGTCCAGCCTTTGCCAGTCTTCCTTCGTCCCCTTGGCTTCCTCCTCTGCCTCCTCCTTCCAGGGTCTCTTTTGCAGCACTCCCTGGCCTCCCAGGCACTATCTCCCCTACTTGTCACCCAAGAGCAGTTGGCACAGAGCTCTGTGGGCATCACACAGACCTCCTCTCGGCGCCCTCTCGGGTCCACCTCTGCAGCCCCCATGCTAGGTGGGAGCCTCATTGTCCCTCTAACTGCGGCAACAGGCAAAGCACGTGCTCTTCTCACTCACAGTGTCCCGGAGTGCCTGCTGTGTACGCCACATGCTGTGGGGTGCGGCTGCTGCTCTCAAGGAGCCCACATCCCCCTGCAGGGGACCTAGCCCAGGCAGAGTGCCAAGTGCATGCTTGTCAGATATGAAAGGTGTGTGGTGTGTGTGCGCGCGCGCGCCTGTGTGTTCATGTACGTGTGTGCATGCGTGGACTGCATTAATCCTCACACCAATCTCCTAAGCGATCTTGGTCAGAGGCAGGAGAATGTGGAGTGGGCACTGGTGAAAGAGGAGGGCGCCAGAGCGGGGGATTATTCACTGTGGTGCCCAGGAAAGAGTGCCTGCCATAGGACGATCTCCCACGAGGCTTCCCTTCTGCCCTGCCTTGTTCGGCATCGGGCAGGCCTCCCACAGACCTCTCCTCTGAGGAGTTCAATTTCAGACTGTCAGCATGGCCCTGGGACAGCAACGGTCTGGTTCCGCCAGTCTCTCCCCTTCCTCCTCATATCCCAGCTCAAAGCCACTGCTGCCAGAGGAAGGGCCTGCAGATGCCCTACCTCACACCACTCAGGGAGTCTGAGAATGCTCAAAATCTACTGAGACAGAATGTCTGCAGGTGGGACCCAGGAATCTGCATTTCCACCAACTTCCTGGATGACTGTTGTGCTTATTAGAATTTGAGAATCACTTACTTAAGCTCTAAGCTTCTTAATCAAAGTCTCCTCCTTGGCAGGGGGCCCGAGTGCCCCGGAGGACACTCTCACAGTCCCACCAGCTGCCCACTTTGCCTCATGGAAGAATAGGACCAGAAGTCAATGTGTTTTTTAAAAAGAAAACATATATATATTTAAAAACCCAAGTATAATTCATGATCCTGATCCAGACTGTAGCTAATGCATCAACTTACTGGTTTAGGAGCAGTTGCTTAAATGTCAATTAGTTATTTGAGAAAGAAAATCACATTACAGGCAAACGTAGAGCTTGTACTTGGCCTGACCTGCAGGACATTCTGGATGTTAAAGGACTCAGGACACCCAGCCCAAAGCCCAGGCTGAGGATGTGCCTGGCACACAGTGGGTGCTATTTGCGTTATCCATAAATGGCAGCCTTCAGCAGAGGTGGGCTTTCAACATGGAGGCACTCATCAGCCTCACACCTTGTCATTTTATCATTACAGTCATGGAAAATCATTCCTAATGGGAGGAACACACTACGCCCTGCCCAGCCCACATTAAGGCAACCCTAGACCGACAAGTGTAAAATGTCAGATAGAACAAAAAGCTTTCAATGACAGTAAGTCAAGTTGCACACACTAGAAAGATGCGCTGAGGTTAAGTGACTTACCTCAGCTACAAAGTAAACCCCCAGCAGCGGGAAGAATATAATCCAAGTCTCCAGTGTCCCACTCTGATCCTATCTCTTTTCTAGATCCCGCTGCCTCTCCAGTGAAAGGGAAGACTTCAAATGAAAAGTAAGCACAGTAGCTTGTTCTGCTGCTAATAGAGGCAGTGGTGCGGCTGCTGCCAGCATCCTCTGAAAAGATTTAACACTAGAAATATTCGAAACAGAACAGAGGCATCAGAGGTCACCCGGTCAGTCCTGTCCCGCAGGGATCAGTCCCACCTTCTTAGCGATCTCCAGGCAGCGGCTCCGTGGTCTCTCAGAAGCTGAGATGGGCCCCACAGAACTCTGCCTTTACTTCCAGGACTGACGCGTGGGCAAGTAGAACCAATCAACCCCGAACTCCCCTCTGCACTCTCCCTGGTCCTGCCCTCACTCTACTCTGTGTCTGGGTCTAAACTCTTGTACCCTCTACAAGTCTTCCTCTATAGCTCACCTCTTTTCCTCCCCTCCAATCCTGTAACACTGTAGTATGAGACTTTGGTGTTGAAATATCACTAAGTCTACCCTTGGAGGAGGCCTTCAACCACTGTCCCAGCAAAGATCCCATTTGGCCTCCACTATTGGTGAACCATCCACATGCTCTTCTCCCTTTCTTCCTTGCTAACAAGACCTTGATCCTGATTCTTCTCCTCCCCTCAGGGAAGGGCACTGACCTCAGGCTCAGGATGAATTCTAATTTGCCCATGTCAGTCTCGGCAGTTCCATTCCTCTGGCCAGGGATTAACTTTCAGCACAGCAATGTGACGAAGTTTGACCAAGGAGACACAGGGAAGGCTGAGGGGCTTATGGACAAGGTTTCCTCCTTCTTAAAGAGAGACACAGAAAGAGACCTCCTCTCCTTCCTCTGGACATGATCATGTCTCAAAATGATGACCAGGAGCAATGAAAGCATCTTGCAACCACCCAGGGAACCAGCCTGACATTCTGAAAACAGCAGAGCCAAAAGATGGAGGGAACCTGGACTTTCAGCGTCATCTCTGAGCTACTGAATTAGCTAATCCTAGAGTCACATATCCGGCAACTTCCTGGAGACAGCCCAAACCATTCTTCAGACGGTTTGTGAACATCTGATCTCACATGCAAAGGTCATCTCCAATGATAAGTAGTGAGTCTCCATCACTAGAAATGCTTGAGCAGAGGGAGGAGGCAGAGCAGAGACTTCTGTCCTGAAAAGGGTGAAGTCTGCATAAAGACTGCATCCACCCAAAGTTTCCAAAGGGCCTACCTGGGTAAGGAAAAACCATTAAAACAAACGATTTGCAACTGATTTGTTGAAAACATAAGGTATTGCCACTGTCAGATGGAAAATTGTTTTCCAGGAATGTAGTTGGAAGAAAGGGATGCAAACAAGATTAGTAGCTTTAAGAATTCAGATGGTTGTTTGAAAAAATGCTAAGAAAATTCTATTCAGTGTCAGGTCAGAAAGGTATTTCAGGCTCACACCTTGTAACACTGTAATATCAGAAGGCATCTTCAAGTCCACACCTGTGTATCAGCTTACATGTAAAAGAGATGTTGTTAAATATCTACTTGAGCCCGCCCCCAAAAAAGGATTTTACAGAAACCCAATCTGACATAAAATGATCATTCTGACCCAGATCCCCTTATGGTCTGACACAGTCAAGCATAAAGCAAACTGTTCCATTATGGACAATTTCAGATCATGATGCCAGCATTATTTATTTGGTCCACATCTCACGCTGCTTTGTCATGTTACTCATTTTTTGTGGTACTGTCTTCCCTCTCCAACTACGCGCAATGTCCCCAGAGAGGCAAAATCATACCTGAAGTACACGCTGGAGTCTAGGTTTTCAGTAAATGAAAGGGCTGAATGAATGGCCGGAGTGGGGCCTAACATCTTTCCTTCCTTGCTTAGGTGACAAAGACAGGAAGGAGTGCAGGGTACTCCTATTAAAATCAATGAGCTAAAGATGCTAAATATTTAGATTCAAGTGATGAGGATTAAACTGTGATCTTAACATTGATTTCTACATTCTAAACATGCAACATGAAACTCATTTATTTCTTCAGCCAATATTTAATGAGCTCCTGTAAGTGCAAAGCATTAAAATAGAATAGAATGGTACCTGCCCTACAGTGCCTAGCCTAGCAAGATTAAGTGAACTTTAATGTGATCAATTCCATGTTAGAGGTATAAGACAATATGGGATTTTGTGAAAGGTGTGATTATTTGTGGCAGGGCAAATCAGGGTAGACGATATGTGCCTTGCACATAGAAGATGCCCAAGAACTGCACGATGGATGGCTGGATGGAGTGACATTTCGTAGGCTTTGAAAGGGGTGTCATGTAGTCAGAGTAAGGGGCAGGAGATTCCAGCCAACAAAACCACAGAACCCAAAGCAAAGGGGCAGAAAAGCGTAAGACGTGACCTGGGACACTACGGCTGGAATATCAGGTCCATTGGCGCATAAAGCTAGAATGAGGCCAGGGAGTGGAGGACCACAAGTGGCACACCAGGGTGTTCAGACCTTGTCTGATCTAGAGTGCCAGATGCAGGGACTGCAACTCGACAAGTCAGCTAAAAGGAAACCTTAGAAACCTGCCGTATGTGATGAAAGCAATATTTATCACACACTCAGGCCAGGCTGGGGTTGGGTGCTTTTTAAAAATGAAGTAGGCTGGGCCAGTGGCTCACGCCTGTAATCCTAGTGTTTTAGTAGGCCGAAGTGGGACTATTGCTTGAGCCTATGAGTTTGAGACCACGCTGGGCAACATAGCAAGACCCCATCTCTACAAAAAATTTTTTTTTAAATAGCAGGGTGTAGAGGTGCATGCTCATAGTCCCAGCTACTAGGGAAGTTGAGGCAGGAGGATTTCTTAAACCCAGGAGCTCAAGGCTGTAGTGAGCTATGATTGTCCTACTGCACTCTTGCCTAGGTGATAGAGTGAGATCTTGTCTCTAAATAAAAGTGAAATATTTCAAAAATATAAGTAAAAGGTAATAATATTACAAGGAGCACATGTATACCCACCCAGCTTTGTCAAAATTTATCGTTTTGCATAGTTTCATTTTCAAGAAATAAACCACTTAATGTGCAATTAAAGCTTGTCTTCTCCATCACGTTCCCCTTCCTGGAGGAATCACTACACTGAATTGTTTGTTCATCATTCCCACGAATATTCTGCTATTCTTACTAGATATATACTTATTCATATGCATACACGTATGTAAACATATATAGTAATTTGTTTTAAAATTTTATGTAAATGGTTTTATACTGTAGATGTTCTATGTTGCTTTGTTCACTCAACTTTTTTTTACATTTATCCATGATGACTCAAATGTGGCTTTAACAGTTGTACAGTATTATCATAACCTATTAAATGAATATTTGCAATTTATCCAGTCTCCTTTTTATTTTCCCACACACGGTCTTGCTTAATCACCCAGGCTGAAGTGCAGTGGTGCAAATTATAGCTCATTGCAGTCTCAAAACTCCTGGGCTCAAGCAATCCTCCCACCTCAGCCTCTCATGTCGCTGGGACTAGAGGTGCACACCACCAGGCCCTGCTGAGTTTTAGTCTATTTTTTGTAGAGATCAGGTCTCGCGCTATGTTGTCCAGGCTGGTCTCAGATTCCTGGGCTCAAGTGATCCTCTCACCTCAGCCTCCCAAAGTGTTGGGATTACAGGCATGAGCCATTGTGCCCACCTCCAGTCTCTTTATAATGGATTAAAAAAAAAAATATTTCCAACATTTTTGCCACTAAAAGCAATGTTGCGAAGGATAGTCCTGGCAATGAAACTGGCAGATGATAGGAGTGTAGACTCTCAATTTTATTAGATATTGCTAACTTGCTCTCAAAAGGAGAATGGACCAGTTTACACATTCCACAGCAATATGCATTATCAGTGCTTGACACACTTTCCTACATTTTATGCCATGTGACAGATATGAAACAGTATGTTATTGTTTTAATTGCATTTTTCTGGATTGCTAATAAGGTTGAATATCTTTTTATATACTCATCGTTTGATTTCTTCAAAAATTGCCTGTTCATATTTTTTGCCCACTTTTATAAATTGGATCTTTTTTCCTTATTGGGTTGAAGGAGGTTCTTTATAAATTCTGAACACCAATCTTTTGTTAGTTCTATGTCCTGCAAATATCTGCCCACCATCTGGGGCTTATCTTTTAAGATTGTTTTTGGTGTTCATGTGTCCTGGATATAGTTTTATTCCTATCTATAACTCATGACATACTTAAAATCAACCCCATTTGATAGATGAGAAAACTGATCCTGTGTGCTACATTCACCCAGCTATAACCGAAAAGAGGCACAACTCGACCCCAGGTCTCCATAACCTTTGCTTCCTCCAAGTTCACTTCTAGGCCATCCTATCTCTTAGGTGAGAGGTAGGAATGCTTGTCTGTACCAGCAGGTGGTACCAGGAATGGCATGAAAGGAACCCAGCAAGGGCTATTGCTAGAGAAAAAGCAAGAGGAAGGCCTGGAGTGGTGGCTCATACCTGTAATCCCAGCACTTGGGAGAGGCCAAGTTGGTAGGATCGCTTGAGCCCAGAAGTTTGAGACAAGCCTGGTGAACATAGTGAGTCCTCATCTCTACAAAAACAAATTATTTATACAGTCAGGTGTGCTGGTGCATGCCTGCAGTCCCAGCTACTTGGAAGGCTGAAGTGGGAGGATCACTTGAGCCTGGGAGGTGGAGGCTTGCAGTGAGCCGAGATTGCACCCTGCACTCCAGTCTAGACAACAGAATAAGATCCTGACCAAAAAAAAATAAATAAATAAAGTAAAAAGAAAAAGAAAAGTCAAGAGGAATTGACTGAGGACTGGATGACAGTAGCAAGGACAAAGATAAGGCTGTTTCCAGGCTAGGGGGTCCAATGGTACCATTAAAGATGCAGGAGTAAGGGAGGAGGCACTGGGAGTTGATTTTACATGTGCTGCACTGAGGTGCTGGTGTTGTCTTACAGAGGAGTTAGAAATGTGGAGCAGGACCTTTGGAAGTCATTTTGCAGTGGTGCCCTGCAGCTGTGGGGCTGGGTGAGTTACCTGCATGTGAAACTGAAGAAACTGAAGTCCAGCTCCGGTGGCCCCAAATCCATCCCACACACGGGGCTGTTCAAGTCCCCCAGAAGCTCCTCTCACACTCACTTTTCGTCCTTCTTTATCTGACACCCAGCACAATGCCAACATCATCGTAAGCATTCAATAAATATTTGCTGAATGAATGAAAAGTGTTATATTTCTTATACAGATCCACCACAATCTCTTATGCAAAAACTCTGCGGTTCAGAATTCTTTGGCCCTTAGAAAAGTAATCAAGTGTAACACACCCACTGGGGTCAAAGGTACAACTCCATTCTGCAGTTAAGCATACAAATATTCATAGCAAGTGAGATAAAGAAAGAGTATAAATAACCTTAAATCACATGAGGTTGTGTTTTGCTGCCAAATGACCTCATGCCAAACTTAAGATAAAACTTTGAGGTTTTGGAATGTGGAATTGCAGATAACGGACTGTGAACTCATTGCTTTTAAAATTCTTCTGACAATTCAAGAGTAAGAAATGTATTTTTCACCACAACTCATTGAGCATGCATGCACACACACGCACTTACAAATGTAAAAGTGAGCAAATGTTTTAGCAAATAATACATATCCTTACAACGTTGGAAGCACTTTGATACGCTTTATTTTACTCTGTTCACTTTAGTTTTAGAATTCTGGTTGCAACCCATTATACGGAGTTTGCAGCCCAAATGCAACACTTTGACCTGAGACCCCCTCTAGGTTTAGAGGGGTAGGTGAGGACCCTGGCTGGAAAGATCTGATCCTCTGGAAGCCATGATATGAAAGCTCTGCAGTGGGGTCGGGGGTATCCTGGGTGATAAAGGTTAGAAAGAGAAACTGCTGATCTCACGTTCGAAGGGAGCTGGCCATGGTCCTGCCCTGCAAAGAAGAGCCAGGGAGACTGCAAGAAAGGCTGCGCAAAGCCCAAAGCGAAACTCTTCCCCGGATGATCCAGCAGCTCATTCTGGCCTGCTTCTGGAGGAACCTTGGCCAGAAAAGAGCTCAGAATCCCAGAAAATAACCTCTTTCAATTTTTCTGGCCTGCAATAATCAATAAATAGGTTTCTCGCCATGGAAAATTGGAGCGGAGAGGGGCCTGACAGACCAAACCATCTAACCAGTCAGTCCGCCTCATCTTACAGGAGGCCATAAAGGCCAAGGAGACCTGGAGCAACTGGCCCAGGTCTCTCTCTCTCTCTCTCTCTCTTTCAGATAGAGTTTCACTCTCATCAAGCTGGAGTGCAATGGTGTGATCTTGGCTCACTGCAACCTCCACCTCTCGGGTTCAAGCGATTCTCCTGCCTCAGCCTCCCGAGTAGCTGGGACCACAGGTGTGTGCCACCACACCTGGCTAATTTTGTATTTTTAGTAGAGATGGGTTTTCACCATGTTGATCACGCTAGTCTCGAACTCCTGACCTCGGGTGATCCGCCCGCCTTGGCCTCCCAAAGTGCTGGGATTTCAGGCGTGAGCCACTGCGCCCGGATCCTTCCCAGCTTTCTAGTCCAGCTTTTATCTCAAGTCAAAGCCTCACCCACTGCCCTTAGCACAAAGATGGTTATGCAAGAAAAACTTCTCTGCAAGCAATTCTGGTGCTTCCCTGCTCCCCGCACTCCACTGTGGGTGGTGTCTTGTGCCAGCAGCCCTTAGTGCATGGCCACATCCTTAGTCTCTTAGTTATAACAGTCAGATGCTTTTGGCAACATGGTCCTTTTCTTCTTGAAATTCTCTAAGATGTCCTCAAATTTAGTTTAAGTATTTTTACTTAAGTATTGGAAAAGGATAAAAAAATGGTGTAATAACTACTTCAAGTCATGCCTATCTTTCCCTTTTTTCATTTCTTATAATAAATAAATATACTATCTATAATTCAAATTTTGTACTTTATACTTCGGGGTCTTTATGTTATGTACTTTTTTTTTTTGACAAAGTCTTGCTCTGTCACCCAGGCTGGAGTGCACTGGTCGTATCCCAGATCCACTGAATCAGAAAATGTCTTTGAAAAAGACCTTCCACAAGCCCACAAACTTACAAAGGAGCAGAGCCACGTTGCACATGATATATACATAGGTACGTATGTATCTCGGCTCACTGCAACCTCTGTCTCCCAGGTTCAAGTGATTCTCCTGCTTCAGTCTCCTGAGTACCAGGGATCACAGGCGTGCACCACCATGCCCAGCTAATTTTTTGTATTTTTGGTAGAGACAAGGATTCATTATGTTGACCAGGCTGGTCTGAAACTCCTGGCCTCAAGTGATCCTCCCTGCTCAACCTCCCAAAGTGCTGGAATTACAAGCCAGAGCCACCATGCCCGGTCATTGTCTACTTTTTGTTTGGGGCATTTGTAATTTCCCTCTCAAATGGATCAGAGGACCTCAAAAACAGAAAGGGACCTCTCCTGGGAACCCCCTCTCTCCCAAACACCCCACTTCAAATCATGCACTGCAGTGCGCAGAGTGGGGGCTGATGGGACCGGCGTTGATGGAGTGGTTACTAGCAGCCAGACACTAGACAGATGACCACACCTACTCATCTTCACAGCCCTCTGAGGTGGCCTCAACGTCAGCATCATCAATGTCATCATCAGCATCATCATTTCTGAGGCTGCAAGACCCCCAAGTTACTTGCCCAAAGCCCAGGCCTGCCTGCACCTTCCCTCTCCTCTCCTGCAGGCTGACTGCTGCCTCTAAAAAACACAGAATGCCACTAAAAAAATAGGTTGAAGGAGGAAGAGCATCAGGAAGAATAGCTAGTGGGTGCTGGGCTTAACACCAGAGTAATGGGATGATCTGTGAAGCAAACCACATGGCACATGCTTACCTATGTAACAAACCTGCATATCCTGTACACATACCTCTGAACTTAAAGTGAAAGTTGGAAAGAAAAAAAGTAGGTTGATACATAGGCAAATTTCCTTATAAAATCTTTAACGAGAAAGCCTGCAACTCCGGGCTAGAGAAACAGGGATGTATTTTCAATATTAACTCATGAGTAGAGTTCAAGTTTGTGCAAAGACATAAGTGGGCATTTTTGGTTGGCTTTCTTTTCCCAAACTGCAAATATTATTTGCAAGGTCAACCCTCCATCTCAAGTGAGATTCTGCTATATATCAAAGAGCAGTGAATTTTGGCTTTAAGAATTATGCAAATGTAAGTTATTATTAAATATATTGTATCTTCTAAGTTTTTTAAAAAAGCTACTTGCTGTAGTGTTAGTAACACCTGAGACAAGCATGAGAATTGGCATGGAAGTCAGAAATGACCACATGCCAGTCAAATAAGTAACACTGACTTGTGAGATTGGTGCTTTCAGGCACCAATGCAATTTTGCAGGGGCTCCCCCAGCACACACTGTTCTGAATCTCCTCTCTTCTGGAAGCTAGAATTGTAGCCTGATTCTCCTAGTGAACAGATGTACTGACTGTGACAAAACGCACCCGCCATGCCAATAAATCTAATGAGTAACTCAAGCCAAAATATCTATGTATATATCATGTGCAACTTGGCTCTGCTGCTTTGTAGGTTTGTGGGCTTACAGAAGGTCTTTTTCAAAAACATTTCTGATTCACTGGATCTGGGATATGACCCACGCATTGGTAACATCTAAAAGCTCAAACAGGTGATTCTGATGCATACATCTCGTTATGACTAGACCATATTTAATTCATGGTTGTATGTTCCTCAAAACACTTGCTACCAATTAGTAATTCCACTGTTTTCCAGTTAATTCTATGATTAAACCGAACTTCAATTGTCATTTTGTTTTCAGATTGGGAAGACATTTTTAACCACAAGAGCAGAAGAAAGCATAAAGTAAAAACTTGACAAATTTGACTAGATAAAAGCAAACTTTTCTGAATGTCAAAAATGCTATCAATAAAGCTAAAGAATAAATGAGGGAAAATATGTGTACCAGTGACAAAAGTTAATAATTCTTCCAACAAATATTTTTAAAATATCTTTTGAATTGGTAATTCCACTTCTCAATATTTACCCCAAGGGAATAAGCAGAGATGTATACAAAGATTCAGTACAAGGATACTTCCTTGCGGCATAACTTATTACATAATAAGAAACAACCTAAATGTTCACCAATAACAGATGACTGGATAGGCTAGATCCATCCATCTGATGGAATGCCAACTAGCCAACAAATACTTTTAAATCATATTTCAAAATTTGGTGAAACATTCAAACAGTTTTACATGAAAGAGTAGGTTACAAAACTTTAATAGTAAAAAGATTTTACACTTTCCTTTAATTTCCAATTTTTTGCAGTGAACATGTATTATGTTTTTAACAAAACACTATTAGAACAATGCACAATGAAGGCATTCGTGTATCTGAACTGAATAAGGTATCAAACGGATCAAAGCTTTCCATGCTACCATTGCACTCCTCAGTGGCAAATGCTTGGAAAAGGAAGACGGACTGACGTTAGTCAAGCAGCCTTTTCCTGGAAAAAGTAACCGTGAGAGTCAAAGGCCCCTGTGAGGTTCACTTTGCTCCACATCCCATCAACCCAGGACAGGCAGGCCTCCTGCCAACAGCTGGGTCCTGGGGCTCCAGCCCACAAAATCTACAACTGACTTCCATGCTGGTGTCTTCCTCTCTTTGTTTTGCAGTTTTTAGCTGTTTTTCAACAAATACCATATGAAGAGTATGCATACTCAAGACCTCACTGAATGTCACCCAAACACCAAATGAAAATCTAGCTGGAGTGAAGACATTTGGTTTCCGGATGGCAGATTCTGAGATATTTTGCCCACTTGCATATGATTTGCACATCCTTTGTACCATCTGATGAGAACGGTGTGCTCCATCAATCAATGCCACTGAGTTCTCAAGTTCCAGTTCCATCCAGAAGATGGAAGGTTGCCTAGAGTCAAGTTAAATCTGATTTCCTCAGAGATAGTCAAGTACGTTTGTCATTAGCAACAGGACACTTGCCACATGACATGGCAAGGCTAAGAACTCTCATATAGACTTTCTGTCTCCTTAGCCCACTCGGTCCCACTCATAATCCCTCAAGAGACACATAGTGATAATAAAAGTATTTGTGTATTTTCCCTATTGGGTTTCCAGAAAGGTCATTTTCGTCACACCCTCCCACTCACCACTTCTACATTCAGGATGTAATACCGCAGCCAGAGTTGGTACAACGCAAACATTCCATGAGAAGTTAGAAAACTTGGGTTCTAGTATAGACTTGAGCAATATGCCACTTTGAACCATTTTTTCTTATGCATAAATGTAGATAATACCAGCACTGCTGAACGCACAGGGCAATATCATTTTTTTAAAAAGAAGTCAATAAATCTTGGTTAAAAAAATTATACAGGCAGTGGCTCACATCTGTAATCCCAGCACTTTGGGAGGCTGGGGTGGGTGGATCACCCGAGGTCAGGAGTTCAACACTAGCCTGGTCAACATGGTGAAATCCCATCTCTACTAAAAATACAAAATTAGCCTGGCATGGTGGTGCACACCTGTGGTCCCAACTACTCAGGAGGCTGAGGCAGGAGAATCACTTGAACCTGAGAAGCAGAGGCTGCAGTGAGCCAAGATCACACCACTGCATTCCAGCCTGGGGGACAAGAGTGAGAGTCCATCTCCATACACACACACACACACACACACACACACACACACACACACGTAAAGTATTACTAAATACATTGTAAATTCTACATTTTTTTTTTTTTTAAAAAGCTACTTGCTATAGTCTTAGTAACATCTAAGTCAAGATAAGAATTCACATGGAAGTCAGAAATAATCATGTGCTCACCAAATACATAGCAGCAACTGGTGAGATTGGTGATTTCTGGGAACCGGTGCAATTTTGCAGGGGCCTCCCCCAGCATACACTGTTGTAAAAGTTCTTGGCAAGCTGGAGCCTTGCTAGGCTGTGCAGTTTACAGACCAGCAGCACTGGTTTTGCCTTCCAACTTGTTAGGAAGGCCGAATCCCAAGACCCACTCCAGAAATACTGAATTGGAATCTACAATTGAACTAGATCCCCAGTTGACTCACACACACACACACACAAACACTCATACACGCACAACACACAGGCACACACACACGCATGCACACACACATGCACGACACAGGCACACATGCATATGCATGCACACACACACACACACTCAGTTTGAGGACTGAGCTGGAGGCCTGTCAATCCTGGTAGCATTATTTCTAAGAGCTGGTACGTGAGCAAGAGGACCCAGCGGACACGGTGAACTTGAGGTCCTACTTTTAGCAGTCTTTAGTTTTTCCTGATGTTACTAATGTCATGTGTACTTTTCACTCACAGAACACAAGGTGTCAGAAAGCACAATTTGGAACTGTACCTTGGTAATTTCACAGCTGAGACAGGAATTCTGTCTCATCAGAGCTATGCCGAAAAGCTTTCTCCATAGGCTAGGATCTCATGCATGTTTGAATTATGTTCCTGTTTCCAATTAAATATCCCCTATAGAAAGGTTCAAGGTACCTCTTTTAGAGTATGTGAAAAGTTTATTTATGAATAATTTATTTATTGCTTGCATAAGTGATAAGAACCACTTAGAAATCTTGTTCCGTTAACTATTAGTCTATTCACATTCTTAGAGGAATAAAAAGCTTTACTTTCTTTTGAATCTTAAGTGGGGATAGGAGGGAGAAATACAAATTCTGTTCTGTTTCAAAAGTTGGTTTTACATAGACTTTGAGTCTTGGAAACTTCTGGAATATTCCCCCGTGGAAATAAAATGATTATGACTTCCACCTAATCCAAGCCTTCCACCTAATGTGACATGGGGTCCTTAAGTAAGACTTCCGGTTCTATTCATTGTGTTTAGTACCCAACGATTAGTCTAGAAACTATCGCGAGATCTTATGACCACAAAGTGGCTGGGAGGACGGCACGGATAGAAGGTCACCACTGAACAACTCGAAGTATGCAAGTCCAATCAGACCACTTCCAGCAGCTCATGTAGGTATGACCTATAAAGAGGTATTAGTAAGAATTTTCTTTATTGGTATGGTCTAGGAGAATAATGAGCTTCTTCCCCCTTCCCTACCCCCTGGGCACACTCAACGCCCCACCAGTTAGGCACACTGTCCATTTCCACCCTCCTCTGTCCAGCCTCCCTGGGAAGAGCCAGGCACCCCGTTACAGCTCCCGCTCCACTGAGCCACATTTCCTCTCTTCAAAGCTCTTCTCTTAGCTGGGGACAGCAGGAGGGCAATCGTCCAACCAAAGTCACACTGAAAATCTGTAAGCTTGGCGAGGCTGTCCAGCTGACTTTTGTCACCCTGGCCTCTACCACAACAGCCGCACCATTGCTGCTCCCCAATATAAATGATGAATCTACTAAAACATTTTTAAAAGATGATGCTTATCATTAGCACAAGTCAGCCTTCAACTGGGAGAATTTTAGGTTCTGGCTTCAAGTGAAAATTCCGGGAGAGAAGGGGCTGGAGGCAGGAATGGCACGGCTGCTCAGGGCAGCCCTGCCTGGAGAGCAAGCTCTGAGATCAGCTCCCCTCTTACAGTTGCTGGATGTTTTTCCTAACTCCCTTACTTTCTTTACTTCTACATCCAGATTCCTTAAAATCTCCAAGTTTCCTTGCAACTCCTTAGGCAAGGGCAGTGAAGGATTTACTCATTCCCTTGCTCAAATATTATATAGGTATTGAATTTCTAATGTATCTCAGGCATTGTTCTAGGTCTTGAAAAAAGAGCCACCCACAGAACAAAGTCCCTGCCCTCCCTGAGCTTATATTTAGTGGAGACAGAACTATAATGTGAGGTCGTGATAGAGGCGATGAGGAAGTAAGGGAGATCATGGTAGAGTTGCCACTCTAGACAGGCTGGGCAGAGCCCTCTCTGCGGAGGGAACAATTTAGCAGAGATGGAGCCATGAACGCATGGGGAGGCGCATCCTAGACAAAGACAGCAACAAGTGCAAGGGTCCTGAGGCACGGGGGGAGTCGGGCACCCTGGCAGCGTGGGTGCTGGGCGGGAGGGGGTGCAGCCAGTTTTTCAAGTAGGGCTCATTTTTTTCTTTTTTCTTTTTTTTTTTTTTTGAGGCGGAGTCTTGCTCTGTCGCTCGGACTGGAGTGCAGTGG
>NW_012115267.1:3276009-3283604 GCF_000951035.1 Colobus angolensis palliatus
ACCTCGTGATCCGCCCGTCTCGGCCTCCCAAAGTGCTGGGATTACAGGCTTGAGCCACCGCGCCCGGCCATTTTTTTCTTTTCCTTTTGTTTTGAGGCAGGGTCTAACTCTGTCACCGAGGCTGGAGTGCAGTAGCGCAACCTCAGCTCACTGCAGTCTCGACTTCCCCGGACTCAGGCGATCCTTCCACCTCAGCCTCCCAAGTAGCTGGGACTACAGGCATGAGCCATCACGCCCTGCTAATTTTCTGTATTTTTTGTAGAGATGGGTGTCCTGCCACGTTGCCCAGGCTGGTCTCGAAACAAGGCTCAAGCAATCTACCCACTTCGGCCTCCCAAAGTGCTGGGATTACAGGTGTGAGCCACTCCACCTGGCCTCATTTTTTAAAAATAATGGAATTTATGACTTCCACCTAATTCAAGCCTTCCACCTAATGGGACACAGAGTCCTTAAGTAAGACTTTCGGTTCCACTCATTGTGTTTAGTAGGCGACGATTTATTCTAGATCTATAAACTATCACGAGATCTTATGACCACAAAGTGGCTGGGAGGATGGCACGGATAGATGGCCACTGAGCAACTCTAAGTATGCAAGTCCAATCAGACCACTTCCAGGAGGTGCTTTCCCCTACAACTAAGAGCATTCACACTTAACCCTTGTAACAACTTCCTACATTGAGAAACACAACAGAATTTTGCAGTATGATTTTCAACTTCTCAGAAAAACGTGTTGTCTCTTTGATCTGCCTAATTAGGCTAATCGAACTAGGAATCAAAGCAGCTTCTGGGGAGGAAGGTAGAAAGTTCTGTTTTTAGTTTGGCTATGATTTGTCCCAATCATTTTATACTACAAAAGCTTTTGTTGGGGTTGGCCTGAGTCACTGCTTTGAAAGCTGGCTGCAAATGCGCTTTATGGGCAGGTGGTGCTGGGGGCATGCACTGGGGAAGTGGTTAGGAGGCCAGTTTCCTCACCCACCTGCTGGAGAGACCTCCATCTCCCTTACCCACCCTGCAGTGGTACCATGCACATCTGAGGAAAGAGGCTGTCGCTAAAACACTTTGAAACCACACGCGTGCACACACACAATGCCCACAGGGAGTATTTGCAGTACAGAATTCTAGCACTGTGCACCTCAGTTACAGACATCTCAATTTTTCAAAGTGTCCATAATTTCTAGCAAGAGATATTGGGTAAGTGCAGAAATTATACAGGAGAGTCACTGAAACTGAGTTTATAGTAAACCGCTTGACTTCCAGCAAGAGGGAGTTGGTTATATCCGTGCCTTGAAAAAGATGCCGTGATCGGATAACGTACACTGCACATGGCTGAGAACAAAGGAATCTGAAATGACAATGAATGGAGTATTAGCAGTAGTGAGCTAGTGAATTTTGTTGTTTATTTTTATTCACTATTTAAAATTATTTACAAATTACATCATTTTCATAAAATAATTATCTGAATTTTGGAAAAACAAGGATGGAGAGATGGAAGACAGGAAATTTTTACTAACCACCTTCTCTTCTGTTCCTCACCTGCCAGAGATTAAAAACTGGGAACCCACATGAGCCAATGAATTTTCCCCCTCCTTGGTGGAAACTCTCACAGAAGAGAAGCCCTGGAAGATGGAAGTGGCTTCTCCTGTGCAATTAACTCCCACCCCTTAGCATCAAGTTTGCAGCCCTCCCTGATCTGCATTTTAAGCACCCTTGGATTTGACTCTGCTCACCATTCCTCACGCTGTTTAGTCTGTGGGTTTATCACGGCCTGGAGTGTCCTCCTAAGCCCTTTAGGGATGTGGGTCACCCTTTAAGGCCCCATCTAGAAACACTCTCCTTCCCTTAGTGGAACCGCCACAATCTTAGTGTTGTATCTTGGAGCCCAGTTTGTTACAATCATGCCCACCTCCATAAATAATGTCACGGAGATGCCATCTGGGCTAGGCTTTGGGGAAAAAAAAAAGTCTGGGCAAGAGGAGTGACAGAAGGAGAAACAAGGAGGATGTGCCCAGCAGCATTTAGAAACAGCGAGGGCTTCTAGATGGGTCCAGGAGTGGCTGGAAAAGCGGTAACTGGCTGGAGAAATTTCAACAGTTCTTTTCCTTAAGACAAACCTCTGGGTCAATCCCAACTGACATAAACATCGTCTTTCTCACATCTTTTTCCCTAAGTTCATACTGGAATACTGAGACCTGCCCTCTATCCCCGCCCAGCATCCCGAGGACTTGCCTGCTCTTTCCCATGAGCTCTCTCATATTCGAGTTCACTCATGCCATTCGTTTACCTCTGCTAGAATGACAACTCCACGCTCTGTGTCTTTTGCTTCCCAAGAGCCCAGAACAGTGCCTGAAGCCTAGTAAGCATCATCAATGTGCAAAAATAAAGAATTTACTTCAACATTATGTCCAGCTGCACTGTGCTTCTCAAGTTCCCCTACTGAGTAGCTCTCTGAGAAGACAATTCCGCTGTACTCTCATTCTGAAAAAGGTGGGGAGAGACAGGAAGCAAGAATGGAAAGGGACAAACTCCAATTGTTGAGAAATGTGATCTTTTCAATAATTCAGCAGAACCTAAGTCTATGGAAAATTCTGCCCACTGACAACCAGAAGCCCACCAAGGCACCAAGGCAACAGTGTGCTAAAACAGTTATTTTGTGCCACTGAAAGGCTACTTGAGCATTCAAAGTTTCCATCAGGCAAGAGGAAGATGAGGAGGGACAGGGCTGACAAGGGGAGAGTTAATGTGCAGTGCTCAGCACTCAGGAAAACCTACAGGGAAACCAACACTGCCTGTCCCTAGCTCAGAATCAGTTGCACTTGGAGGATTTTCACCCCATCCCTGGGCACTTCCCTTCCATCACTGCCTTCTTATTCTTGCTCTAAGTTTCAAACCTGTAAGGTGGTCATCAACCTCATGATGAAAGAGAGCCAGGAAGGTTGGAGGCAAAGACCAGGCACACAAAGATGAGAGAAACGGCTTTTATGGAGTCTTTTACTCCACTCAGACCAAATTCTCATTTTTTTCTTGCCAGAATTTAGGATTGATACGTTATATATAATACTAAGTGTAAGATGGGTTTTAGATCAGCTGCTGATGGCAGTTTTTTAATTTTAGAAGAAATTGCAGCTACTGAATTAATGCTACTTAATCTCAATTTAAACAGATAAATCTAAAAAATAAAATCCGGGGAGAAGACAGAAACTACAATTCGTTACAATGACTTACTAGAGAAATGAACAAAAACACAGGAATTGCTTATGCTGCTAGATGTGAAAAGCAATGCTCCAACATCTGCCTTAAACTTCCTAAAATCATCAAGAAATCCAACCATTCAGGAGTTCAATCAAGCCACCCAGCCAGAGACTGGCTGAATCAGGCCCCACAAGAGACAAGGGAGACAGTCTGAGCTGTCCCAGAGCCACATAGTCGCTCACATTTGGAAAGGTAATTCCTTATTTCTGAAAGTGGGAAAACTACCTGACAATGATCCCAGTATTTTCTAGATTCCACAAATGGGGCTTTTAAAATGGCATGCTAATCAATTCTGTGATGTGGGTTTCTAAGGTCAAAACGGGGCCGTAAAAGGTCACTGAGAACCATTCAGGAGGTAAAGAAAATCCTAATTCCTAAGGGAGAACTTCTGAGAAATTGACTAAAAATGGAGCTTGCTTTGGAGGGAGACTGAGATAAACTCCCTGCTTCTGTGTCATCAGGGGACCCAGTCAAAAACTTGTGCTTCCTCTTCCAACTACAAAACTGCAAATCTACACAATTTTTGGTCATGTCATATTTTAGGCAAAATCATTTCACTAAGTATTGATTTAGCATCTTTTCTCTGCTGCAAAATTGGGAATGTTCAAAATAAATTCAATTCAAAATTTTAATGGCAAAGTAATGCCTTCCAGTGTTGTGGAATTTAAAAGCCCTTGCTGACAGCTGTCGTACCCATGGGAGGAGATGCGGAGAAATACTGCAAATGAAGTCCAAAATATCCCTCGTACCAATTTCATTTTATTCAGTAATTTCATTCTTGCTTTCAAGTCCCAGAGAATACAGAAAGCAGGTGTCTGCCTCACTAATCATAGCCCAGGGTTTAATAATTCAATGTTGGGCCTCCTTAGAAAAAGTCTCTAAGGGAAACACTTAATGTAGCGTATGGCAAGCTTTCCCTAATGAGCAATTCAGCGCGAGTTTTGCAAGATCCTGGGAGATAAAAGGACACACTCTGGAGAATTGTGAATCTGACTGGAGATCACTGACTTCCTCTGAACTTCCTGCCTGCCGGCATCCATTGAAGGGTATCAATCCCAATTTTAAAGAGGCCAGGGAAGAAATCTCAGTATCTTTCTTGGAAATTTTCTCCTTCACACAGTACATATACAGCACTTGGCACAGTGGCTGGCACTCAATCAGACAAGGTATAAAAATGGGTATTCAGCCTAAATTTTTCTGGAAAATGCCCTTCTACTGGCAAGATGAAGGCAATCGCCACACAGCCCGAAAACCTCATGGATTCATCCTCGGTTTCTCTTCCTTCAGGGCCCTTTTGTCCAGTTCTTTAAAGCCAATTAATAAAAGTAGTCTAGTCACACAAAACTATGACATAGACAGTCAGTCTTCAACTTGATATTGTGGATGATCAGAAATAAAAATAGCACAAGTTATAACCATTGCATCAATTTTGGTCATTTATTAGTGTTCAATTAGTTTTTTTGCAGGTTGGTGGCTATTTTACAGGTTGAAAAGTTATCCACATCACTTCTTGGCCTTTCGGCTAAGATCAAGTGTGAAAAGTGATCAGCAAGGTAGTGTAAATGATTTCCTAAACGCCGTATTGTAGTGGATCTTTGCGTTATCTGAGGTTTCAGTGCTTTTTCACATGTAACTTTTGGAGATCTGTTCAAGAGATTTCCAGAAAGAGTTCTTGGTCAAGCATTGGTTGAAACAGGATGATAACGGCTGTACTTTTAACCTCTACCACACTCGGTTTTTAAAACAACGTCTCCCATCACACAACAATGCCGAAGTAATTATCTAAACTTTCCCACACTGTGCTTGGCACCCTGGTTCGTGTCCTGTGAGTTATGGGTTATGAGATAAAGCAAAGCAAACAGGTCATGTAGGCAGAATTGAAACCTGAATATGCTAATATTTATTGCACAGTTCCAACAAACAGCAGCTCTCATCCTTCTGACTTCACAAACCAATAAAAAAAATTTATATCTTTAGAGAACTCAGGATTACAAACTTTTTTATTTTACCAAATAAGAACATACTGTAGAGAAAAGGACATGAAGGTTTAAGGAACAATTTAAGGTTGAAAAAAAAAATGGTGAAGTCCCCATCCTGTCCTTTTCTTTCCTATTTTGCCACAGGCTGGCACCCGCCCTCCACCGGTCATTCAGGAAATGTGGGGGCTCCTGGTGCTCAAGTCCCCTTGAGCTTGGCTCCAGGTCTGCAAGACACACTGGCCCTCACCACTGCTGAGTCAAGATGGGGGTCTCCCCTCACTCCCTTTCCCCCTCATTTCTACTGACTCCCTCCCACTGGTGACTGGGTAGAAAAGTTGCAGAACATTGATTTAGATCATCATATTTATATGATCTTCTTCTTCATTTCCTTTCCTTTAACTCACATGGATTTTTTAAAACAAAATTTACTTACTAAAACTCCTTCATAGTACAAAGCTATTTTATTTGGACAAAGTTGGTTCCAGGCACAGAAAAGCTTGATATTCACTTCCAGCCGCCCAAACCTCAAGCATTTGGTAATTACAGTCAAAAGATCAGAAACTCTCACTGGAGAAATACATGGACCCTGTTTACAATATTTTTATATGTGGAACACAAACATATACAAGCAGTTTCTGAGAATACTTGTACATTACATGAAAAGCAAAAATAGTATCATGTTTTAAAATGTTTCTCAAAAAATAATTTCAAACGACCAGGTTTTAAATAATTAGGCCACTTAATTTTTATTAGAGCAAGAGTCAGAAAATGATTGTAGACTATATCCTTTTACACAAAACACATGTGTAGGGTTTCTAAAACGCAATATACATAAAAGAAAAATTTTAGAATAATATCCTGTTTTCAATATGTCAGGGTAATTTGCTAATATGTTTTAAGGGTTATGTTAGTTTTCATTTTTTTAAAGTAATACATACCTGGGTAGTCAATGAGGGTTCAATGTAGGTTCATGTGGGACCGCAAATTTGGCCTAGTTTTTGATGAATCTTGCTTTCAAAATCTTATTGTGACATGACCACTTTCTCTGTACATGATAGGTTTTACTGGCATCTGGGGGTCACACATGGGTCTCTTCAACTACCTCCTTAACTCAGAACTCCAGAAGACAGCGAGCTCCAGAGAGGCCAGTATCGGGTCTTCCATGCCTGAGGCACACGGAGGGCCATTCCTGGCCTCAAGGGAATATGGTGGTTGGAGGGAAGAGTGAACACCAACACCCAGCAGAAGGCCTGGCATGGAGAGATGTCCAGTGGAGACAACTGGCATCCACACAACTAAAAGGCTACCTTTAAGATACAATGCTGACTGGGCGCAGTGGCTCACGCCTGTAATCCCAGCACTTTGGGAGGCTGAGGTGGGCGGATCACTTGAGTTCAGGAGTTCAAGACCAGCCTGGCCAACATGGTGAAACCCCGTCTCTACTAAACATACAAAGAAAATTAGCTGGGCATGGTGGCGGGCACCTGTAGCTCTAGCTACTCAGGAGGCTGAGGCAGGAGAATCACTTGAACCCAGGAGGTGGAGGTTGCAGTGAGCTGAGATCGTGCCACTGTACTCCAGCCTAGGTGACAGAGTGAGACTTTGTCTCAAAAAAAAAAAAGAAAAAGAAAAAGATACAATGCTGCAAAATGTTTACAGGCAAACCTTAGACAACCCAGATCCTTAAGCCCATATCCACATCTATTCTATTTCCCCACAAGAACCTGCAGGAAGGGAGACAGAAATGAAGGGCAGCAAGTGGACTCTACAGTGAGGCAACTGAAAACCTCCCATCCCCAGAGCAAAACATGACAATGGGAGGGAATATGATGGAACAAACTGTGATGCTTCTATCTTGACTTACGACAAAAGGGCTAAAATCGGGCGACATTTCAAAGGGCTAGAAAGGAACTGTATTAGGATTACTTGGCAAAGAAAAGCAACATGGATAAACAGGATTCCGTTTTTTTTTTTTTTTTTTTGGGAGGCGGAGTCTCGCTCTGTCGCCCGGACTGGAGTGCAGTGGCCGGATCTCAGCTCACTGCAAGCTCCGCTTCCCGGGTTCACGTGATTCTCCTACCTCAGCCTCTCAAGCAGCTGAGATTACAGGCTCACACCACCACACCTGGCCAATTTTCTGTATCTTTAGTAGAGATGGGGTTTCACCATGTTGGCCAGGCTGGTCTCGAACCCCTGACCTGGCAATCCACCTGCATTGGCCTCCCAAAATGCTGGGATTACAGGCGTGAGCCACCATACTCAGCCGGATTCCTTTTTTTTTTTTTTTTTTTTTTATCTATGACTTTTGGGAGTGTGATTATTAAATGCCTTGAGGTAGTCTTCTTTGGGTTAAATCTGCTTGGTATT
>NW_012115267.1:3283654-3312201 GCF_000951035.1 Colobus angolensis palliatus
TGGTCTCAATCTCCTGACCTCGTGATCCGCCCGTCTCGGCCTCCCAAAGTGCTGGGATTACAGGCTTGAGCCACCGCGCCCGGCCCCGATTTTTTTTTTTTTTAATAAGAGATGGGGTCTCACTCCATCACCTGGGATGAAGTGCAATGGCATGATCGTATCTCACTGCAGCCTCAAACTCCTGGGCTCAAGCGATCCTCCTGCCTCAGCCTCCCAAACAGCTGGGACTACAAGTACACACCACCATGCCCAGCTAATTTTTTTATTTCTTGTAGAGACAGGGTCTTGCTATGTTGACCAGGCTAGTCTTGAACTCCTGGCCTTGGGCAGTCCTCCTGCCTTGGCCTCCCAAAGTGCTAGGATTACAGGCGTGAGCCACCACACCCAGCCCTGATCAATGTTAGACTCCTTCGTGCTCAACGTTATCCCCACATTTGTATCAACCAGCAGGGAGAAGTAGTGAGGACAGAGAATGCAGATGTGGGCATGGATCCACTCGGGTTCCTCTTGCAGGGGCACTCTCTCTGTAGATGCGAAACAGTGAGGCACACGTTGTAAAAGCCCAAACACAATACTTCAAAAGCATGCACAGAAACCCCTTCACATCTGAATACATGACGTTAACTTTCAGGCCAAGTGGACTGACCCCGGCTCCCCTCCTGCTGCTGGGTTCATCCGCAACAGACAGGAATGTTTGTGAGACGAGAGTTCTATTTTTCTTACATAAAAGGTCTGTTTTACAAGGTTATTTTATCTGGTTACCGGTCCAATGCATAAAAGACAGTGGTGTCCTGTCTCATGTACAAAGAGCCGTGCTGCCTGGGATGCCTCCCGAATGTGCGGCGGCACCCTCTGACGGTGCTCTTCCATCTCTCCACTTGTCCCGGTATTAGAGTTTCTTCAGGCTGCTTCATTCTTCCACGATGTGCCTCTTAGTGAGGCTGTATTTTGCAGGAAAGTTCCAGTGAACGATGTAACAGGTGGAGAATCCCAGATCCCAAAACAGAGATTGGAACCATGCAAAGAGACCCTTGTGTTGAAACACGTTTCTAATCAGATAACCGGGTGCATCTGTTCTGTTAAATGTCCACTACACTTATAAACAAATTAACCAAATTCAGAAACAACCATACAATTGTAAAATCTGAAAGGAATAAGGAAGGAATTCTCTGTGAAACTTGCCATTTTCCTGAAAATGTGCTGCAGATTTAAGTGTTAGGAAACAAAAGAATCCTAAATTTCTAGTCACTGCTATAATTTGAAGTACACATGTTACGCTGTAAATCTGATACCCCAAGACATAAGAAAAAGTCACACTTAGGGAGAAAACCTTCATAACTGTTAGAAATGTTAGAAGAAATATGTTCATTTAAAAAACAGGACATTAGTACTCAACTTACGAAATAAACCCACTAAGCCAGCAGGAGGCATCGCCTAGGGTGACTGTGGCTCAGCCTTAGTGCCTCGGCCTCTATTTCTATCACCTGTGCTTCTGGGGCAGCCCTTTGCAGAGAGTTTCTGTCCATTTCATTAGGAAGCTCTTGCCGTGTGGCTCAGTTCTATGCTTGGAAAGGCAGTGAGCGACCTTCAAGACCTGACGCTCCATTCCAAGGCGACAGAGAATCAATCATGGATGGGCACGAGAACAGAGTCAGATCGCCGGCCAAGGTAAAATGAAGACGATCTTCTGGATCGGGGCTTCCTGACACGTGACCAGGGCCAGTCCCTACACCCACAGAAACCACACGAAAATGTATGTCTGTGCAGTCTTCCCAGGAAAACGATCCATAGATTTCTTCAGATTTTCCAAAAAGTTTGTCTGAAACTTCCAAAATAAAAAGAACCATTGTTTTGTGCTCATTTTCTCTGGGTATTCCTATGTATTCAGTGCACCTGAACTCGTAACGATGTGTTCATCCCTGGGTAAAGAGTAAGATTTCTGAATTCTCAGTGATATGCTGGGCTGTGAAGTGCAGTGAGCCAGAAGGTGCAGATTCCCCAAGAGACACATACTGAAACACTCTTCCAGTACAACTGAGGCCAACACAAAATCTGAATAAAAGTGTAAGGTTTTATTTGGAACCTTATTTCCCTATGTCTAGATCTGTTCTATTTCTAGGAAGTTTCTAGGAAGCAAGCATCAAACCCTGACTGTATTCATGCCATCATCTCCACTACGTTCAGTTGTCTACATTATTTTCTAAAGTTATCCAACAGGGAGAGAAGACCTTTATTAATAATATTTCCCTAATATCGAATATACTTATTTTTAGCTAAGTTAATCTTTGAGCCACATATCCATTCAGAACATACCAGAATAAAATCAAACTCACTGTTAGGAAATGTATCAATACTTCCAAAGATCACATGCCACTACCCTTAAGACACTACAGCCCGCTAGTGTGAGCTACCCAACATCAGAACGCCTACAGCTCCAGGCCCTGCATGCACCATCTCATCCATCCCAGGAAAGTCACTTCCTTCCCTGAGAGCACTTTAAGTGAGCTCTGGGCGACTTTATCCCCCAATCCCACCACCATTTTTTATTCTTAGGCTCTGAAATTTTTCCCTCTTGGGTCTCTTTCATTTGTACTCACAGTTTTCAGAATCTAAGATGGTCTTTAAAATATTCATTCCAGTAGGGACCAAGTTTTCTCCTGCCTGGTTAATTCCTTCTGGGTGTATCAAATGCCTGGGCCCAGTCAATACTGTGGCTAGAACTGGCTAAAAGGAAACACTTCTATTGATGAAAGTATCACAGAATAAAAGTTTCTAAAAGTCTGTCGTAATGAGAAAGCAGCTTAACAGGCAATAGCGGTTCAGATTAAAATTTAACGTGACTTTTAAAAACCTACTTAATGTGGGTTTTTTGTTTTTGTTTGTTTTGAGGTGGAGTCTTACTCTGTTGCCCAGGCTGGAGTGCAGTGACACGATCTCGGCTCACTGCAGCCTCCACCTCCCGGGTTCAAGCAATTTTCCTGCCTCAGCCTCCTGAGTAGCTGGGATTACAGGTGCCTGCCACCGCATTCGGCTAATTTTTGTATTTTTAGTAGAGAAGGGGTTTTACCATGTTGGCCAGGCTGGTCTTGAACTCCTGACCTCAAGTGATCAGTCTGCCTTGGCCTCCCAAAGTGCTGGGATTACAAGCGTGAGCCACTGAGCCCGGCCTTAAAAAACCTACTTAATGTTTTCACTGTGCTTTCTATTAAATACATTATAGCCAATTTCTCTTAAAATGAGCAAAGCAAAAAGGAGCCAGGGGTATTGGGGTAGACTATTCAGCTTCCAAAAGCCATCTAATAGAAATGTTATGAAAACTTCTGCTATACACTAGTTTCAGAAATACTGTATAATCCACCAACAATGAAACTTTCAATAAACGAATACATGAACATGCCACTGAGCTTCTGCTCGGTATCTATAGCTCCGTGCATTCTCGTCATCCTTTCCCCTTGATCCATTTCCAAGTTGCTCTGAATGTCATCTTAAAAGTCAGTCTTCCCCTGTTTTGGTCAATTATTTGACCATCATATGTATCTGCCCCAGAATGCTTCTCAAGTCTCTTAATCCCAGGAACAGGTAAGAAAAAAAGATAACTGCTCAAGGACTTTCTGACTCTCCTATCAAATACAAATTTTCATTCATTCCAATGGTCGAGAACACATTAGTCTGCATTCTGAAAGCAGCCCACAATTTTAAATAGCATGTTCAGGTACATGGAACACACTCAACTTTCCATTTTTTAAAGGATAAATAATCTTTCCTGGAGAGTAAAGTTTCTTTCCTTCTCCTCCCTTTCATTCACACTGTCTACCTTTTGGCCACTAATTTTGCACGAACTCATTCACCCAATAATAGAAGGAGGTGGCGGCTGGAGGGCCAACTGAACAGCTTCTTCTCTCTCCTCATTGGCACTTCTGCCCTACATAATAACGTCTCATTTTGAAAACTGGTAGCATTGTGCCACAAGTATATTTGGATATAATTTGGGTGGACTTTGCATATTCTAATACAGGCCATTCCGAGACCAGTTCCAGATTGAAATTTCGTCATTACTGCCTTTAGGATTGTCACTTGATGATTTATTTCTTCCTGAAAAATAACTGCTTCTTATCTAAGTAACTTACACTGCAAGCAGATAGAAGAGACAAGAATAGGGATAGGAGGAATTACATAAACTGCCTGGGAAAACTGAGGTTCATAAGAACCCCCAAACCTTCAAAAGATAATTGTCTCCAAAGCATGACGCTAATACTGATAGACATAATGTGAGACATGCATGTCAACCCAGAAGTACAAGATCATAATTATCTGTGATTATATATACTTCAATGAAATCTACTGATTCATCTAGTAAGTTACTAGGTATGCGAAAACAACATAATTTCCAGAGTTCCTAAATATTTCCAATACATTGAACTTAGGGATCCAAGATTCTGAACATGCCATCACCAAAAAAAATTGCAAACCTAAAAAACAAAAAGGAAACAAATTAAACAATGTCAAAGGAAAGACTTTCTTAGAAATGGTCAATATTTACTTTTATAATTTTCAAAACATTTTAAGTTAATACTTTTTATCATCTTACCATTATAAGCTCTTAAGTCTAATATCACAGTTTTATTTAAAAACAAGGCAGTTTTCATATAGCAAAATAAATATTACACAATACTCATACACACCACCTATTTAATTATAGAGTATTACTGGGTCAAAATATCTTCATATTTACAATTTGAGCCTTTAAAGTGGCATTAGTTCTGTCTTTATTTTCTTTTAAAAGTTGTCATCATGGTGACAGAAATTCAGATGCATAAATAAAATTATAGATTTTGTTCACCTTTAGAAACTCTTTTTTTAGTTGAGTAATAGTGGTTAAAGTCTTTGTGCTTCTATTACATTAACTTTTAGCACTTGAACTAAGAAAGATGCTCTTCAAAGCTGTTCTAACCAAAAAGAGGTAGGCCTTTTTTGAAAAAGAAAAAAAAACTTTTTTGGCAAAAATTTCCAAAAATAAAAACATCAGTATTATTTCTTATTAGAAATATATACAAAAGTGAGCTGTATAAACAAAACTTTTGCTGTAGGCTTAAAGACCACACTACTTAGACCAGCTTATTTAATTATTCCATAGAAAATCAAGAGTTCAGAGTTCATATTTCCAAAAGCATAAAACAACACATCAGGAGATATGGTAAAACAAAGAACCACGGAGTGCACACTGGTTTTTCTTTAAGAACAAGGCGAAGCTGGCCCGGGGAAGCAGAAATTATTAACAGCCCACACACATAAAATCACTGCTCTCCCAGTCAACCTAACGGGGCCCAGATTTCCATGGCCAGCTTGTGAGTAATTTTTTCTTAGTGTATGTGAATAATTCTCCCTATCATTACAGAAAGCCACATACATGAAGAAAAAGAACACATTTTATAAATGTGAAATCACTCTCAACATCTGAGATTAAGCAGTAAGAAAATACTGTTTGTAGGGAAATTAAGTAACATAGAATAACATGACAACTGAGCCTCTAGAAGAGAAACATGAAAATAAAGATGACTTAAAAAAAAGATGATGTTTTCAGTTCCTCACAATTTGCCTTCTGTAGCACCCTCCAGAATGAGATGAAATTTAATTTCCTCAGCATCTCATCAATTAAATGACTGCACAATTTAGGCTAAAGATAAGTAAATCTGTGGTACTTATATTTGTTATTAATGCTGTTACATGTAGTAAAAGAAATGAAGTAGCATAAAGAACCACTTATTTGAAATAACAGCTTAGTGTGAATCTGAACTCCAAGTAAAAACCTTATTGGAATTCTATTTTTAGGAGAGCTAAACATAGTAACTGCCTTATAAGCACTGCTACCTCAACATATTTAAAAGGACATGGTCCATCAGAATACATTTAATAATTAAATAACACTCCCCTCCACCCAAAAAAGTTTTACTAAAATGTAAAAAGAAGCCATTGTATTATCTTCAACTATAAAATATATTTGAACATAGAATATTTTAAAGCTAACTGATACAACTAACATTCTCCATAGGCACTTCATATTTTAAAAAGTAAAATAAACACACACATATACATAAAACATTAAAATTCTTTAACATAGAGAAACAAAGTTGTGGCAAGAATCCTTACTTTCTAGTCTGAAAACCTGTAAGTCTGGATTCCCTTTTGTTTAAGAGCAAATCCTACTGTTTAAAAAAATTATTTCAATCTCTAATTCCTAATGGCTCAGGTTTTTGTCACATAATAAATATTTCGCTGCTGATTAGGTAGCTCACAAGAGCTCACTTTAAAAAGCCATGTTGAAACAGCTCTGAAAGGTTTAATTAGCATTTATGATGTAAGCCCTTTTGTAAAACATTTGAGCTAATTTAGGTAAGATATGTCAGTATGTTGTTTAATACCTTTGGTTTACAACTTTAAAATGTTTTTAATCTTGAAGAGGAAGGAACTGGGGCAGCACAGACACGGAAACACATGAAGGCCTCCCTCTCGCTGGCTTTGCCATTTACCATTCGGGTGAAGTGGTTTCAGGACGAGGCGATCGCTCACCTTCTAGTCAGAAATCAGATGACCTCAAAACACCCTCATTCAGGCTGAGGCCTCATGTCTTTCGCTTAGAGCTAAAAATAAAAATACATGTGAATGAACAAATGAGCATGGAATGAAATTTCTAACATGACACTAAAATATAGAATATTAGAAGCCGTTTTTATCACAGAAAAATGAAAATGTACACATTTCTACACAGAGAATCACAATCCTATTTTGAATGGAGTGGTGCCCTTCTTATCCTGCTAGCCGCTGGGTATCATAACAATTGAAATTCAAGTTGGTTCTACAAAGCTAAAGTCATATTTGATTCATTTCCTGAGATTATAAAACATTTATTTATTTATTTGAGACAGAGTCTCACTCTGTCACCCAGGCTAGAGTGCAGCAGTGTGGATCTCAGCTCACTGCAGCCTCTGCCTCCCAGGTTCAAGCGATTCTCCTGCCTCAGCCTCCCAAGTAGCTGAGATTACAGGCGCCCACCACCATGCCCGCTAATTTTTGTATTTTTAGTAGAGACAGGGTTCCACCATGTTGGCTGGGCTGGTCTTGAACTCCTGACCTCAGGTGATCCGCCTGCCTCGGCCTCCCAAAGTGCTGGGGTTACAGGTGTGAGCCACTGCACCTGGTCAAACATTTATTTTTTATAGAGTTAAATTTAACAATATTTTAATGAAGTCGGCCACTTAGATCATATATATATACATGCATGTATGTGCCAGGGCAAGAAAAGGCAGTGTAATGCTAAATCGTAACAATAGCCTGGCCCTCAGAAATATATTTTTGTGTATTCACAACTCTTGGTTCCAATAGCAGTACTCGTAGAACATGAAAATAAACCTATTTCTCCAACCAAAATAACGCACTCACTCATTCAGCAAATACCAAATGTTTCTTTTTTTTTTTTTTTTTGAGACAGAGGCTCGCTCTCTCGCCCAGGCTGGAGTGCAGTGGTGCCATCTCCACTCACTGCAAGCTCCACCTCCCGGGTTCACGCCATTCTCCTGCCTCAGCCTCCCGTGTAGCTGGGACTACAGGCGCCCGCCACCGCGCCCGGCTAATTTTTGTATTTTTAGTAGAGACGGGGTTTCACCATGTTAGCCAGGGTGGTCTCGATCTCCTGACCTCGTGATCCGCCCGTCTTGGCCTCCCAAAGTGCTGGGATTACAGGCGTGAGCCACCGCGCCCGGCCAGCAAATACCAAATGTTTCTAAGCACTGGAATTAAGTGCTTGGTATGAGAGAACAAGTTCTAAACCCATCAGGGAGTCTGGAGTCCTCAGCCATCTATTTTCCAATTTGGGGTCTCAAGTCTGTGCTGTGATGCTAAGGAGACTCCACAAGAGGTAGGAGGGCAGTATGTATTAAGTGACAGCAGAATGAGGCTGCAGAATTTGAAGCCAAATCCACCGAGAACTCTGAATCTCTCTGCTGTCGCTGTCAACGACCTCAGCTCATCATGTGTCTGTCTCTTCAGTGTGAAGCTTATGTTTTCAAAATCCTACTTTAATCCTGGAAATTAATTCTCTCTCATTTGGAGAATGCTGGTAGTTTTGGTACCAAATATAATGCCTCAGGCTATTTTGAAAGGTTAAATCTGCCAAGTACCTTCAAAAACCACTTATTTTAAGAGCACTTCATTCCACTGAAGCCATAATTTACAATTCAGAAATTCTGCTGCTAAAGTTATACTTAAAGAATTGGCCCCAGCTATACTATAATGAAGACAAATATGTTACAGAATGTTTTACGCCATTCATCTATTCCCATTAAATATTATTCATAAATTATCACATATAGTCTACACTAACATTATCGTTCAATGTTTTGCATTTCTCTGCTGGTTCTACATATACCAATGACATTTTTTAATTTTGTGGGAATATGATACATTACCAAAAAAATCAAAATATATGCACCTGATTCAAATTAAGCTCCATGTTCATCTTAACCCATTTATGCCTAGTGTTCCATTACTGCAACGCCAAGCTTGTGGAATTTATTTGTATCCTACTGCTTAAGGTCATCACCAAGGCCTGATTTTTCACAAAAAATTTTGCAACCTCCAGCATAAATGGGTTAAAACCAGAAGAATAAATACACTTCTGAGTTGGCTTATCTTCCATAATTTTTCATGGAGTCCAACTAAATTTAATATCTTGACAAATATTACCAAGTTAAATGTTTTGACTCTGAAGTTCATAGGCCTCAGAAAATACTTTAAAGTAATATACTGCAATTTACGCTTAAATACTTAGCATAAAGAAGATAAGAACTATGGGTAGTCATATCTGGGTTTTAAGCAAATCAACAAACTTTGAAAGTACATTTCCCACAGATGTTCGTAAGATGATTCTTAAGTTTTAGATTTTGCTGCATTCAAATTTTAAACATGGAAAACCGCATGCTGGTCTTACGTGCAAGCAGCGAAACCCTTCCTCCTTTCCCGTGTATGTCAGACGGCCCTGTTCTTTTCAGTTCATAGGAAGCTTCAGAGAAAACACAACTAATTCACAGATACACTTTTTCTACTCTAAGTCTTAAACGTGCTCATCTATGTATCCCAAATTTGTCCCGTGTCAACAGAGACCCTGTTGGCTACCCACAGTTTGACTCTTACTTGATTTTTTTCTTTGCCTTTCTTTTCTTCTCTTTTCTTTTTTTTTTTTTTTTTTGAGACAGAGTCTCATTCTGTTACCCAGGCTGAAGTGCAGCGAGGTAATCTCGGCTCACTGCAACCTCTGCCTCCTGGGTTCAAGCGATTCTCCTGCCTCAGCCTCCCAAGTAGCTGGGATTACAGGGGCCCATCACCACATCTGGTTAATTTTTGTATTTTTAGTAGAGATGGGGTTTCTCCATGTTGGCCAGGCTGGTCTCGAACTCCTGACCTCAGGTGATCCGCCCACCTCAGTCTCCCAAAGTGCTGGGATTACAGGCATGAGCCACCACACCCGGCCTATTTGCTATCATTCCTTGGCAAGAACTACAAGCAGCTGAGAGTCTTCATTTGCCTCCCAAATTCAAGATGTCCCCCTTACATCTCACGACCTCATCCATGCCACAGTCACAGCTGCCATTTCCCCCTTTTGGCTTCAACCACTTGATGTTCTGTAATACAGGTTACAGTCAACAACAACTGCAACACTGTCATAATTCCACAACTTTCACTACTTCCACTTTAGGCCTTTGATGATAAAATAAGGAGACTGAATCCTCAGAGATATGTTTCAGCTTACTAACTATATACTCAGTCTTAAGTTTTACTACTCATAAAACTCCATCCATCACTTCAGTAATATTACACTGTCTCCCATTTAAGAGAATTGATGAATTCTAGTGAGTTAGTTACAAATTTAGACAAATTACAGAGTCAAACTTCTATAAAAACAAATGCTATTTATTTAAGAACATTCAATGTCAAAGATATTTTCACGAAAAACTGTCTCCTTAGTTTAAACTGAATCTTTTTTGCAGAAAGGATTAAGCCCCATGACACACTAGAGGTGAACCTGCAGCCTGAGCACTGTAGTCCCTCTCAGAAGTTTTCTTTCTGCTCCCAGCACTTGACAGATTCTAAGATTTCCTGTCTGACACATATGCCTCATCTCCTAACCCAGCAAAAACCAACAGCGTTTTTTATTTCTGTGGGAATCCCGCAACTTCACATACGCAGCTTGCACTCTAAACACAATACATTTATCAGTCAGAAAATCCTAAATTGAAGGATTCCACAGGAAGAAAACAGAATGTCTGAATGACAGCATGGAGACCGCGGCTGGCCATTTGGGAAACTTTAGGCTGCATCTCTATCTTCATTCCTCAAGCCAAAATAAATTCCAGAAATACCACATTTAAACTGAAAATGTGAAACCATAAAAATGTTCAAAGAAAATATGGCTGAAAATTTAAAATATACATTTTAAGGCACATGAAGAACTTTAATTATGACATAAACCCTACGGGCCAAAAAAGAACACAACTGATTAAAAAGTGGCCACAAAAACCCATTTATAAACAAACAACATAAACTGAAAAAAAAAAACTGTAGTATTAATATGGATAAAGTTCTCATAAATTCTCAAGAAAAAGAAAACCCCATGAAAACTTGTGCAACAATTACAGACAATTCATCAAGGAAAACAAGACCAATAAATACAGAAAAATACCTTCAAACCCACTCAAAAGCAATATAAATCCAAATGAGATGCTAACAGAGTGACAGGGTTTACCAAGAGTGTGGGGGACCAGGCACCCAAACAGACCATTAGGAGAGGTATACACCAGCGCTAACTTTTTGAAGAACAGTGACGTTATCTACCAAAATGTTAAAATATGCATGCTTTTGACCCAGAAATTTTAACTTCTGGGACCAGATTCTTATTTCTTCTCACATGTAAGCAAAAATATTTGTACGAGGAGATATTGTTTATAACTACAATACAGCAGTACTATTAATATATAAAAAATGAAAGAAAAAATCTGCAAAACAAATCCAATGTCTGTCAAGGAAGCTGGTTTAAAAAAAAATTACCTTTCATGTAGCCAGGGAAAAGTGTCCTAGATATATTATTAAGTGCATAAATGATTCTGCTGAACAGATCTACAATGCCATTCATTTCAAAAGTACTATTCCTTAAAACGAGTTTAACAGACAAGAATAAGAGGGAGGAGTGAAGGAACACAGGAGGGTTACCCAAGAGCCTGCTAGGCACAGGAGAATGGGGGAAAGAGCTTTTCGCTTGTCACTTTATCTGTCTACAGAATTTTTCTAACATGAACAATTACTCCTTTGATAACAAAAATGTTTTTCAAGGATGCTCTGCTATTTCAGCATTTCAAAATTCTATGGATTGAATTTCTCAAAATGGAAAGAGATTGAGAGCCATGAGTCAGGTCTATCAGGAGTCACTTTGGGAATGCTGGTATTCATTTGTGGCCAGAAGCAGAGGTGCTGGGATAGCCCACTGGGTGGTGACTGCCAGTAGGCGTGAGCTCTGTGCTTCTCTCACATGGCCACTGCTTACCTCTCCAAGGTTCGCTTATCTGCACACTGTCTTGCAAAGTATACTTGCATGCAAAGTGCATGTTTACTCCTGACTCCTATAAATGAGGGGCAGGCCTCAAGGTCTGGTGTTTGCTCTTAAGGACTTAATGGGATATTCAATATTCAATAGCACAGAGTGTGCCACAAAGTGAGTGATAATCAATTGTTTTTTCATCTCTTCCATCCCAGAGACAAGGCCAATCCAGGCGAACTGCTGTTGCCACAGACTCTTTCAGTGATCTTAAGACTCCAAACGCAGCTCCTTTGAAAATATGGTCTTGCCTTTTTATGGGACACCCACTATTACAGACAGAAGACGTGAAACCAGTCAGGCAGTCCAGTAAAATGTCACTGAAGATCAGTCTCTAGGCAGGAGGCAAAGCAGAATGTCCTACGAAACTATTTGTCCATTTTACTTTACAGATCTCACATTTGCCCCAAATCAACACTAACCAGAGATAGAATTCTTTAGTTATATAGCTGAACCATTCATCAGGACGACAGGAGGCATAATCACGCCAGCATGACTAGATTTTGGCCCTCACAGGCCCCCCTCCATCCGCCCAAAATGACAGGAGTCTCACAATTACAGTTTCATTTCTGACGACTGGCCAATGGATGCGTGAGCAGTGGCAGGTGTAAGATTTTGACATTTTTCCATTGGCACTCTTATTTAGAAAATAAGATATTCTTTAGATCTCAGGCCAATTCTTTAGATACCAGACCACTATAATTGGTAAATAATGCCATTGTTCTTCAAAAAGTTAGTGACAGCTTAAACCTCTCCTAATGGTCTGTTTACCACTGGTAATCACTGTCAATCTGTTAGCATCTCATTTTGGTTCATATTTATTTTGAGTGCAGATTGACTCATACTATTTAATCTGACTTGGACCCTCACTAATACTTGGTATGGTTGATTCTGTTTTCCAAGGGAAAACTAGGCAGGAAAAAGTAACACACAATTCATTATCTAGCAATGGAATAAACAAGCTCACTAACACAGTAAGTTAAAATTTAAGTGATTAAAAAGCCCATGCCTCTGCCAGGCATGGTGGCTCACACCTGTAATCCCAGCACTTTGGGAGGCTGAGGCAGGTGGATCACCTGAGGTTAGGAGTTCCAGACCAGCCCGGCCAACATGGTGAAACCTCGTCTCTATTAAAAACACAAAAATTAGCCAGTTGTGGTGGCAGACGCCTGCAATCCCAGCTACTTGGGAGGCTGAGGCAGGAGAATGGCTTGAACCTGGGAGGTGCAGGTCGCAGTGAGCAGAGAATGCACCACTGCGCTCCAGCCTGGGTGACAGAGCGACTCTGTCTAGAAAAAAAAAAAAAAAAAAAAAGCCCATGCCTTATACACAAATAAAACTACTTACAATATTTCTCTTGACAACTTGCTTTAAGTTACCAACAACAATCTGATTACGAACCTTGTCATTACAAATATAAACTAAAGGTTTTTTTTTTAAATCAGCAAATTCTTTGTTGACAAATACTGTAATCCAGAAATCTGCTTTTCTACTTCATATTGGACAGTCAGCTAAAGTAGTCACATTGCACAGGGATATGCCCCGCCTTCGAGACCATCTGCTACAATGTGAAGCCTGACAAAGCTTCTATGACAATATCATCACCAACCTCAAACTGGAACTAATAGAAATAATCATAATGGATATACACAGGGATTAAAATTCAAGTGTGCAGAGTTTAAGATACTTGATTATATAAAGTTTAAAATACTCAAATATATCTTTATGCATATATACATGTCTGTATTTCATATTTTTCAAGAGGTTGAACCTCCTGAAGAAATCCAATATACACCACCACCCCGGGAAAAAAAATGAAAACCGAAAAACAAAAAACTCTCCTCATCTCAGTGTAATGCCAGACACTATTTGGAAATAAACACACCTAGGCAGTTCCAGTGTCCCGTGGTCCCCACCTGGCATCTGCACTGGGCTCTCTCTTCTGGGACTGCCCTTCCCTCCCTCGTGATGTTCTTGGCTTGCCACCTCATCTCAGCAGAGGATTGGCTCCAGTGCTACCTGCTCAGAGGGACCGCCCTGAGCAGCCTCTCTAAAACAGTCCTGTCTCTTCATCCCATCCCTAGCAGTCTCTAGCCCCCTCCTGTCCTGCTTGAGCTCTCTCCCTAGCACCATTTCCCACAAACATACTATATTTTTACTTATTTACTTTATCTTCCCTACTAGAATGATTCTAATTTCTTGGCATTTACATATGAAACTACAGTTTAATCATTCGAGGGAGAAAAAAGCCAACCTTAATGTTATTCTATTATCAAGCATATTCATCTTACCGAAGAGGAAACTGAAATCCCTCCATTTGGCAAAACACAAACGAGGATGTGGCTAAGTTTCTACCCTTCATCTCTAATGGACTCTTGAGATCATCAATAACTCACTCAGCTGTGGAGCCAACCTGATGTGAACACAATACATACATCCAGTGAAACATGGGATGTAACTGGCAGAAATAAGCACATACATTTTTTGAAGTAGAGAAGTCACAGGCAGAAGCTGAAAAAACAATTATTATATAGGCGCCATAGAATTAGAATAAAAATCTTTGTCAAAGCTCAACAAAATACTGAAATGGATTGGTAAACTGACCAATCAACTATAAAAGCCAAACTGTGAGTACAAGAGCACTTTAGGGTTGGTTGAGGTGAACAGAAATGAAAAAGAAGAAAAGACTGTTTAAAACACTGCAGGGGGTAGGAGAAGGTTGCCGGGGAGGTACAGGAAGCCCATAAGAGGAAGCAAGAGCAGACAGAGATGAGAGGTGGGCAGCGAGTAGAAGATGGCTCCATCATTTCCAGGGCAGGATGAAAATGCAGGGCACTTTTTAAAAAAAGGATTGATGCCAGTAGGAAAACGTGAAAGCAAGCGTGGGGCCATGAGGGAGTGCACAGGTCACATGCCCATGACTCTGGCCCGCTCACTCTGCTAAAGACCAAGCTGAGGACCGGAGGGGAGGCAACCGCTGCAGCTCTTCTTGCGAGAGGGGCCAGGCAAACGCGGACCATCTCCTTAGGTACAGAGACCCTAGCACCCCGCACGATTTACAGGACCCATCAAGGCCCAAGGACACCTTCAGGCGCGCCCAGGTTATTGTTTTTAGGTAAAGGGGAGGGAGGACAACACACCAAGATCTATGAACATAACTCCATGGTTGAGTATGAGATTAATTACCACGGAACAGTGGGAGCTTACTGGGCAGGAAACATACAGAACTGTGAAGTTTTGTTGCAGGGCCATGACGGAGATGATCTGAAGCCTGTCACCACCCAGGGAAGATCCTCATGGCCTTATGAGACCTATGCACTCTAACTGAAATACCTAATAAAGAACAGCAGGAAGGACGGAGAGGACTTCTCCCTGTTCCTTAACTGCAGTACAAATTCCACACCTGCAAAAAACTGAAAACAACTGTGTTCCCTTCCCCAGTCCTAAATTCCTCTCTGGGTTAAATGTTTCCATTTCTGTCTACTGTTCTACACCTATGCATCTGTACTTACATCACTCTTCAGTTTACCAAGGCCTCTCATAAAATGTCCAGGACCCTCTTAGAATGTTTAGCACCAAGTACAACAAAACCGATGCTCTCCCGTGTTCTGAGTACTAGACTTCTACCCATGCGGACTAATGCCATGTTGCTTCTCTGGCACTACCTCCTAGTAACTCACAACTTGATGGAAACTCTAAATCTCTGTCTTTCTCACAAATACCAAGTAGGTCTGCTCTTCTACAACCTATACTTTGGCGTTTTTTTGATGTGGTTTTTTTGTTTGTTTTGGTTTTTGTCTGTTTGTTTTGAGACAGAGTCTCGCTCTGTCGCCCAGGCTGAAATGCAGTGGCATGATCTCAGCTCACTGCAAACTCCGCCTCCCAGGTTCAAGCGAATCTCCTGCCTCAGTCTCCTGAGTAGCTGGGATTACAGGTGTACACCACCACGCCCGGCTAATTTTTATATTTTTAGTAAAGATGGGGTTTCACCATGTTGGTCAGGCTGGCCTTGAACTCCTGACCTTGTGATCCGCCCAACCCGGCCTCCCAAAGTGTTGGGATTACAGGCGTGAGCCACAGCGCCCGGCCTACTTTGGCAGTTTTTAAGTGATAAAGTACAAAACTCTACCTTCTGTTATGCTATATTGTATCTTGTTTTTGGCCTATCTTTCCAATCTACTCAGTTATTGAAATTTTTAGTTCTAAAAACGAATATGTCATTTTTCTGGTTTTCGATTATAGAGATTCAAACTTACAAAATGCTCCTTCATTTTACTTCTCAGCTTTACAATGCAGGGTCATGTCACTTAAGGAAAACACCTTATATCTCACAAGAGGCCTTGTAGAATTGCAGTCACCTGCTGAATTTCCAAGATCCAGTGACTAATTCTCACAGGGTCAACAAAACAATCTATTAATGAACAGAGCCATCTCTGGAGTCACTTTTAAAGGACTGAACCACGGGACTAAAGCCAAAATGCCGATTCGACAATGTTAACTGAAAATTGTAACAGCAGAGACCAGGAGATGTTAGAATCCTGGGGCCAATGTATGTGCCCCTCCCACAAGCCCCACAAACAAGTCATGTTGGAAACTGATACAAACCAAAGTGACCCAGATGATGGAATCATTTGCTCAGTGTGTTCTCTCCATGCAGGCACGCCACACAGGAAACAAAGCTGTAATCCAATGTTTAGTGAGCAAAGAAATCAAAGCAACTGGTCATCTAACATATATTTAACAACATCAGGGCAAGTTTGTCTTGTGTATCACTCTTTACAACAGGGTTATACTCTAGGACAGTGGAGTACTAAGGGTACTCTAGGAGGTACTTGGAAAAACATCAATGAAAATTGCATCACTTTCATGACTAACCAACTCCCTTCCTGCAATCCCACTTCTTAATGAGATGTATGAGAATTCCACCAGGCTATGGTCCGATTCAGCGGGCCTGGAGGTGGTTATTGTGTCCTACAAGCTCTGGAGTCACACTGGTTGAGTTCAACGCCAAGCTCTACTGCTTTCTTTTCTAATTATGTGATCTTCAACAAGTTACTTATCTTTTTTAAACTTCAACACATAATAAGTTACCCATCTTTTCTAAACTTCAGTATGAGTTTCACTATAGCAGATGTAACAAATTACAATTACACTTACACTTATCAGTGGCTTAAACTAACACAAATCTATCATAGTTCTGTGGACTAAATGAAGGTGTCGGAAGGGCCACATTTCTTCTGGAGACTCTAAAGGAGAATCCACTCCCTGGCCTATCCAGCTTCTAGGGACCACATGTATTCAATGGCTTGTGGCCCCTTCCTCCACCTTCAAAGCTAGTGGTGTAACATCTTCAAACCTCTCTCTAATTCTGACCACCCTGCCTCTCTCTTTTACTTAGGAGGTCCCTTGTGACTACATCAGGCCCATCTACCCAGATAATCCTGGATAACTGCTTCATCCCCAAATCCTTAATCACATCTGTAAAGTCTCCTTTCCAATGTGAGGTGACATATTTATAGGTCTGGGGATTGGAATGTGGACACTGCGGGGGGGGGGGCACCATTAATGTATCTACCCAGGGCTATTACAGTATAGTTTTAACACTGATTTGATGTTGAAATTTAATGAAGCAATACAATTTTATCTTAAAATTTTGAATACTGTTACCTAAGGAGGACACGGCTATTTCAATGCATAGTTCATACTAAAATTAGACTGCACTTTTCTATGTCAGTTTTCACATAAAATGACATGCATTTGATTTATCAGTGGAGGGAAAAAATAGAAGAGTTAAGCAATCAAAGTCTTTATTGCTTTACCAATTAATATGGGACTAACTAAACAACAAATTAGCTAGAATGAAGTTAATATGTAAAGGAGAATCTGAATGTTTGGTTGAGTTTTTTCTATTAGAAACAGGAAACCACACTGCTCTGGTTTTCACCTTACCCCACTGGCCAGACCTTCACACTCCCCTTTGCTGGATTCTTCTCCTCTCCCTGACCTCTAAAGCCCCAGTGCTCCCAGGCTCAATTCCCAGGCCTTCCTGTCTACACTCACTCCTGTGGGAAAGTCATTCAATCTCAGGGCTTTACCATCTGTGCTGATGCTCCAGATCTTACAGGTCTCAATCAGATCCCTGAACTCCTGTCTCCTTCATCACAACTGCCTACTTGATAGCCCATCTCAGATGTCAAATAGGTATCTGCATATTCAAAACCAAATTCCAGATCTTCCCGATGACCATAGCCTGGTGGAATTCTAGTAATACATCTCATTAAGTGGGACTGCAGGAAAGGAGTTGGTTAGTCATGCAAGTGAGGCAGTTTTAATGATGTTTATCCAAGTACCACCTAGAGTACTCTTAGTACTCTACTGTCCTAGAGTATAACCCTGTTGTAGAGAATGATACACAGGATGAAATTACCCCGATGCTGTTAAATGGCTATTCATCAAATAGCTATTCCATCCCATTAAAAATCTTAGCACCATCCTTTCCAACTTTCTTTCCCTCACATCCACTATGGCCATCAGCTGACCAAATTAGCTCAACCTTCAAAATATATCCAGAATCTGATCACTTCCTACCACCTCCACTGTTACCATCTTCAGCCAAGCCACCATCATCTCTTGCCTTAGTCACTGCTAACTGATTTCCTTCTATCCTTGTTCCCCTGGCTTGTTTAATACAGCAGCCAGAAAGTCTTTTTTCCAAAAGAATTAAGATTTTTGGTTTGTTGTGTTCTCTCTTTCTAACTGAGGTGAAACTTACATATAGTGAAATTAAGCAGATCTTAGGCTTCAATTCAATGACTCAGATGGATCCATGTAATCAAGACCCCAATCAAGACAATACCTCCAACTTCAGGCTATGAAGAATAAAGGAGTTTCTTTCAGAGTGATGGAAACATTTTGCAACTAGACAGAGGTGATGGCTGCTCAACATTGTAAAGGCACACTTACATGCCACTTAATTGTTCATTTCACAATGGTTGTTATGTTATGTGAATTTCACCTCAAAAGGCTCTCTCTTTATTTCTGTGAGAAAATACCCGTGATGTAAACAGCTGAAAGGTTTATCACTGCAGTTGTATCATTGCAGGCGTCAGGTACTTAGGTGACTTTTCAGTTTTACTGATGGTACTTAACAACAAAAAATCTTATCAGCACCAAATGTTTCCTGAGTGGTTCGCCCTTGGCTTTAAATGTTATCAAACAGCGGAGAGCTGCTCTCTGCTTCCACAGGAGGACCACTAGATGCCCATCTTCAAGAATCAGTAACTAACTCTAGAATCCAATGAGAATATTCATGGCACACAAACAGTCATGGAATACCATGCACTGTTAAGAAGACGTTTCTTAAAATATTATATACACTTAGTGTCAGACACTTTATACGTTACAAAACTTTGATTCTACCAGAATTTTAATTCATCATAAATCTATAATTTAAGGATTTTGCATTTGCATCTAATTTTTTAAATCGATGTGGGAAGGAGGACAGGAAACAGGACAGAGGGATCTTTTCTATCCAGCCAAGCCAACTGTCTTTAAAGCATAATCCTTTCCATTTTCTGCCAGTTCACAATAAATGTGTGAAGACAATTCGATCTTCACTTTTTTAAAAACCAATCTCAGCTGCTTGATATATAACAGGAGATGAGGAAAAACGGTATCTGAGGTACAAAGCTCAAGCGTCAATCTGAATTCTTAGTTCCAGATTGAATGGGAAATCCCTATCACATTTCTTACAGAAAAGGCCTGACAATAAAGTACTGAAATTAATTCTCCAAAGCCACAGAAAGGTAATCTCATTACATATTCAAAACACACACTTTTGAAAAGACAAGTAGGTCCTTTTCACTTCTAGAACTAGACAGTGTTTAGTATTTAAGGAAGTTAAGTAACACTATTTTGTGACTGGTTGTGTGTATGTGTGTATGTATTTAGGGTTATTAAGATGTGTGCACTCAGTTTACAATTTAATTTTTTTAATGCTTCCAAAATGACAGATTTTTCAGCCAATAGTTAAAATTCAGTTCCTCTTCAGTTACTGGTCAAGACCTAAGTTCAGGAGTTTTACGTTTTCCAAAGCACAAGTGCTTTAACACCGTATTTACACTAAGCCATGTAGTAGTATGATTGGTCTTTAAAGCGTCCATCCACTCTCCTTGGAACCATCAGGATCAGGGGCGAGAACCAGGACATGTGTGTTACACACAGATAGTGCAATGGACAAAAACAACAAAAGAAGGGTTCATTAAAAGTCTGCACCCAAGTGCTGTTGTCTCTATAGACTTCCTTAGGCTAAAGGGCTAGGAGCTGCCTACTATGGCTAAAACTTGGCCTTTTCTCCCTCGCCTATTTTTTGTTTGTTTGTTTGTTTTTTAAAGTAACTATCCCCACCTAAGGATGATGTAAAAGGCCACTCAGGAGTTGCTATCTCCTTCAGACAAAGGTACAGATTGTGGATCTTCCATCTATCCAGCAAGCCAAGGGATATGCTGACCAAATGAGAAGTACCACGGACGCCGCACAGGGGGCCTTTGTAAAGAACACTGGACCCACATATGTATACAACTCCCAGAATCAACACAGCTTCAGGACCCCAGTCCCTAATATATGCCACTTGACTGCAGCAATGGTAACAGTAACCTTGTGGAGCAGCAAATGTGTCCCCAAATAGTAGATTTTATAGTCAAACTACCTAATTCTGAGCAGAAGACCAAGAAATGATGTCATGACATCACATACAACATAAGCACATCTCATAAATCGCTAGTTATGTAACTGAGGACCCTGTTTTAGAGATGCTATCCCAGGGGGATTTCTCTTCTAGCTGTGGATGGTAATCCTTGTTCACAGCTATAATAATCTCAAAGAAAAAAACACTCTAAATACTTGGCATTGTATTGAATTCAGCGTTTGTACACTCTGGTTCATGTCAGTGAGCCTCCTTCATTTTCCATAGCTTTATAGTTCCCAGCCTTTTTCTTTATTTGTTACACAGATGATTCAACTGTATCCTATTTCTGTTTCTTTTTTGGTTCTTAATCTGGATTATGACTCTTTAGCTTCCTATGTGGAAATGTGTGTGAATTTAGGAACTGAAATTTACTGGAAAGATGTAAGATACAGAAAGAGTAATTAACATAGAAGGCATGACGGAAATGATTTTTTTGAGTTTTTCTTTATTTTTGATGTTAAAGAAGAAAATTCCTGGGAAACAAACTTCATGATGTAAGTAAAGCTAATTTTTTTAAAAATATTTCTGAATGGTTTGTTTAAAAGCATAAAATTGAAAAGGTAAACAAAGGTACACAATAAAAAGTTTTCCTTTCATCCTTGTCATTAGCCACCAGTTCTCTTCCCCCGGAGTAGCCAGTGTTGTCTGCCTATCCTTTTACACAGTGATGCAACACATTCACAACAACATTCTGGTCAGTGACGGACCACATAGCTAATGGTAGTCCCAAATGATTATTCACACTATATTTTTACTATATCTTTTCTATGTTTAGATATGTTAGATACACAGATACTTGCCTTTGCATTACAACTGCCCACACTATTCAGTACAGTAACGTGCTGTACAGGCTTGAAGCCTAGAAGCGACAGGCTATACCAGACAGCAAGGTGTGCAGTCGGCTACCTCATCTATGTTTGTGTATGTCACTCCATGATGTTGGTGGAAGAACCCCTAACTATGCATTTCTCAGAACATTATTGTTAAGTGCTACATGACTGTGTATGTTTTTTCCCTAGTGCTGCTGGTCCAAAGACCCATTATCTTCTCTGCATTCTGTGCTCTGATATAGTGGGTCTCAAACTTCAGCACTGCTGCACTCCACTGCCCCGAGATTCTGATCCAGTAGGTCTGGTGTAAGGCCCTAAAATCTGCATTCCTAACAAGCTCTCAAGTATGCCAGGCCCACACTTTGAAAAGCCCTGATCTAATAAAATCAAGTAATCAATTGTCTTTGAGACAAGGTATCTTCAAAATCAAAGCGAATGCATCACAGTCACAGGTGGTACTTAGAGAGCTACTGTCTAAACAACACTATTCTGCAGTGTATACCAGTTTCCTCTCAACCAAACCTAAATAACTTTCTTTTTTTTTTTTTGAGATGGAGTCTTGCTCTGTCACCCAGGCTGGAGTACTGTGGCGCGATCTCGGCCTGCTCACCACAACGTCCGCCTCCCAGGCTCAAGCGATTCTCCTGTTCAGCCTCCTGAGTAGCTGGGATTACAGGCACCTGCCACCACGCCCGGCTAATTGTTGTATTTCTAGTAGAGACGAGGTTTCACCATGTTGGCCAGACTGGTCTTGAACTCCTGGCCTCAAGTGATCCGCCCACCTCGACCTCCCAAAGTGCTGGGATGACAGGCATGAGCCACCACATCTGGTCAACTTTCTTTCTTAAAGCTCTCTGTCATACCCAGTAATGGCTTAATCTTCAACCTTTACTTTCTTCATACTGGCTTTGTCCCCTTCATTCATACACACACATACACATACACACATACACACACACACAGAGACACATTTTTTTTTTCCGTGGAGGTCTTTTTTTTATTATTATTATTAGTTACACTTCTTTTCACCTGTAATGCTTTCTATGATGTGCAAAAAAAAAAAAAATCTTCCAATGGAGATGGCAGAAAGAGATGACCTAAGGACAAAAGTTCCTCTTCAATTTAGACTAAAAAGATAAAAGTAAAAAAGGAGAGTTAAAAGTAAATTTACACATTTTTGAGATCAAAAACCTCTGTAAGAAAAATGGCAAAAAGTAATTCATTTGACATCTAATGTTCTAGTGAGGAGATAGTTTCAAGTTGTACTGCAAAGCAAACATACGAACATAGCTGGCTTTAAATACAAGCGTACAAGGGAGAGGGTGTGGGTACTAGGAATTGAAATTTAAACACACATTTATGAAAAGCTTATTGCTTTCAGGCATCAGAACTAAGGTATCAAAATATGATCATTGTTCTGTTTGTAACCAGCTAGAATCACAGGTTGACAGATCTACAAAAATACGACGTCAGCTTCACATCAGGCCCTCCTTTGTGAGAGGCAAGGTGGAAGTGCACTGCAGCGATACTCACTCCTCTGCAATGATTAGGGCCTCTGAGCTGGACCTAACTCAGAGGACACTGGGGCACAGCATGTGAACAATACCCTTAAGATCTGCCTCCTTGAGAGAGGGCAAAAGCTAGGATGAGACCAAGCTCTCCTTCGGAACGTCCAAGACCTTTCAAAGTATGGACCTTGAGTTGGCGGGAATGGTGTTTCTCTCAGAGTACACACTCTCCAGGGAGACTGAAAAAGGAATAAACGCTAACACAGTACAGGCTAGGACTCAGCAAAGAATTGTGTGTCTAAGAATAGATTATCCTTTGCTGGGAAAAGCATGCTGGCAGGGTTATACCTCCTCCTTTGGAAATAGGGAGGCAGCTGAAATACCCTACGTCGAAAATCCTCCTTGTCCTCAATAGCCTGATTCCTTTTAAGACCAACATTACTTCCCTAAGAAATGTCAGGTCTTACAACCACCCCACACCCAAAACATAATTAACTCTATGTTTTCTATTATATCATAGACCTATTCAGATCATGTCATCTCCTACTAAAACCCAGCAAGACTTCCTCTCATTTATGGAATAAAGTCTAAACCCTATGACTTTGTCTATGGTGCTATTCATGACCTGGTCTCATCTTTTTTGACCTGATCTTCTATCAAGTAGCCTCATCCTGCAATCACTTACACTTCCGCTAAAGCATCCTTCAGGCCCACAGCCCTGAGTCTCAGAACATGCTGCTGTTCTATCTAAATGGCTTCCTTCCTTCATGACACCTTCCTTGCCCACCCTCACCCTCTCCTCTATGTCCCTACGCAACCCTCTCCCACCTCTTCATACACCGATCGCCGTGTGTGTTACTGCTGTCCATCTGGATTACCTCCTTTTCCATGCCCTATCCCAATGCCATAAGGGCGTGGAAAACAAAGACTTCTGTCTTATGTGTCTTTGGCCAAGATTAGCAAAAATTAAAATGTCTGACACTAATAAGTATCCACAAGGATACAGAGAAATGGGTAGCATCATACACCGTTGGACAACGTGGCATTGACTACTCCAAGTGGAAACACTGTACATCTTACAATTCCATGTACTCATTTGTCTCTCCTATGCACAATGGCAGGCATTCAATGGGTGCCACATAAATGTGTGGAATAACATCTTCATTTGTTAGATTTTTAGGGAACTGAAACACAGAAGACTTGCACTTTGTATATTTTTATTTTTTTTTATAAAAAAAGATTGGATGATCCTTTTTACTGTGAGTGGGAATGTAAACTGTTATAACCATTTATGAAGGCTATTTGAATACACACACACAAACACACACACACACACACACACACACACACACACACACACACACACTCTGCCCCAACACAAATTAACCTACTAGGGAAATAATCATGGACAATACTATATTCACAAAAATGTATGCTGTGGTGTTATTTATTTATAACAGCAAGAATTAGGAAAGGCCTAAATGACCAATAATAGATCAACTCATTAAACTATAGTACAATCACAATAAAATGCTATGCACCCATAGAAAATTATGTCATAGAATGAGATTTAATAATACAGAAAGATATTTCCATTACACTCTGCTAAGTAAAAAGGTTGGCTACAAATTTTGATTATATTTGTTTGTTTCTTTAAAGTATATATGTCAATACATGCATAGAAAAAGCATGAAACTTTTTAATTGACAAAAATATTAAGTTTCTGCCATCCTGTAATTTAGAATCTCCCCCATGATAGATAGCATAGAGTTACCAAAAGTTAATCATGATTTATTTACAGTTTAATATTGCTATCTTTAAACATCATTGTAACGATTAGGACTTAAAGCCCCAAAGAAGGATGACTTGTACTACAGTTTAATTAGTTGATCCATTATTGGTCATTTAGGCCTTTTTAAATTCTTGCTGTTATCAGATATCAAGCTATATTCTAAAATTACATTAATTAAAATAGTGTGGTATGAACAGAGGAACAGACAAATGGATGAATTCATGAAAAAATGTCTGAAAACATGTACATGTGTAATTTCTGAGGTATAATTTCAAAGAAAAGGAGAAAAATTAAAGAAGGAAAAGGAGAAAAAAGTGAAAAAACATCATACAGAAAAATATTTCATATGAATTCAAGATCTAAATACTTAAAAAAGAATAAAATGAAGGAAGGAAGACTAAACAAGATAAAAATACAGAAAAGTACATTTTTAAAAGTGGACAATCTTTCTCCCAAAATGCAAAAAACATTTAAAAAGGCTGATAATATTTTAAAGGAATAGATTCATATATTGCTTATATAACTCAACGTTACCAGTGTTTTGACAGTTCTAAGGGGCATTCTTTTATCTGTGGAATTGAGATATTTCTTACAATAGATGGCACCTTATAAATTATTGCCTTTTTTTTCTTTCTTAGAACATAAAAACTGGTGCATCCCACCACCAGAAGTATCTGCGAGCCAGTAAAAGAGGGTGAAAAGCTTTATGGAACTTTATGTGTGAGACTTACATGCTGGTTTCCTCCATTACTATGGGCTGAATGTTTCTGTCTTTCAAAAATTCCTGGCCTGGCGCAGTGGCTCACGCCTGTAATCCCAGCACTTTGGGAGGCCGAGGCAGGTGGATCACCCGAGGTCAGTTCAAGACCAGCCTGGCCAACATGGCAAGAGCCTGTCTCTACTAAAAATACAAAAATTAGCTGGGTGTGGTGGTGGGTGTCTGTAATCCCAGCTACTTGGAAAGCTGAGGCAGCAGAATCGCTTGAACCTGGAAGGTGGAGGTTGTGGTGAGCCAAGATCGTACCACTGCACGCCAGCCTGGGCAACAAGAGTGAAACTCCGTCTCAAAAAATAAAAAAAATTAAAAAATTAAAAATAAAAATAAATAAATATAAAAAATTCCTGTGCTGAAGCCCTAACCCCCAATGTGATGGTACTTGGAGGTAGGGCCTTTAGAAGGTTATTAATTAGGTCATGAGGATGGAGCCCTTGTGAGTGGGATGAGTACCCTATCAGTAGAGACAAGAGAGACGATCTCTTTACCACGTGAAGACAGCAAGAACGCATTCCCTCTGCCAACCAGGAAGAGGGCTTCATCAGGAGTCAACTCGGCTGGCACCTGAATCCTGGACTTCCCAGACTTCAGAACTATAAGGAATACATCTCCATTGTTTAAGCCACCCAGTCCATGATATTTCTGTAACAGAAGCCCAAACCAAGATACCCACCCAGAGACACCTATGCACAGTGTGGTTACAGTTCTTTTTCTGTTTGCATATTTGCATATTGTCTGAATTTTCTACAATGACCCACCACATGGATTCTTTTAAAAGAAAAAAAAGGTAAATATGAAATAGAATAGTGGTGTTGACCCTTAACAGGAAAAAGATGGCAGAAGACACCATGTTACTTACAGTAGACTACACATGTGTGTGAAATTTGCAAATAAAAGATGAATACTTATAAATGTCACCACCTTCCTCTCTGATGTTTCTGAAACCAGAGCATACATGGTTAACCTTGCTCTAGCTCCAGTCCATCCATCCATTCATCATCAGGCTAAAACACAGAGCTGTAGACAGTGGAGAAGAGCGGTATGTGGTGAGGAAAGTGGGAGAGAGGAATTCCAGAAAAGTCTACTAAAGCAGTGCTTTAAGTTTTAATTCCTTCAAGAAACCAATACGTATCGGAGCATAAGTGAGAAAAAGAAAATAATTGTAAAAAGTACAAAGGAGTCCAGGATAACAGAAATCTTTCTTCATTCACATACTCTAGATAGAATAGTGAGAAGAAATTCTCTCTCAAACGTGGACAGCCCCTCACATCTTGAGCCTTCATGGAAGTCTTATCTAAGAATAGAATCTCTGCTACACTAACCTAGGAGAGGGCCAGGCAACTGCTGCCGTATACCCATCACCCCGGTGTTCTGGAAGAAAAAGACGGCAGGGAGAAGTTCTCTTTAGAACCAGCTCTTCTATACCAAATGAACTCAGGAGACAATGAATGGAAACACCATTCCACGCTGTGAGCGGTGCAATGAGAAGTGCAAGCAGCAGAGTCTGCTGAAGAAGCTACTCCCCTGAAATAGGAAAGAAGAAAACCAGTTGGCTCTGAATCAAATCCTGTTCCGGTCCTTTTTCTGTTTACCATTTCCCCTTAAAACTCGGGCTTTCTGAACTGCACCATAATTCTAGGATCTTCAATTAAGGCAAATGAGGATATACTAGAAAAACACTGATATATTAAATAAACTAAAGAATAAGACTTAAGTACAAAATCCTATTTTGTGACACAACTCGCCCTTAACCACAGTAAACCCACCAAGCTCGTTCTCTCTAATGCCCTGATGAAGCTGTCAGCAACCCCTTCTACCTCTGAAGACATCAGAGCAGAAGGGTGGGCTCCTCCATCGCTGTCTTCAATATAAACAACATTCTTAGGGAGAATGCTTGCCTCTACCATGGAATCTGACTACATGCCATAAGCACCTGCTCAAACCTGACTTTAAGACCCATTCCAGAAAGATATTATAAATGCAAAGATCATATGGAGATCCTGTAGGTACTTCAACAATGCATCACCTACTTAGGACATAGGTATGTGATGTCTCATGTTGAAATGTTAGCAGATGATAAGACTCTCCCACCATTTTCTCCCATTAGTACGAACAATTATGAGTTAGAACTACCTTATTGAGGGAACAGGACACTGGTCAGGCATCTAACATAAAGAAACATCACCACATTTTATGAACAAGTTTCTAGCTGTTAACAATTATCATTCAATATAGGATACTGTAGGTACCCAAACTGTAGTGAACAAGTGCTGTGATTTAATGTCTCTCTCTACTATTGGTTCTCAGATGGTTTGGCTACATTAGTTTTCCATTCTATATTTGATTTCAGATTCTTACTAAAATAATTAAATGGAGAAAGTGTTAAGAAGAAAAACTGTCTCTTATTTAATTTCAATCCTCCCTCCTGGGCCTTCCCCAACTCTATGCAACAAAGGTTGCATCAGGTTTTTAAAATAATCAGTTTTTCAAAACATCAAAACCCAAATATTCTTACAACCAAAGAGTCTTCAGGTTGATGAAAATGGGGAGATTATGATTCCTATAGCCAGAAGGACAGTTAAATTCCCAGTCCTCTGAATTTTCACAAACTGACTAATTTTATTTCAAGTGTTCTATATTCCTAAATAGACAAACTATATAAAACAAATAACATATGTTCCAAAGCCCGAATATTTTTACAATGAAGTATCTGGGCCATTTCATTGGCATGCTAAAAAAAACAAAAAACAACAACAAAAAAACCTGACGTCAAGATGAAATTTTCAATAATATTCACATTCACTGCTATACAGTTAGCTAGTTGCCACATTTTGGATAATTTTCAGTTACTTGTTAATGATTAATAAAAGCAATTAGTTCTCTAACCCACTCTGTGTTGATTTCACAATAAAACCATTAACCTTTAATAGAAAATGCAAATTATAAAGCTTTAACAGGCAATTTTACTCTCTTGGCCTCCATGACAAGGGTGTTATTTTATAAAACATTCTTTCCTCTATGAAATAAGATGAAATTCTTCACTTTTCTGTACAAAATTATAATTTTCTCTAAATGAAATACAAAAGCAGAATAAGTAGCAAAACCCAAACTCAGACATCACTTGAATCCTGTCAACTCGAAGGCACAGGCAGGTAGGAGGCAGTGACCAGGCCCCAGCAGTCGCTGCCCCTGCACCAGTCACTAGAGGAGGCGTGGGCTCTCGGGAAGGGAGAACCCCCAACAGCCTGGGGCACT
>NW_012115267.1:3312261-3320573 GCF_000951035.1 Colobus angolensis palliatus
ACCAGTCACTAGAGGAGGCGTGGGCTCTCGGGAAGGGAGAACCCCCAACAGCCTGGGGCACTCACAGTGACCAGGCCCCAGCAGTCGCTGCCCCTCCACCAGTCACTAGAGAAGGCGTGGGCTCTCGGGAAGGGCGAACCCCCAACAGCCTGGGGCACTCACTGTGACCAGGCCCCAGCAGTCACTGCCCCTGCACCAGTCACTAAAGGAGGCATGGGCTTTCAGAAAGGGAGAACCCCCAACAGCCTGGGGCACTCACTGAAAAGCACAGCAGGAGGGGTCTGGCCACTCCACAGAGCCAAGGAGCACAACCCAAGGGACTAGACAAGCCTCCCCTCCAGGAACTGGAAAACAGATGCTCCAGGGCTACGGCTCCAAGCCAAGGCCTCACACTGAGGAGAAAGTGCTGGGAATGGATTCAAAAAGGAGCAAAACAGGGACATGGACAAAGAAAAGGCAGGTAAAACTGGGAGAGGGGAAGCAGGAAATCTGCACAAAAGCCACAGCCGAAGGAGCTCTAACAGGGCAGCGTATACCTCTCTCAAGCCTCCTTCCATGAGTTGAGGAAAACTAGCGTCACATACAAACAAGCACCAAAAGCACTGAGGTCAGACCCCACACAAAATTACTACAAGAGAAAGATTTAAGCAGCAAAATCTCCACAGACAAAGAAAGCACACTGAGGAAAACACAATTCAAACTGAGCTAGAACATGTTAAAATGATACAAGCCATGAAAGAAGGTAAGTCAGAATGATTTCCTTTTTAAAGTTCAAAAAACAGGCAAATCTCTAGGAAGTACAAATAAAAGAGAAACTTGTTTATACATAAAGATTATACGGAAGACAAGAACACGTAAACACAAAAATGCTTTAAGAGAAACAGGTGGCTCAAAGAAGAAAATTTTTAATTAAAAAAATGAAGAGATAAAAAGAACGCAAGAGAAGGAATAAATACTAAAGAGAGGCAAAGAAGATCTAAAACAGATAATAGGAGTCTCTGACTATAAAAGCAACAATGAAGAGATGGAACAGGGCAAACACTGAAGACTACAATCCAAGAAGAGTTCTCCGAATGAAAAATGATCTGAAGCTATATACTGAGAGAACATACCACCTATCTAAGACTATCAACCACAAATGGCTAACACCAGATTAACAAAAAGTCCTTTGGGTGTCGAGGCAAAAAGAACATGTGACTTACAGAGAAAAATATCACTGCATATTTCCAGCAATAGCTTATGCCAGAACGAAACAGAGAAACATATTTAAGATACTTAAGGAAAGAAAATGCAAGCCAATAATTTTATCTCTAAGAAAAGTGACCTTCAAGTATCAAGGGGATAGTTATCACTATGCAAGGATTCAAGATATGTTGTTCTTAAGAACCCTTCCTGAGAAATCTAGAGAATAAGCTTCAGAAAATCAACATCACTCCAAAGACATATATGAACGACTACTATGAGTATAAACTGATTACACAGTCACTTGCAGAATCAAGTTAAAATGAGAGCTAAGAGGCAGAGATTATAACACGTGATGGCTAAATGCTAAGTCAACATAGTACAACAGACACATAGGAGAATGGGGAGAACAGATGCAAAAAGACTTTAACTGTATTCAGTAGTCATAATGGAAGTTGTTAGCACTAGTACTGTTATTCAGAGACTTCCTGTGTGTATTGTGGGACAAAGCAAATAAGTAATTCTATGTTAGTCTATCATCACGTGTTATGCACTGAACATGTCCCTCCAAAATTCCCATGTTGAAACACTAACCCCCAACAGCACCACACTGGGAGGCAGGATCCTTGGGAGGTAATTAGGTTTAGATGAGGTCATGAAGGTAGACCCCCATGATGGGATTCATGGGCTCACAAGCAGCCTTAACTAATGTACCATGTGAAGCTGGAAGCCAGGATTCTCAGTGTAGAAAAAAGAAAATAGAGCTGTAATACGTAAGAGATGATGCAAATGTCCTGCAGTCTTTAGAGGATAGGTGGCTTGCAAAGAGAAGTCAGATGCGTACTCTTGACATGGACCCCAGCTCTGAGGACTCTCAGACCAGTGCTCTTGGCTCAGCAACCAGGCTCCAGTTGGTTACGTCACTGACGGCTCCACAGCTCTCCCCAATACGAGCAATCGTGTGCCCAGTATCAGGAATGGAACGGCAGCTCCTGATGGGAGCCTACCTCTCTCCTTGGCCCTTGACTAGTGACCCTAGCCACACTCTCAATAGGATGACAACTGAGAGGAAAAAGGTCCAGGAGCATAACCAATCTATGCTACTAGAAGGCAGGACAGTAATTACCTTTGGGGCAGTGGGGAACGGGGAGTGACTGGGGAGGGGTCTGGGGTGCTGGTGACATTTTGTTTCTTGATCTGGTAACTGGTTATAGCGATGTCACCAAATTACCACTCTGAAAATTCTCCAAGCTGGACATGTAAGATTTGTGCATTTTTTCCATTTATATACTATATTCCAAAAAAAAAAAAAAAAAGGAAAAAAGGAAACACCAAAACAAGTTGTTCTAAATTTGAAGTAAAAATATCAGTATGAACTCAAGATGTTTTATTTTTACACACACATACATTTCAGCCCTGTCTGCTGGGAAGGCGCAGAAGCAATGATTTTATACACACATACATTTCAGCCCTGTCTGCTGGGAAGGCGCAGAAGCAATGATTTTATACACACATACATTTCAGCCCTGTCTGCTGGGAAGGCGCAGAAGCAATGATTTTACACACACATACATTTCAGCCCTGTCTGCTGGGAAGGCGCAGAAGCAATGATAAACCCAGTAACAATCTGCATCCAGCATCTATACTGAGGTCTTGAAGTGTCATTTCCAATTAAATAAAACCAGCACTTCTTTGAAAATGGTTGATTCTAGGCCTGGGCAAGAAATGTAGACAACGAACCTTAAACATCTTGACATACCAGACAGCAAGAAAGCTAAAAAGGCTTGTAAGGTCTGATCAAAAGGACTCAGGAGTCAATTTAAGGAGGCTCCCTCTGGCCAACTGGTACAGTTTGGATGTTTATCCCCCCCAAATCTCATGTTGAAATGTAGTCACCAGTGTTGGAGGTGGGGCCTGGTGGGAGGTGTTTGGCTCATGGGAACAGATCCCTCATGAAAGGCTTAACGCCATCTCCTTGGTGATGAGTGAGTTATTGCTCTGAGTTCACACGAGATCTGGTTGCTCACAAGTGTGTGGCACCCCTGCTCCTTCCTTCAGCTCTTGCCATGTGAGATGCCTCCTCCCCCTTCGCCTTCCACCATGACTGGAAGATTCCTGAGGCCCTCACCAGAAGCAGATGCTGGTGCCATGCTTCTTGTACAGCCTGCAGAACCGTGAGCCAATTAAACCTCTTTTCTTTATAAATACCCCATCTCAGGTACTCCTTTAGAGCAGCACAAGAACAGCCTAATACATCAATGATGGAACAATGTGAGCTTCAATGAGGATGAGAATGACAATGAATTGTAACTTGTCGACTATGCTGAAAGCTCTGAGATCTCAATGATTTTTTTTAAAAAGAAAAGAAATGAACTGGTCACCTTCTAAGGATGACAGGAAATCAGTTCATTATTTTGAAAGCTGTGTAAATAAAAGGAAAGAATCAAATATTCATCTTGACTTTCCTCAATAAACTCAACAACCAGATAGATGAGGAGAAGCATCTTCTTATACAATTATTCCAGTTAATAAATGAAAACAGAATGACAAAATCAAACACCACCATTTTACAGTCCTTAATAAATTAATAAATCTAGGCAGTGAGCATCAATAGCTAAGGAAGGAAGGAAGGAAGGAAGGAAGGAAGGAAGGAAGGAAGGAAGGAAGTAAAGGAGGGAGGGAGGGAGGGAGGGAGGGAGGAAGGGAGAGAGAGAGAAAACCAGACTGTATGCATTCTGATAAAAAAAAACGCTATTCAAAACTCCCACGAACATCAGCAGTAGGTCTGTGCCCATGAATAGCCTCTGCAGTCTGGCCTAGGTGACACACATGGCAAGACCAAGTCTCTTATTTAAAACACAGAAAAAAGAGACCAACCCTCAATGGCCTTGTTTAGCCCTAGTTACCTCTTTCAAGGTCCTGTCTCCAAACGCAGTCACACTGGTGGTTAGGGCTTCACATATGAATTTGCTGAGGGGGCTTGAGGGATGCACAATTCAGTCCATAAACGCTGTATATATTTATTTGATGTAGTTTAGTTTTACAATAAAAAGGTGTGGGTGTGTGTGTGTGTGTGTGTGTGTGTGTGTCTAAAGTAGCTTTTCAGGTCTTCTCTGCTCCCCTCCAAAATGCTCCTGAAATAAAGGAATAAGCAGGTATAACCCCAGAAGGAAATACAGAAGTGATGATACTAGATGAGAGATGGTCACATTTCAGAAAGTGGAAAGAAGACAGAGGGGTCCGCTGGAGCAAAGTTGAGAAGCAGGAAGTAGACTCAAAACTCAGAACCCCCAACATGGCACATGTATACATATGTAACAAACCTGCACGTTGTGCACATGTACCCTAGAACATAAAGTATAAAAAACAAACAAAAAAACAACTTAGAACCCTAGGAAGTTCAGGAAATGAAAGGACCAGATAATCTGGAGACCAGGGTGCAGGATGGGGCTAAGAGCCTGCCTGGTAATGATTTTGACTAATGAGCAGTTTGAGTCCCAGATGCTTTCCTGCAGCAGTTACCTGTGGGTAACTGTCCTCCCTCACTCAGGCAGACACCTTGATATCTGCTCTCCAGATATAGACCCAAGTATAGGGTGATGTTGGGAGCAAGCACTCCCAAAATCTGACCATAAACTGGCCCCAAAACTGGCCATAACAAAATCTCTGCAGCACTGTGACATGTTCATAATGGCCCTAACACCCAACCTTGAAGGTTGTGGGTTTAGGGAATGAGGGCGAGGAACACCTGGCCCGCCCAGGGTGGAAAACCGCTTAAAGACATTCTTAAGCCACAAACAATAGCATGAGCGATGCATGCCTTAAGGGCATGTTCCTGCTGCAGTTAACTAGCCCAACCCATTCCTTTAATTTGGCCCATCCGAACTTTTTACACTGAGAACTACAAAATAATTGCTAAGATAAATTAAAGAGGAACTAAATAAATAGAGACACATGCCATATTCATGGGTCTAATATATGTTAAGGTTTAATACTGTTATGATTTCAATTCTTCCCAAACTGATCTACTAACTCAACACAATCAATCAAAATCCTAGCACACTGTTTTTGTAGAAATTAACAAACTGATTCCAACAAGGGATATTTCCCATAAGGGATTTTTTAGTTAATTTAATACCTATACAAAGAACACTAATGACTGGTTTGCTGTTAATAAATATGTGGGTAAATCTCTGTTTGGGGCTCTATATTTCTGTGTGTGTGTCTTTAATTCCTCTAGCGCCACTGGGTTCAGGTCTCCCCGACCGAGCTGGTCTCGGCAGGGTGAGGGCAAAGTAGCAAGCCACCAAGCTCCTTCCTTCTTTCCTCAAAGCCCTGCCTGAAACATTCAAAAACTACGTTCCATTTTGACTCCATAAGATAATTAAATAAAACTCCTCATCTCCAGAGCCCTGCCTTGTTCACATCCTAAACAAAGACAGCTCAGTTTGGAGGAAGGAAGGGAAGGAAGGGAGGAAAGGGAAGGAAGGGAAGGAACGGAGGAAAGGGAGGGAAGGGAAGGAAAAAAGGAGAGAAGGGAGGAAGGAAGGGAGAGAAAGGAGGAAGGGAGAGAAGGGAGGAAGGACAGGAGAGAAGGGAAAGGGGGGAGGGAGGGAGGGAGGGAGGGAGGAAGGAAGGAAACAAACAAACAAACTACCTGAGTATCTGTAATCTGAAAATCCAAAGCCTAAAATGCTCCAAAATCCAACATGTTTTGAGCAACAACATGACACTCGAAGGAAACGCTCACTGGAGCATTTTGGATTTCAGATTTTTGGATTAGATTTTAAGATATTTGCATCATGCTCAACTGGTAAGCATGATGCAGATACTCCAAAAATCCAAAAAATCCAAAATCCAAAACACTTCTGGTTCCAATGTTTCAGATAAGGAATGCTCAGTCTGCACTGGAAAAGTCTCCAAGTCTCCCAAAACTAAAGATAATAATTTTCTTTGCTGAAAAGGCCAAGAACCAAACAAAAGATGAAGAGATCCACACATCAAAGTACATTGTTATAAAACTTCTTTGTAGATGACAAGATCATCTACACAGAAATTCCCATAGCCGCTACCAAAAAAAAAGTTTCTGAAACTAAGACTTAGCAAGATTGTGGGATATGTCAAGACAAAAACATCAACTGTATTTCTATAAAAATAAACTATCAAAAATAGAAATTAATAGGACAATGACATTAATAGCATCAATAATGAAACAGAGATAAATCTGACAAAAGGTGCATAAGAACTTTTTACACTGAGAACTACAAAATAATTGCTAAGATAAATTAAAGAGGATCTAAATAAATGGAGAGACATACCATATTCATGGGTCAGAAGGTTTAATATTGTTATGATTTCAATTCTTCCCAAACTGACCTACTAACTCAACACAATCAATCAAAATCCTAGCACACTGTTTTTGTAGAAATTAACAAACTGATTCCAAACGCACATAAAAATGAAAAAGGACCCACAATAGTCAAAATAATTTTGGAAAGGAAGAATAATGTTTGAGGACTTACATGACTTCAGGACTTTATAATGAAAAACCTAGTAAGAAAGACAGTGTGGTGTGGGCATCGAGACACACAAAAAGATCAATGGAACAGAATCAAACTCAGAAATACATATTTATGGTCAACTGACTTTTGACAAAGGTGCAAGGGCAATTCAGTAAAGAAAGAATAGTCGTTCCACAAATAGTAATAGAACAACTGAACATGCATATTTTTTAGAAAACAAAATAGAGCAAAACCAGTATTCTGATCCACACTTCATACCATATACAAAAAGTAATGTAAAATGGATCACAGAACTAGATATTAAACTTTATAAAACTGCTAGAAGAAAATTATAGGAGAAAATCTTTGTGCCCTTGGGGTTCACAAAGATTTCTAAAATATAACAACAAAAAGCACAACCTGTTGAAGAAAAAATTGACCAAGTGTGGTGGCTCATGCCTGTAATCCCAACACTTTGGGAGGCTGGGGCAGTCGGTCTGCATGAGGCCAGGAGTTCAATACCAGCCTGGGCAACATGGCGAAACCCCATCTCTACAAAAAGATTTTTAAAAACTAGCCGAGCACGGTGGCCTGTGCCTGTAGCCCCAGCTATGTGGAAGGCTGAGGTGGGGGATCACCCGAGCCCAGGAGGCAGAGGTTGCAGTAAGTCAGTATCATGCCACTGCACTCCTGCCTGCGTAGGGTGAGACCCCGTCAAAAAGAAAGAAACAAACAAAAAACCAACAAAATGGGCTTCATCAAAATAAAAAACTTCCACTCGTTACAAGATATTATTACAAGAATGATATGGAAATAACCTCAGTGTCCATTGTTAGATGAACAAATAAAGTGTGGTAAACACACACAATGAAATAACATTCGTTCTTAAAAAGAAGGGAAATCCTGCCATTTGTGACTAGATGGATGGACCTGGAGGGTACACGGAAAAACAAATACCACACAATCTCACTTGTATGTGGAATCTAAAATAGTCAGACTCACAGAAACAGAGAGTAAAATGGTAGTTGCCACAAGTTAGGGAAGGGGGAAAATGGGGAGGTGATGGTCAAAGGGAAAAAATACAGCCTGGAGCCAACAATACTGTGTGGTATACTTAAAATTTGCTAAGAAGGTAGATCTCATGTTAGGTGTTCTTACCACAAAATTAATAATAATAATAATGATAATAATAAATAAAGGGGGTGAAAGGAAACTTAGGGTGATAATGGATATGTTTATGCCCTTGATGGTGTTAATCGTTCCAAGGGCATGAACTTATCCCCAAACTTATCAAGTTGTATAAATTAAATATGGACAGCTTTTTACATGTCAATCATTTAAAAAAGAACTTGTATCTAGAATAAAGATTCCTCAAAAAATCAGTAATAAGAAACCAAACAACTCAAAACATGGGCATGAAATCTCACCAGATACTTCACTAAAGAAGATATATGGATGGTAGCCAGGTGTGGTGGCTCACACCTGTAATCCCAGCACTTTGGGAGGCTGAGGCAGGCAGATCACAAGGTCAAGAAATCAAGATCATCCTGGCCAACATGGTGAAACCCTGTCTCTACTAAAAATACAAAAATTAGCTGGGTGTGGTGGCACACGCCTGTAGTCCCAGCT
>NW_012115267.1:3320683-3335426 GCF_000951035.1 Colobus angolensis palliatus
AAAAAAAAAAAAAAAAAGAAGAAGAAGATATATGGATGGCAAACAGGCACATGAAAATGTGTTCAACATCACAAGCCATTAGGGAGTAGCAAATTAAAGAGACACCATTACACACCTAATAGAAAGGCTGAAATCACAACAGTTGATCTTACCAAGTGCTGGCAAGTATTACAGGCTGAACTGACCCCTCCTAAAATTCACAGGAAGGCCTAACTCCTAGTATCTCAGAATATGGCTGTATTTGGAGAGGAGGTCTTTGAAGAGGCGATTAAGCTAACATGAGGGCTGGGTGCAGTGGCTCACATCTGTAATCCCAGCACTTTGGGAGGCCAAGGCAGGTGGATCTCCAGGTCAGGAGTTGGAGAGCAGCCACCAACATGGTGAAACCCCATCTCTACTAAAAATACAAAAATTAGTTGGGTGCAGTGGCACACACCTGTAGTCCCAGCTACTTGGGAAGCTGAGGCAGAAGAATCGCTTGAACTCAGGAGACTGTGGTTGCAGTGAGCCAAGATTGCACCACTGTACTCCAGTCTAGGCGACAGAGCAAGACCCTATCTCGAAAACAAACAGACAAACAAAAAAAAACTAAAATGAGGCTACCATGGTGGACCCTAATCCGATCTGACTAGTGTCCTTATAATAATAGGAAATTTCAACACAGAAAGTGACACCAGATGTGCATGCTCAGAGAAAAGCCCATGTGACAAGGCAGGTGGAAGGCGGCTGTCTGCAAGCCAAGAAGAGGGGCCTCAGAGGAAACCAACACTCCCAGCACCTTGATCTTGGACTTTGAGACTCCAGAACTCTGAAGAAATACATTTCTGTTGTTTAAGCCACCCAGTTGGTGGTTCTTTGTTATGGCCGTGCTAGCAAACAAATACAGAAAGGATATGAAGCAACTGCAATTCTCAGACTGCTGATGGGAATAAAAATGGTTCAACTACCCTTGAAAACAGTTTGGTGGTTTTTTAAAACCTTAAACATATACCCATCATATGATCCAGCTATTCCACTCCTAGGTATTTACCAAGGAGAAATAAAAACACGTCCACGCAAAGACTTGTACGCAAATGTTCACGTCATGTTTATTCGTAATAGCCCCAAATTGCAGACAACCCAAGTATCCATTAGCAGATGAATGGACTAACTGGTGTTTCCATATGATGTAATACTTCTGGCCAGTAAAAAGGAATGAACTATTAATATCACACAACAACATGAATGAATCTGAAAATAATTATGCTGAGCTTTTAAAAGAAACTAAACAGAAAAGAAGACAGTGTGTAATTCCATCAACATAAGATTCCAGAAGAGGCAAACTAATATATGATGAAAGAAACATCAGCGGTTGCTTGGAAATGAGGGATGACAGGGAGGGGATTACAAAGGCACATGTGGAAACGGTGGGGGTCTCAGGACCTGAATGTTTGTGTACGCCCAAAACTCAGATGTTGAAAGCCTAACCCCTAATATGATGGAATTAGGAGCCCTTGGGAGCTACAGTCATGTGTCACTTAAGATGGGAAAACATTCCAAGAAATGCATCATTAGAGTACACTTACACGTGCCTAGATGGCGTTGCCTATGACACACCTCGACTCTATGTACAGCCTATTGCTCCTAGGTTACAAACCTGCATGGCAGACTACCATACTGAATACTGTAGGCAGCTCTAACAAAATGGTAAGTATTTGTTTATCTACACATAGAAAAAAGTACAGTAAAATACAGTATAATTGTATGCGACCACCGTCGTATATGTGGTCTGCTGTACGCCAAAATGTCATTATGCACATGACTCGAATTCAAAACATGAGATTTTATACTTTACATGTTCTGTACATCTCATGTTCAGAATGGTTCTATATTTAAAATCACATTGCATCATACTTTTGTAATATGAAAAAATATATGAAAAGTTAATGAGTTGAAAGTATTTCAAGAATGCCCATGTTTCACGTTTACAAAAAAAAAACCCACTGTTACTGTTGCTGAGAATGTCAATTAGTACAGCCACTACAGAAAACAGTATGAAGATTTCTCACAAAACCAAAAACAGAATCACTATATATGATCCAGCAATCCCATCACTCGGTATTTTGTCCAAAGGAAAAGAAATGGGCACATCAAAGGGATGGATGCACTCACAGACTATTCACAATAGCAAAATGTGGACTCACCCTAAGTGTCTGCCAACAGACAAACAGATAAAGAAAGTGTGATATATATACATGATGAAATACTATTCAGCCATAGAAAAGAATAAAATCATGCCATTTTCAGTGCCATGGATGAAACTGAAGGTTATTATGTTAAGTGAAATAAGCCAGGCAAAGAAAGACAAATACTGCATGTACTCACTCACATGTGGGAACTAAAAAATTGATCTCATGGAGGTAGAGAGTAGAATGCGAGATACCAGAGGCTAGGAAGAATTAGGTAGGGGAGAGGGCTGGTCAATGGATGAAGACAGGATGGTTAATGGATACAAACACACAGTTAGAAGGTGTAAGTTCCAATGTTTGATAGCAGAGTGGGTGGGACTATATTTAGCAACAATGTTTTGTGTATTTCAAAGTAACTACAAGAGAACTCAAAAGGTTCCCCAAACACTGAAATGATAAGTACTCAATGTCATGGATACCCTAAATAACCCAACTAGATCATTACACATTCTATCCACGTAACAAAATACCACATGTACCCCATGAATATGTAAAATATCATGTATCAATTTTTAAACCCACTGTTGTTTTATCCTTTATGCATAAGCTATTTGCAGAAAACAAGGTAAAAGTAAATTTGAATTCATAAGTACCCTTACCCCCAGAGTTCTGGAAACTTCTCTGATTCCATCCCATTTCTTAAATTGGAATACGTAACTATCTGGAAAAGAGGAGCTGGACAGAATGATCTCTTAAAATTCCTTCCAGGCTGGGCATGGTGGCTCATACTTGTAATCCCAGCACTTTGGGAGGCCAAGGAGGATGGATCACCTGAGGTCAGGAGTTTGAGAGCAGCCTGGCCAACAGGGTGAAACCCTGTCTCCACTAAAAATGCAAAAATTAACTGGGTGTGGTTGCTGGCGCCTGCAATCCCAGCTACTCAGGAAGCTGAGGCAGAAGGGTCGCTTGAGGCCGGGAGGCAGAGGTTGCAGTGAGCCAAGATCAAGCCATTGCACTCCAGCCTGGGCCACGGAGTGAGACTCCATTTCAAAAAAAAAAAAAAATTCCTTCCAACCTTGAAATCAGTTGTTTTTTTCTTCTCTTTTCTTCTATCTACTCCAACCATAATAAAGATGTGTATTGTTCACTTTATTCACTGAATGCAATTTTGTGCTATCTTTCCTTAACTTAAAATTATGTTAGAATTCCTCCCAAGAAAAAATAAACCCAAACTAATATGCTTCATATAAGACTCTTTTGAGAGTCGCCCTTAAAATGTGCCCCTTTTACCACATTCCCTGACCTCTTCAGGACATTCTTCCAGTTCCTCTTTCTCCCCTGCAAGTGACATACTCATTCGATATTTGGAAAACAATTTTTGTCCCAAAAGTAGAGAATTTCTACTAGTGAAAGTATGCAACCTTGAAATTATTTATTTTTTCCTTCCCAATTTTAAACCATATTTATTGAACTTTAAACCAAGTTCATGTATACTCATAAAAGTATAATCACACACTGTGCATTTGCTAAGTGTCTATAAAGAAAATATTTACATGTACTTCAGAAAAATATTTTGCAGGACTGCAGAAAACTGATTAAGAACGAAGAACATGAACATCATTTGCTGTAATTTTCTATTATTTGTTCTGTTGAGAACGGCAAGATTTTAATCTTGGTTCATGATCAGTAAGAGCAGATGTAATATAATTCTACCCATGCGAACAAGATGTGACATTTCCCTAAAAGCTCATGCTAAACCATGATAGCATGATAGCACTGATAGCAGAAGCAACGGCGCAGTCTGGCAGCACAGTGGATTCCGATCAGATGAACCGAGGGTCTCAGTTCAGAAAATCCAGACCCACCACCCATCTGACAATCTATCAACAAGTTTGTTTGTTTTTTTTTCATTTTCTCAAGCTTGTTCAATATATCCATCTACATTCCCTTCTGCCTTACATCTCCCTGCCCCGCCTTTTAAAATGCCATTACAAATCAGCCTTTACATGTTCCCAGTAGCTCCCATCAGCAAGGGGAAGAACAATGAATAAACCTGTACTAATATTACAATTTTGGCTATGTAAAAGCAAATGGGATCATTCTTAGTACTTGTTGGGAAGGAAAAAAACAAGTCCTGTTCAAAAGGATATTAAACTGAAGACTGACTACTACTTAGGGTAAAGATCATAGGAAAAAGGCAAACAAGGGTAATCACCAAACTTATCAACAAATTACTATAAAAACAAAGCGGTCCCTTTTTTCTCAATTTACATTAAGGTACACAGGATTTTGCTAAAGTATACAGAATTCAAATAAGAATCTTAAGAATATTTTCCCAGCAGTAAAAAGTGACACTCTTGGGAATCTTAGGGCCAGAATGCTAAGGACCACGGTGCTATCAGCTGTGAGATACAGGCTGTGGGGAAGTGTATGACCCAAACCTCTCTGAAGCATTTAAGGGCTCTTGGCTTCTCTACAATTGTCCTTCCTGAAACATTCAGAAGGCCCTCAGGCCTCTGATTCCAGAAAACACCTCGGCATGTTGCTGGCCTTATCTACGCCAGTCAAGGTGGAACACATTTTTAAAGCTAAGCGAATATATTTAGTGGGATTTTTAAAAATCTAGATACACAACAAATCATGGGTAAGATGGAGGAAGAGTCCAAAGAAAAGAAAGAAGAAGGAAGGGAGAAAGGAAAAGTAAATTACCTCACCACGTAAGTGTAATCCGTTCCTACCAGGATGAGATGTCTTGCCCCTTAAGAACTTTCCCTGAACGTTTGTCCCAATAAATATAAATTTTGAACGAAGATTCTCATTCTCTTTTCAACTTCAGTTAACACCTAGTTTGCTTTATTTTACTCATTTGTTTGCTTGTGAATAACAAGTGAAGAGAACTAAGTTAGTAACCCAGAGAACTAAAGTGCCATGCCAAGAAATGTCATGTTGATTCTCAACTTTGGACAGAGTACCTCTTTTCTGGTCATTCCTTTCAGCCACTGATATAAACAAATAAAACCATCCAGTCAAAATTCCGAATGATAAGAAGTTTCCTATGCAGTTCTAAGCATGCTGCTTTTACTTTCCATAGTTCAGCAAAAGATTACGGGATTACTGGGGCTTTAAAATGGTCCAAGCTGCAGCCCACAGATCGGCACTAGCTCACAGAATGCCACAGCCTGGTGTGCTTCTGACTACGATCACAGAGTAATACTAATGAAATCTTGCTATTTGAAAGAATTATTGATTTTTGAATTACAATTAGAATACAATTAGATTATTCCACATTACCCAGTGAATTATTATAGGTGCCAACATTCACAGTTTAATCCAATGAAGAAACTGAGCCTATATAAAAATAACCGCCACCAAAGTAGAAGAAAAGCTACATGAACAACTGAACTCAATCTCAAGGGTTCCTTCGGATAACTACTCTCTATTGACCCAAATAAACCAATTTACTGGGTCAAGAGAGAGCATGAAGGAACTAAGAGCTCTGTTAGAAATGAGGAAATATGAAATTACTCGTGCACATTAACATGTATAACATACAGAACAAGCATTTCTCAAAATGTGACCAGTTTCAATAGGTTGGATAACTTTAGCCCCCAAAACTCTATTACTACTGCTTTTTGGAAATAATCAAAAATATCTCAATACAGTTGAGAAACTTTGATAAAATAAATATAAAAGTAATAACATCAAATAAACTGGTCTTTTGTTCATTTGAACTCCTAACATGGGGATTATAAGCCACAACAGATTTCTTTTTTCAAGTATCTGAAATACAAGGAATGATTTTCTTTAAATGAGTTGTGATATACCAACCAGTACAGGGCTGGTTTCTGTGATTTCCTCTTAATTGGCGGTAGCAGTGGTAACCATCTAATTCTTAGGATGGATAACTGACTTTTGAATATCTCAGTAATGAGTTCTCCATTCTTTGATCTGCTCAAGCCAAAAGCCTGAAGAGGTATCTTGGACTCATTCCTCTCCCTTTCTTGCATATTTGCATCCAAACCATCAACAGATCTTCATGCTCCTTTCCTCCCATATATTTCCAGACTCCAACTACTTATCATCCCTACCACCATTACCAGGGGTGAAGCAAATACTCCCTCTGGACTACTGCAAGTATTCCTCCTAATTGCTCTCTCTGCTTCCACCCCTGCCCTTCAAGACCATTCCCAACATAAAACTCAAGGTAATCCTTTTAAAAGCCTAGGTAGGTAGGAAAGAAGCTGGCCTTGCCCAGAAAAGACATCTGGTCTTTGCCCTCAGCTAGTGGGAGGTGACCTGTGTCATATCTAATAGAAGTGTCCTTGCTTAGGGCGGAGCTGGCCACACTGGATCTTAGGGTAGGGTTGGCCATATGAGAAGGACCAATCATGTGATTTAGGGTGGGAGCTCTGGCTTGCACGGTATCTGCAGACATGGTGATGGAGCTCAACTCTGTGGGCAATCAATCAATCAAACATGCTATCTCAGGAAGCTCTAATAAAAACTCTAGACACCAAATATCAGAAGAGATTCCTTGGTTGGCAACACTCCACGTGTACGGTCACATATCAGGACCAGGAGGGTAACGCTGCCCAGACTCCATGGGAGAAGAGAACGGAAGATTCACATGAGAACCTCCCCCAGACTCTGCCCCATGGCTTCCTTTGGCTTACTCTGATCTGTATCTTTTCCCTTTAATAAACCATAACAATCAGTGTAACAGCTTTCAGTGAGTTCTATGAGTCGTCCTTCCAGCACATTTTCAGACCTGAAGGTGGTTTTGGAAACACCCCAAACTTGCAGTTGGTGTGAGAAGTGAGAGCAGTCTTGGAAATCACACCTCAAAACTCACAGTTTGGCTAATGCTGGGAAGGTATCAGTTTATTTTTTACAGTTTTCTTCAAAATTAAGAGTTTCTAGAATACATGTAATCTTCCTTTTCTGTTGGTTCCTTCTCTGCCTGTAAATAGGGTCTACCCTTCAACTTTTTAAGAGAAAACCAAAGTACCTTGTCTTCTGTCCTCTTTTCTTTCCATCAACTGCCTCTAGCCTCTTCAAATCTTCCCAGTAGTCTACACTCAAGGGACTCAAATTTTAATTCTAAAATTCTATCATATTATCATATATCTGCTGTATAACATGTCTACTCCTCCAGGAAGGGAAAGACAAATCAAGAAATATAAAAGATTTTCAAGCAGCACAGCTTCACATTGTCTGAGCTGCATTAGAGATTAAAACAAACAGTAATCTTCTGGCCAGAACCACGGTTTCATCCTGAGGCCCCCAACCACTGGCACCTGCTTCACCAGTCTTGATACTGCATACTCCCACAATTGTGCTCATTTTACAAGCTCATTTTACAAGCTCATTTTATCACTCAGAAAGATTCCACTTGGCTTGGCTACAGTTACCAAAGCCTTACTGTCTTGCTTGAGGCTTCCAAATTTTAAATGGCACTATTTAACATTTGTGCAGATTGGATTCCTTGCCTTATTAGTTAATTAGGGGTCAAGTATTCCACACTGGTAGTGTGGTATGTTTAAAACTGAAGGGAAAATTTTGTTTTTAAACCAGTATGACCAAAGACTTTATAATGTGAATATTTTAAAATCTTATTTTATAAAGTAAACAAGGGACCCCTCTCAAGAGAAAAAAATTAATAAAGACTTTACAATAGTTGTACGTTATCTTCAGGATAAGGAGCCTTAGTAGAATTCAAGATCCTTACATGGGATTCAAGAACTATACGCACACAAATATAGCTTTACACTTCCTACAAGAGGCAACAGTTGTTTGTTTTATACACAGACACAGTTTTCTCTGGACAATTTCAGCAGTATCTCAGTACACAGAGTTTAACAGGTCCTTACAAAGCACCGTCCTCGTCACTTGCAGAGACACTGGCACTACAGAAGTCTCACTGGCCTCCCCACCGTACTCAAACCTCCCACCCATCTATTTTCCACTCTGTCCCACTCCATTCCACTGCAGTCAAAATGATCTTACTCGAAATGCAAACATGACCTTCTGTCATCCACGGCTTTCCTACATTTTCAGGATAAAGTCAAAATCTTTACAAGACCTTGCACCACATTGTCCTCATCACAAGGTATCTCTCTCCGCTCACCCAGCAATCTCTCACACTGTCCCCTCGGCCTCAAAAATTCTTCCCCCTTGTTCCTCCAGGTCCTTCTTACCCCTCAAGGCGCAGATTTCACCATACTAGAGAGGATGATAACTTCTCACAAACAAGGTCACTCCCATGTCTACTCCCTCTGACAGCTTCCCTTTCCAACATGAACCACTCTAGTCCAATATGTCTTCTCACTAGACCGGAAGCTCAAGAGCAGAAACCATGTCTTTCTTCCTGCTACGCCCATAGTGTTTTGCACAGATTTGTTGAATGAATGAGTCCAGAGGCAGAAAATGTACTGACTCTAAAGGTTTTGAGTCTATTACTAGTTCAAATTACATAATTTTATTAACAGTTCTCTACAAAAATCCATTGCAAAAGGAACATCTTTCTTTGAAGTGAGTTATTTGCTTGTAATTACGATATTAGACAGTTTTTCAACAATAAAACTTTAGTATCAGTTCTTGAGTGTTTGCAGTAAAGTGCATACGTGTTCACCAGGAATTTAGAGCACAAAGAATATAAACGCAAAAGTAAGGGCTGCTTAATGAAGTTTTGTTTTAAGTTAATTTCCAAAGTCAATTAATATCATGCCCAAAGGGCTTTACAACAACAGCGAAAAACCTCTTTTTGTTAAGCATAGGGTCAGCCCTACGTTCAAACGTGCAAAATTTTAATGTTTTATTCAGGAACGATTTCCTCATAAAAGGCTCAATTTCTTTATAAATAGTATCTATCAGATTAGAAATTAACAAATCACACTGTACACAGAACCGACTGAATTCATTTTTAAATAATAAACTATCTAGGACAAAATGAACTACCACAGACCCGAACTTCATTTCCCTCAGCACCCTAAAAAGCATAAAGCAGAGTGGCTGCTCTGGTCAAAGCCTGCAGCCCACAGCATGAGAAAGAGCTGTCGAATTTGTCTCATTACATACGTTTTTTATCCTTTTATATACCTATGCTGTAACCTTAATCATCTCAACTAAGTTTATCAAGGGCATGGATGCCCTGACATCTCTATCACCAGAACTTAGCAAAGACCTTAAATACACTAATAGAAGGAATTAAATAAGCACACTGAATATGTAACAGCAAGATGGAAGTTCAGGCCAGAGCTGAACTTACCCATAAACCAACCATGTTTTGTGTAAGCTGATCATTCTAAATACAATCCACACAAGCAATTCAGTGCAAATGAGATCATGTCTTCCTTCTCTCCTGATGCAATGAAGGAAGCGCCTATTCTGTGTGAACTCAACCCTTTCACCTTTGCAGGAGCTATTTCAATTACCTGCTTTCCTTCTCTACCAGTGCTTTCCTTTTATTTAAACACACTCAAGTCTCTCCCAACTTGCAACAAAACTCTTCTTTGGGCCCCTCAACTACCTCCCTCACTGCCCAAGTCCTTCATACCCAAACTTCTTCAAATAGCAGCCCACATCTCTTCACCTCCTACTCACTCCTGAACTCATGCAGGCACTATGCAAGTGAAGCAGTAAAGCGCTAAGCCATAAAACTCAAGATGAAAATAATTTACATACAAAATTATAAACAGTCATTTAACCATCTTAAGCATCATAAATTGAGAAACTTATCCAATTCTCTTTCCACTCTATGCCTTCTCCTACCTCTCTAATTTTACATCCAGCCCCTTCCCTCTTTACCTTTTACTGTGGCAAGATCAGAATCTGCACCAATTCCAAAGTGCATCATGCTTCTTTGCATAGGCCTTTGTCGGTTTTTCTCCCTCTGTTTTGAATGCTTTTCCAATCTTTGTTGATTTAACTCTTCGTCATTCTTCAAGGCCAAACTCAAATAACATCTCCTCTCTGCAGCTTTCCCTACCACCTCATCCAATGTAAAACTACACCTGACAGCATGCAACACATCCTATCCTATCTCCCTACCTGCCTGCCTCTTCAGCTGCACTGAATTCCTGGAGGGCAGACATTACATTAACTGAAATCACAAGAGTTTCAAAGATCTGTGAAACCCCTAAAATTGCGGGCAGTATTTTGTGTATCTTAATGTTTTCGGAGAAAAAGTCTACAGCAAATATCAGTTTGTCAAAAAGGCATGTGACCCCAAAGAAGTTAAAAATTACTGCCCCCAAAATTAGCACAGTATATAACACATATTAGACACCCATTAACTATCTATTCAATTGTCATCAAAATACTACAAAGTGACTGCACAGTGGTAAATCAAGGTATCTATTTTGGGGTGGGAAGGGGAAAGACAAATCTCGCTTACAGAAGAATTCTAAATGACATAGGTAAATACTCTCCAATCCAGGAGGTGAAGCCTAACACCCCACCCACCACAGACACAGAGGCACACACACACAGATGCACACACACACAGATGCACACACACACAGAGTCCTTCAGGGTAGGCTGCGCTTAGGAACTCGCTTCCAAGGAAGATGGGGGCAAAGGCAAAGAGAGTAACTTTACAGTAGGAAACCTGGCAAATAGGATTTTAACCAAGTGGCAGAGATGAACCTCAGCCATGATGTCATGTGACTACCATACACGCTCTAATATGAGGTCATGAGAGGGCACTTCACCTGTGGGGTATTGTTTCCAAAAATCCATAGCCCAGTCTAATGAAAAAAAATGTCAGACCAACCCAAATCGATGAACATCCTACAAAATGCCTGACTAGCACTCCTCCAAACTGTCAGGGTGATGAAAAGCAAGGAAAGACTGAGAAACTGTTGCAGCCCAGAGGAGACGGAGACATGACAACAAAGTGCGAGATGGTCCACTAGGCTGAACCCTGGAACTGAAGGAAGACACACATGGAAAAACTGGAGAAATCCAAATAAAGCCTGGGGTATAATACTAACATACCACTGATGGCTTCTTAGTTTGGACAAATGTACCACGGTCACATACAATTTTAACAGTGGGGTAAGCTGGTAAGGTATATATGGATACTCTGTGCTATCTTTAAGTTTTTCTGTAAACAAAAAAAAACCCTAAAATTATTTTAAAATAAAAGGTATGTATGTATGTATTATTTTAGAGATGGGGTCTCTCTCTGTTGCCCAGGCTGGTGTGCAGTGGTGTGATCATAGCTCACTGCAGCCTTGAACTCCTGGACCCAAGGGATCCTCCCACCTCAGACTCTAGATTAGCTAGGGCTGTATGTGCATGCCACCATGCATAGCTAATTCTTTGGGGGTTTTTTGATAGAGATGAAGGTCTCACCATGTCACTGGGCTCAATCTCCAGGTCTCAAGCAATCTTCCCATCTTGGCCTCCCAAAGTGCTGGGATTACAGGCGTGAGCCACCATGCCTGGCCAAAAGGTTTATTTTTTAGAGTCTCTTTTATCTAGTTAAAAATCTCTCAGATTCCCAGTTTCTAAACTTCAAAGAATTATTAGCAAACAGGCCAGTTATCCAATCTCCATTAAGCTGCATTAGATATGTTATAAATGGTGTTACACTCAAACCAAAGCAAAAATCTGTTGAGTCTATTACAATTATGAAAATCATAAATTACAACTTAAAAGTTGGTGATTGTATCTATTTCTTGATGATGAAGCTTCAAATGTGTAATCAGTGACTTTTCAATTCTGAACCACTCAACTTGCTACATCCAAGCATGGTGTTGTGCCAGGCACTGGGATGCAGTAAGGAGTGGGGCCATAATGACAGGGGAAATACAGGGTGCAATGGAAGCAGAGAGCAGAAGCATCTAACAGTCTGAATGAGATTATTATGGAAGGACCAGGAAAAATGTAAAAGTAAAACTTAGAATAAGGCCTGAAGGATGAGAAGCATTAGCCAAGAAAAGAGGAAGACTGAGTATACCAGAGAAAGAAAACAGCACCCACAAAGACCACAAGCGAGAGAACAGGGCCAGTTGTTCAGGATGGCTACCGCTGAAAGTGCTAGGCAGGGCCTGGCGAGAAATCAGACAACCAGATTTTCAATCTGCTTCAGGAGCTGTGCCTAGAAACTAGGCCTTGAGTTTCTTTAGCTTTCCCAAAAATTCTGGAGCAACTAAAAACCTTTGTGTTTAATTCATTAATTGCCATTAAGACCCTGACCAACACAATCCCTCTTATGAAAAGAAACCACCTCCATCAACAGCAAAACAAAACAAAACAAAAACAAGTGTTTAAACACAGGTCTCTGTACTCAATCCCATTTACACAATCATATTTCCCTCCAGCGTGTGCACAGACAGGAATGGCAGGCTTATAAGATGCAAAGATGATGAAACACGGACAGACACAGCTAACCCAATTTTTTAAGTTCTATACTTAGGTTCAAGTACATCAACTGCACAAATATAAACAGAGATGAGCCTAGGAGAAAGGGAATAATTACCAGAACACTAAAACCACCATACTGCATACAAGCCAAAAATATAAAATGAACCTTTCAGCCTTACCCTTCCTGCAAACAGAGGACCCGCTTGCCAGCACTCAGTAGGACATGTGATTAAAAGTGTGACTTGTGAGGCCAAACTGCATGGTTCTGAAACCTGGTTCTACCATTTACAGGCTGTATGACATTAAGCAAATTACTTACCTTTTTTAAGCCAGTTTCCTCCTTGCGACACATGGACATAAATGGTACTAGCTCATGAATTTAGTTGGACGTTTCAATGAGTTAATATACATCAGCTGCTACCAACATCCACTACATATATTCCCACGGGGTACCCAATTCTCCGGGGTCCCAATGACAAGTCACCTTTTCTTTCACCCTCTAGAAAGCATGTCATCAGAGAATAACAAACATTATCTTCAATCTACTTGATCCACTGCTGCATATAATTGAAGTAAGTCATTCTCAAACGTAATTTACTAATAGCATAGTCTGTACAACCCCCAAGTAATGACCACAATGCAGTCTGTTATGACAGCTATGATAAAAACTGACCTAGATTGCTAGAGAAAAGGACAGCTGCCCCACCTCACTTCCTGCTAACAGAGCCCGCTTCTGTTTGGCCATCAGCTTGCCATGTGCTTTCAGGCAGGCTGGACCCATCCCCATTCCCTACACCAGCAGCATCAGCTTCAACCAGGAAGTTGTGAAAAACACAAATTGACAGTCCCCAATCCAATCTAGAGCAGAAACTCTTCAGGTAGGGCCTGGCAATCTGTGTTTTGATAAGTTCTCCAAGTCATTCTGATGCAGACCAGTTTGAAAACCACTGACCAAGAACCACTGAACTAAGAATGGCAACTCCGTATCTGTAAGTTTAGAAATGGGGTATACAACAAATCTAGCCAAGGAGATGCAACTTCTAGAAATTCTGCTTACTCTTAAAAATGAAGACAAAGAAGGGACCTTATCTCTTCTGGCCTCTAGAATGCTGTTGATTAGAGATTTGACGCTTAGACCCTCTGTAGCTATCTCATGACCCCAAGGGCAAGCCAAAAGCAGATCCACCATGCTGGGTCCTTGATGGAATCAAGCTGATAAAATAACCAACCAAGAACCTGCACTACCTATAGGAGCTCCTGATATGTGAGATACTATCACGCTTCATCAAATGCAAGGCTCGTCAGCGGTTAAGATGCATCATTATTTTGTTAATCATAGTGAGGAAAAAAATGTCAAATCGATGCACCATGGTTTTAAACGGACCACGTGTCTCAATTGCAGAAATAATCACATATGAATAAAATGTACACCTCAGAAACAAACAAAAAAAGAGTAAATTCCTTATTGTTTCAGCCAGATGAGTAGGGGGTTTCTGTTGTTTGCTGCTAAAAACATCACAATTTATTTTTTTAAAAGGATGTTATGTTCAATTCTGAGTATTCAATAAAATGCAGCATATACGGATGATGGACAGGAATAATGGTGAGTCTGAAGCTGAGATGGCCTTTTAGGAGAAAAAAAGGAATAATGGTGGGAAATCCTGAAATAAAAGGAAGAGACAGTGAAATATTTAGATAAAGAAAATAAATAAAGTTTAGAAGGAGGCATCATAACTGTCCTCCACTATCTGAGGGGCTCCAATACTGAAAAAGTAGACTTTGTGTAGCTCCAGATAAAGTGAGGAAAGGCTGACTAACCTCTGAATGAAATCTACTAATGTAACGATGCCTTAAAAAATGGTTCACAGGCCAGGTGAGGTGGCTCATGCCTGTAATCCCAGCACTTTGGGAGGCCGAGGTGGATGGATCACGAGGTCAGGAGATCAAGACCATCCTGGCTAACACGTAACAGTAACAGGGTTTACTGTCTCTATTAAACAGTAACAGGGTTTACTGTCTCTATTAAAAAATACCAAAAAAAATAGCCGGGCGCAGTGGCATGTGCCTGTAGTCCCAGCTAATCAGGAGGCTGAGGCAGGAGAATGGCGTCAATCTGGGAGGCGGAGCTTGCAGTGAGCCAAGATCGCACCACTGCACTCCAGCCTGGGTGACAGAGCAAGACTCCCTCTCAAAAAAAAAAAAAA
>NW_012115267.1:3335546-3340624 GCF_000951035.1 Colobus angolensis palliatus
AAAAAAAAAAAAAAAAGGTTCACACATTCAGAAACAGAATAACTACTTCAAAAATTAAGGGTGTGGCTGCTGTACTGGCCGTGAAGATGGCCCCTTCTAACTTTAAGATTTTTAAGATTCCATAATATTATAACCAGATTAGAATATAGCAAAGTTAAGAGGACTTGTTAAAACATCCAGTCAAATCAAAACTGCCAACAGGAACTGATCTAGGCAGAGTACCTGGTAGAAATTAAATTCAAGAAGTCAAAGATATAAGATGGAATTCAAGGAACCATCACAAACGCTTCTGAGCATCTCCCTCCCTCCAATCTAAACTCCTCTCACTGGGGTCTAGAGTTATCTTGCCACCAGCAGTGCCTACCTTGGTAACTCTTTTACTCCTTAAAGTGCCTACTCTGTGTCCATATCACAAAACTATCCAAACCCTCCCTTCATTCCTCTTCTCTCCTCACCCAAACCAGCCTAATTACTGTCTAGTGCCTTTGCTCATGATGTCCCTAAAAACCTAGATTGTCTTTAATTCTTTTCACCCACCCGTAATTTGCTTCTCACAAACTACAACTGAACTACAACTAAACTCAGTTGATGCTAACAATGACCATAATGCACACACCATCCCCATGCTGGAGCACACTCACTCAGCAGAGCATGGTTTAGTGCCTGGCTGTTCTTTCTTTCAGATGTTTTCATCTTTCTCATATACTGGAAACACTTTCAGTAGCTCCTATAGTTCTTTACTATGTTGGAAACATTTTAAGTCCTTAGTAAATCTTACTGATTAGTCAGTCAATCACTTTGGAAGCTATCACAGAAACTTTCTCACTATTGGTACTTTAACATTTAATATACTTGTAAAATTATAAAATGTTTACTAAAGTATATCATCAGATGCCTGCAACTCAAAATTCTGGTTGGCTTCATTGAAAAAGATGGAAACGAAAGAATAAAGGGTTAGTTTGCCTTTCTAAAGATAAATGTTACTTACTTACCCAGGTTGTAGTGAATACAAGGAACTCAGTGAAATGAAAAAGAAAAAGAAAACAAGAGGAAGGCCCACCAAAGGACCTATTCTCATCTTATCCCACTTCACAGAGTTCTCTATCTAGAAAGCAATCCGACTTCATCATATTTTATATGTAAAAAAAGTGACCCAGAGAAATAAAGTGATATGCCCAAGATAAAAAGTTCTTTTTTATTTGCTCACACAGGGACCCACCTAATTGTAAAAGGAAGCCAGAATGAACAAAGAAACTATAATCCAAGAGTTAAAGGGTAGAGAAAGCTGGGAAAGTTGAGAAGTGGCTGCTGCCCGTGGGCTCTGTTAAATGAAACGAGAACTGATCTGCTCACCACAGAGTAAACCCAGGAAAAGCTGCCTTCTCCCCCTTGGCCCTGAAGAGCTACACTCTAGCCTCCCAAACTCACTCCAGCTTTAGGGCCTTAATTTTCCAAATGGTGATATCAGGTTCACCAAGGTCACAACCTAAAGTAGAGTAATCGTGATCAATTGTAGAAGGGAAAACCAAACAAAAAACCCTCAATTTTTTATTATAATCAAGTACCAGATAGCTTTGTTTCAAATTTCATTTAAAAGCAGCTAAACTGCAAAGTGAAAATTTCAATAATTTGGCAGGTAAAAATTACAAAACATATTCCCCTCTCCATAAATTACAAAGGAGAAACTTCACTATTTATTTTGATTATTTAAAACACTCCAACTTGTGCCTTTCTAAAAATTTTAAAACATTCTTACAAAAGGCCTGTTGGTTAATCCAGTAAGGTATTGAACCTCCAGGTTTTAAGATGGTCTGTCAGGCTGACACCTGCGAGCCAGAAAAAGAATTTTGTAAGACGCCAAAGTGTTTCAATTTAATCCATTACCACTAACAGTGATGTCACCTCCAATATTCATATCCTAGCAGAGCTACAAGGTACGAGTGTTTTAGGACTTCACAGAAATTCCTGCAAATTCATCACTTACCTTATTTTCAGTCTAGCTAATCGTTTTGGACCATGATACTGCAAAAATGTCACTTACAGAAAAAGAAAACAGCTCTTCTTTAAAGAGAAACAGGTTATTTTATCTAACTGGTTCCACTTGTACAGGAAAACAAGGAAACTAGAACCCTTACAAAATAATACCACACTAAACCTAAAATTATTTTTGAATAAAATCAGTGCCATTTAAAATGATCACAAAATCAGCAACTTTAATAATAAAAAAATTGTTAGAAAATATTAAACCATGCTCTGTGAGGGCCAGTCATAATAATCACCATTCTTTTAAACATGAGCAAATTTTAAATATATAGTTTTGTATAAAGTAGAAGCATTGCATAGCTTGTATTACCCAGAAGAATGTATTATCAAATATATTTCTATTTGCATTGAGTTCTAACAAATGACTACTATTGCAGGGAAAATGTGACTGGCACATCAGAGACTTTATCTCTTGTCACCATTATCATTTCCCAAGTCCTCACCTAGCATTAAAAAGCTCACAAAATGCAGCCAAATCTGCATATACCATGTCTTCTCTTGGTCACATCTGTAACTATTTCCCTGCATCTGCTGGAGATAGGTCACTATGACAAAATGAAGTCCTATCATAAAATCTAAGGGCAAAAATTTAGAAAACTAACAGTAACAGAATATGCACTGAACGTGGCAGAGGCACTCAGGAGGAACAGAATGCATCGCTTTCTTGTTTACGCGGTCTGCTATCCCAGACCGCATTTCCACCGCACCGACTTTGTGCTAGGCACTGCTTGAGCACATAAACTCATTTACTCTTCCTCTGAGGTAAATGTATCACTGTTATCACATTTTCCAGTTGAGGAACTGAGGCAAAGACAGCCGAGAAGCTTGTCCTACCTAGGTCACACGGCTAAATGAAGGGGTGGAACTTTACTTTGTTCTCAATCTTCTCTGTGGTCCCTGACCCAGCCCTCTTTGGAAAATACACGCAGGCCAAAAGTAGAGAGACATCACAAAGACAACCATCCCTCAAACCCAGCTATGTAGCTAACTTCCAGACACGGGCTTCCAAATAGTAATGTGCGCATGTTTTGCCGGGCCACTCTCGTGCTGATTTCAAGCGTACAATCCCCCTGCCTCCAGTGGGGAAGATAAACAGGGCCAGGCCAGCACTACTTCCACCCACTTCCCTTCTGGGTCTGCCTATTCACCGCCGTAAAGTCAGAAGTCAATCATCCCACAGGCTTCAGCTTCAATTCAGGTAGAGCAGTGAGGTTTGAAAGTGCCTCAAGCAGAGCCCACAGTTCTCTGATCCTTTACAATATCAAACTCTGCAATTGTGTGGCATAGCAGCCATGCTAGGAACGAGGTCAATTACTTAGGTACTCACTAGACTTTTTCCTTTTCTCCACCCCTGGGGTCCAGGCTCTTTTCCCAGCACTTACTCAGGGCTGTCATTAGCCCTTTCCCCTCAGTTTTATTGTTCCTGCATTTATGTTATTCTGAGTCTTCTCCCCTATGGGTTCCTGTGGGGAAAATAAAAGATCTGAAAGGGAAAAAAGGGGGAAAAAATGAAATAAAGTGAAAATTCAAGAGGTTCTTGTTTTAAGTCCCTATTTTAAAAGATATATGGCTTTGTCACTTTCAAAAACCAAGCATTGCATTATAAGGTATGTGGCCAAAACACAATCAATAAACAGATACTACTAAATACACACAAACACACATGCCACAATAGGGAGGATCTTTGATTCTTAGGATCCCCCTTTTCTTTTCCATCCATGAATTCCTAACTACACTGTTCTTCTCTAACTATATAACTATTTCTCAGTTATAACCATATAGCTATTCTCATATAACTATTTCACATTTGTCAGATGTGAAATATTCTCAAGACCACTACTAGCCTTAGATACCTGAGACCTGTCTCTCATACCAACACCATCATTTAATAAAGAAACAAGGGGACTAAAGCTTTGCTTACAAGTCTGTAAAACAAAGGTCACCCCACCTGCCTACCTTCCCACTTCACCTTACAAATAAGAGGTTCAAAGGAGAGAGCATGTGCTTAAGTACACCAAAGAACCAGAGGTACCAACAAGGTTAAGATATGCCTTGAACCCAAGAAAATCCCCTGGAGCAGCATGTCAATACTAAGTAACACAACCATTCCCTTGGCTATCGCTCTTTTTTTTCTTTGAGACAGAGTCCTGCTTTGTCAACCAGGCTGGAGTGCAGTGGCATGATCTTGGCTCACTGCAACCTCTGCCTCCCAGGTTCAAATGATTCTCCTGCCTCAGCCTCCCATGTAGTTGGAATTACAAGTGAGAATCACCACACCTAGCTAATTTTTGTATTTTTAATAGAGATGGGGTTTCACCATGTTGGCCAGGCTGGTCTTGAACTCCTGACCTCATGATCTGCCCACCTCGGCTTCCCAAAATGCTAGGATTATGGGCATGAGCCACAGTGCCCAGCCAGCTATTGCTATTTTAAGCAAAGAACTGCAGGTGTACTTTCTTTGGTTTTAGGGAGAATTTTAACCAAATGATGTTTCCAGTTTAAACCTGGACACACCAGGTGAGGGCAGTGAGGGGTGATGAAGAAGATGGCATGCTTTCTTGGGCATCGGCATCCTTATTTGATTAGCAGAAACCGTAATTATAATTTATTAGTAACTCTTTTTCTAGTTTTCCCCTACTCAGTCTTCAAAATAAATGCAGTGTATTAACTCTTAGATTGTACTCTGGAAAAATTAACGGTGAATCCCAATCCAGTATCAAAATGATTCATCAAAGACAGAAGTGGCCAAGGAATACCGGAAAGACACCATACGTTCTTGCATCCAAGAGCCTGAAACTCTTGTTGAGATGATCATTTCTAGCTCATGTACAATGCTAGAACTTGTCTTCTCCAGAATATACTGTGTCTTATACTATCTCATGTTACATGAAGGAACCACAAGTTCTGAAAAAGCCACGTGCAATGACCACTGTTTGATGTTTCCTGTCAAATGACTCTAACTTTCCATATCTGTAAACTGATTTTATATATATATATATGTGTGTGTGTGTGTGTGTGTGTGTGTGTGTGTGTGT
>NW_012115267.1:3340678-3342968 GCF_000951035.1 Colobus angolensis palliatus
AGATGGAGTCTCACTCTGTCACCCAGGCTGGAGTGTAGTGATGTGATCTCAGTTCACTGCAACCTCCACCTCCTGGGTTCAAGCAAATTTCCTGCCTCAGCCTCCCAAGTAGCTGGGATTTACAGGTGTGTGCCACCATGCCCAATTAATTTTTGTATTTTTTGCAGAAACGGGGTTTTGCCATGTTGGCCAGCCATACTATCCACCAAAGAGAAAAAAAGACCTTGAACTATCCTTCAGTTTTCCAGTGAAGATGTTACTATAAAGTTGTATATAAACCAAATCATATTTATCACTGCTTTGGGTCATTTCAGGAGTGCGTGTTCACAGTGGGGGAAAAAATCCCAAACTGTGGCCTCAAGGTGTCCTAAGATCACAAGGTCTGAAAGTTTGTTTTCCGGCTAAATTCATGCATTAAAACCAAACCCCCAAGAACTGTGAAAGATAAAGGACCCTTGCTTACAGGAAACCTAGTCTATGGTGGCATTTTGTTATAGCTGCCCCAATGGACTAAGACATCACAAAAGCTTTTTAAAACATCTAGGCTGGGCGCGGCGGCTCACGCCTATAATCCCAGCACTTTGGGAGGCCGAGGCGGGCGGATCACGAGGTCAGGAGATCCAGACCATCCTGGCTAACACGGTGAAACCCTGTCTCTACTAAAAAAAAAAAATACAAAAAGATTAGCCGGGTGTGGTGGCGGCGCCTATAGTCCCAGCTACTCGGCAGGCTGAGGCAGGAGAATGACGTGAACTCGGGAGGAGGAGCTTGCAGTGAGCTGAGATTGTGCCACTGCACTACAAGTCTGGGCAACAGAGCGAGACTCCCTCTCAAAAAAAAAAAGAAAAAAGAAAAGAAATCTAACATCTAGTGTATTTAATTTAATGTTTGTTTACCTAATATTTATTTATCTATTTATTTTTGAGACGGAGATTCACTCTTGTCGCTCAGGCTGGAGTGCAATGGCGCGATTTTGGCTCATGGCAACCACTGCCTCCCAGGTTCAAGCGATTCTCCTGCGTCAGTCTCCCAAGTAACTGGGATTACAGGTGCCCACCACCACACCAAGCTAATGTTTGTGTTTTTAGCAGAGACAGGGTTTCACCATGTTGGCCAAGCTGGTCTGGAACTCATGACCTCGGGTGATCCACCCACCTCGACCTCCCAAAAAGTGCTGAGATTACAGGCGCGAGCCACCGCATCCAGCTTAACCTAACATTTAATAGGGAAAATATTAACACTAGTATTCAGCTAATAACTATACCAAAAATATAACAGAATAACAGAAACTGAGGTGATTGCCAGGGAGATACAGGAAGAGGGTCTGACAAGTAAGGTGGCATCTCTTGTCTGCAGCGTGTGTGGCGGTAGCAGAAGGAAAGGCTTCTGTGGGTTTTGAAACGGACTACTGCAAGAGAACAAGGCTGACTGGGAGATGTTGAAAAAATGTCAGAGTAGGCAATTCCAAGTGCCCATACACCACCCTGCACCTAAAACATCAAAAAACAAGCACCAACTGTCAGAACTAACTTTGTCAGAACTCTGGAAAACAGTCAAATGCTTACAGCAACCAACTGAACACTAAATCAAGAACTTCAAAGGACAGGAAAGCTTTATGGCATTCTTATTTGCCTTTGCCCTACCTCCTCCCAGTGTGATGGAAGCCCATATTCCAAGAATGGAACCCTAGTCCCTGGTTCCAAAAGGAACAAGTAGAACATATTCATAATTTTTGGTAACTCCATTCCAACCTGTCAGGGATACTTGAAGAACTGACACAAGGTTCACGCTTAGCTCAAAACTCATCCAGGCAGGAAAATGGTTGGCATTGCTCAAAAACAATCCAGACACCTGGGGTCAAAGAGCACAAATGAGACATGCAATAGACCACCTGAGGCCTGGGAAGGAACGATATGAAGAAAGTTACCTTAGGAAATTAGGGCAATCAAAAGCATCCATATATATGGGTGAAATTAGAAAGCCACACACGTGCTCAGAATAAAACCCAAGAAGACCTTAAGCTTTTTCACCTTAGACTAATGACTAGCCTAGGCACAAGTCTAGCTAACTGTTGAAGGAGGGCCCCAGCAAAGAGCCACTCTGTAAAAACTGGAAAAAGTATTTTTGTTTGTTTGTTTGTTTTAGCCCCTGGCATTCAAGGAAATCTCTGTCAAAACACTACCAGGCTAGGCACAGTGGCTCCTGCCAAGCCTGGGTGACAGAGTAAGACCCCATCTTGAAAGAGAGAGAGAGAGAGAGAAAGAAAGGAAGGAAGGAAGGAAGGAAGGAA
>NW_012115267.1:3343143-3350836 GCF_000951035.1 Colobus angolensis palliatus
AAAAGAAAAGAAAGGAAAGGAAATAAAATAAATAAAGAAAGAAAGAAAAGAAAGAAAGAAAGGAAGGAAGGGAGGGAAAAGAAAGAAAAGAAGGAAAAGAAAGAAAAGAAAGAAAGAAAAGAAAGAAAAGAAAGAAAGAAAGAAAGAAAGAAAAAGCAGTACCAGAACATTAGCTCTAAGAAACAGAGACTTCAGTGACCACACAAGACAAGGAATATAATCCCTACAAAAATAGCTGGGAAAAGTCACTTGACAAAAAAAGAGATACATAAAACCAAAAACAACAACAAAAAGCAAATCTCGGTGAAAGAGGAGACTCTGATTTCCAAAGATACAACATCGTAATTTTCAAACACCCCATTTTCAACGGCAGCAAAATCCTAAGGCACATAAGGAAAAAGTATAGTCCATTCAAAGGAACGAAATTAACTGACAGAACATGTCGCTGAGAAGGCCAGACGTTGTACCTACTATATAAAGACTTTACAAAGCAACTTTCTTAAATATGCTTAATATCAGTATGTTGTTGAAGTTGAGAAGAAGGATACTATATTTGATTAAAGGATAAATTCAATCAGAGATATAATAATTATAAACATAAATACACCAAACACAAAGTCCCAAAATAAAGGAAGCACTGACACAACTGAATTGAGAAGTAGAAAGCTCTAGAATAATAGACTTCAATACATCCTATTCAATAGGAACTTGGCCTGTTCGATAACAGAAGAACTTGACAGAAGATAAATAAGGAAACAGAGAATTGTACAACACATAAACCAACTAGATCTAACAGACATATACAGAACATTTTTTCAAACAAAGTAGAACACACATTCTTCTAAAGTGTACACGGAATACTCTCCAGAACAGACCATGTTTGTCCACAGAGCAAGTCTCAATTAATTTAAAAACACTGAAACCATACAAAGTATTGACAGAGAAAAGTTATGTAGTTAGGCTAGGTCCTTGGCAAAACTCCTTTAAACAGAGAAACAGCCTGAAAAATCAGGCTGCAGGCACAGATAAGAACTCGCACAAACCTCCGGCCCACTCGGATACAGGAACCAGGCCCAACCCAGAAATACCTTTGTTCTCTGTATAACCAGCGGGCTTCCAGGAAATAGTCTCTTCTTCTTTTGTGGGCATGTACACAGTGGGCTCTGGTGGGTTCCGGTGGGCCCCTTGCTTTCCTTTTTTGGACATACTTTAGAGTGTTAGCCGAGCCTCTATGAATCATTGCTTCAGCCTCTGATTGGTCCCAGGACAAGGTCCCAGGCCAAGGTCCTGGACCAAGCTTTCACTTCAGCTCCTGAGTGGTCCCAGGCCAAGCTGAGTAGGCTTTCTCCAAGACCAGTCAGCACATTCCTTCCCTGTCCAGTCCATAAAAACCCCAAATCCAGCCTCATAGTTGGCAGCCCTCTTCCAGGCACCCTCTCTGAGGCAGAGAGCTTTCTTCTTTTGCTTATTAAACTTTTAAACTTTCACTCCAAGCTCACCCTTTGTGTCCATGCTCCTTAATTTTCTTAGTCATCAGACAAAGAACTTCAGGTGCTATCTCACAATGAGAGACTGCTACATTGTGGTGCATTGGTGAGACTGTAACAGTATATTTTACCACCATGATGCACTGATGCTAGAAATCAAGAAACAAAATGTAGTATATATCTACAGGATGGAATATTATTTGGTCTTTAAAAAAAAGGGAATGAAACTCTGATATATGTTCGACCATGGATACTGTGAAAACATTATGCTAAGTTAAATAAGCCAGATACATAAGGACAAATATCACACAATTCCACTTATCTGAGGCACTTAAAACAGGCAAAGTCAGAGAGAAATTAGCACACAGTTTATTAGAGGCTGGAAAAAGGGGAAAATGGGAAGTTAGTATTTAATGGGTATAGAGTTTCTGCTTGGGATGATGAAAAAGTTCTGGAAATGGACAGTGGTGATAATTGCACAACACTGTGAATCTACCTCATGCCAGTGAACTGTACACTTTAAAATGATTAAACTGTTTCTTTGCCTTTTGGCTAAGATCAAGTGTAAAAATGGTTAAAATGACAAATTTTATGCTATATATATTTTATAACAATAAAAATTTAAATAATTAAAATGGTATATTTGTGTTAGTATATTTTACAATAAATTTTTAATATAAAAATGTGGGGAAAAGAGAGAGAGAGATGGGACAGTCATTGTGATCTCACAGACACACATAACAAAATTTCTCTTGGAGAGACTTGAAAATGGAAATTTGCAACTTCTAGCTAGATCTGACATTAGATCTAAGTTGAACAAGTTCCTGGTTATTAGATAATGTCTTGTGCTGAAAAAAAGAATAAATGAGAGTGCTAAATTGCTGCCCTTTGCAGTTCCCCAAAAAGTTAAACACAGAATTATCATAAGACCCAGCAGCTCCACTCCTAGGAATATATCCAACAAAAATTAAGACTCACATCCACATAAAGCCTTGTACAGGAAGTCTAGCAGTCTTACTAGGTTCATAAAAGTCAAACAGTGGGAACAACCCAATACTCCTCAAATGCTAAAAGGATGAACAAAAGGTGGTATATCCATCCAATGGAATATTAGTCAGTCATAAAAAAAGAATGAAGTATTGATTCAGGCTACACCATGGATGAACCTTACAACATTATAGGAAAGTAAAAGAAGTTAGTCACAAAGGACCACATTCTATGACTCATTAATGAAATGTCCAGACTAGGCAACTCTACAGAGACAGACTATAGGACAGCAGTTCCCAGGGGCTGGGAAAGGGAAAATGAGAAGTGATTACAATAGATGCAGGGTTTCTTTTTTGTAGGATTCAAAATGTGCTAAAATTAGCACATTTGTGGTGATGGCTGCACAACTCTGTGAAGATACAAAACACACAGAATCGCACAATCTAAGTGGGTAAATTTTGTAGTACATGAATTAGATCTTAATAAAAATGTTACACATCATTGCTGCCCTTCAACATTCTCATATATATCTCAAGTGCTGAAGCAAAATCTCAGGGCGTGCAACAACAGCATCTGTGCATGGAGTGCATTCTCAAAATTCTCCTTTGCTTTTTAAGTCTTTGTAATGTTGGAGAATATTCTGAGATTTAAATAATTTACAGAGGAACACTAGGTAATTAACTTTTGCTGTTGTAACTAAGAATGATACTCTGTTCTATCACCCTTCACAAATGACTACTCCAACGTAAGAATTTAGATTAGCAATCTTGAATTCTTGACTCTTCCTAGTTTAGAAATTAGGAAAAAGAACTGAGAAAATGTTTCACCATCTTTACATACTTTGTTCTTGAAACCCTAAAGTCTGTGTTTTCACAAATGTCAGCTGCCTGGTTGGGTAGGGCAAAAGAACAGCTAAGAAAGAAAGGATCTGCTAAAGTGTGGTCAACCACACAGCCGACCCATACATGAGGCACTCTGTAACATGAACTGCCATTACAAATGTTGCCAGTTTTATCATTAAGTGCACACCCATGCATGTGTGAATGTGCACACATACATACACACACAGTTCAAAAGATGCCCAAGGGAAAATATATCGCCCTATTGACCACTAATTACCAGAGATTAAGAGTTGCAGCTCTCAAAATGCCATTACTCCATGCTATAGAGTTTGGACATTTTTCCCCTCCAAATCTCATGTTGAAATTTGATCTCCAGTACTGGGGCCTGATGGGAGGTGTTTGGGTCGTGGGGGCAGATCCCTCATGAATAGACTCATTCCTTTGGGGATGGGAAGTGAATTCTCACTCTTGGTTCTCATGGGAACTGGTTGTTAAAAGGAGCCTGGCCCTTCTCCTGGCTCTCTCCTGCTTTCCTTCTTGCTGTGTGATCTCTGCACACCCAAGTCCCCTTAGCCTTCTGCCATGAGTGGAAGCAGCCTGAGGCCCGCACTGGAAACAGATGCTGGTGCCATGCTTCTTGTACAGCCTGCAGAATCATGAACCAAATGAACTTTTTTCCTTTAAAAGTTACCCAGTCTCAGGCCAGGTGCAATGATCCCAGCACTTTGGGAGGCCGAGGCAGGCGGATCATTTGAGGTCAGGAGTTCAACACCAGCCTGGCCAACATGGTGAAACCCCATTTCTACCAAAAATACAAAAATTAGCCAGCCGTGGTGGCAGGTGTCTGTAATTCCTGCTACTCAGGAGGCTGAGGCAAAAGAATTGCTTGAACCCAGGAGGCACAGGTTGCGGTGAGCCAACATCATGCCACTGCACTCCAGACTGAGTGACAGAGTAAGATCCCGTGTCAAAAAATAAGAAAAAAAAAAAAAGTTACCCAGTCTCAGGCCAGATACAATGGCTCACACCTATAATCCCAGCACTCTGGGAGCCGGAGGCCAGCAGATTGCTTGAGCCCAGGAGTTTGAGACTAGCCTGGGCAACATGGCAAATACCCATCTCTACAAAAAATACAAAAATTAGCGGGGCATGATGGTGCACGCGTGTAGTCCCAGCTACTCGGGAGGCTGAGGGAGAAGGATCACCCGAGCCCGGGAGGTCGAGGCTGCGGCAAGCCGTGATCAAGTCACAGCACTTCAGCCTGGGTGACAGACCCTGTCTCAAAAATAAATAAATAAATAAATAAATAAATAAATAAATAAATAAACAAAATTATCCGGTCTCTAGTATTCCTTTAAAGCAACACAGACCAGGACACTCCACCAAGGTACATACGTTATGTCAGTTTGGCCATCTTCAGGGTGTTTCGTTCCAAATTTTAGATCTGCACGAGTAGCCTTTCTCAACGATGGCTTCCCATGGAAGTCACTGGATTACCATAATGGCATTGGCCTCCCTGTTCTGAGCAGTTTCCATGCACCCAGGCCTGCTCCCAAATACAACGGATTTGGCTTACTGTTGCCGGGAATTGGTCACGTAGAAAGCAGGGTTTTTCTTTACTTTTTTTCAACCACAGAAAAAGCTTCCACATAAATCAGTTTTAAATTGCAAAGCTTTTCCTTTACTCCATGGCTTTCTCCAGATATGTCTGCCTACTCAGCAGGAGCAAAAGCCAGAAAGCACGCAGGGCCCAAAGAAAGACACCAAGAATAAAACACTACAGAAGATTCACGGGGAAAACATTTACTTTTACAAAGCAAAACCACAAGAAGGATTCTTGCAGGCAGGCTGGCAGCAGCGACACTGTTTCAAGTTATACATTCAATCCATTGTATAAAATCTATTACCTGGTATTTAAGTCATCAACATCAACATCAACAGATCCATACTTTCCATTTACCTGATTTGGGGGCCAAAAAGGTATGACTTAAAAATATAACAGCTTCCAGAGAACAGAGTTGTGCTCCTACAAGATGGCACAGCATTGTCAGGATATGATTCTGGAGTCAGACTGACTCAACTGGAATCTCTTATTACGTGGCAGGATGTTGGACAAGCTGCTGACTTCTGCACGCTTGGGTTTCCACATCTGTAAAATGGGGGTCACAGTGCGTACCTCCCAGGGTTACCATGAGAGTTCAGTGAGTGACACACACGCACAGCACTGAGGGTCCTGTACATGGGAAACTCCCACTGTAAGGGAAGAGCTGTTATTGTGATTCCAATTACACCGGGACAGCAAGCCTTCTTGGCCAGTTGTCCTGTTCAAGAAGGGTTTTCATCTACTCAAACCCCACCCACCAGTTCCCTGATGCCACTGCCGCCTCAAGAGAACCAGCGTGTGACTGCCAGTATGTACCCACCCCCGAGTCACTACTGGAATAAAGAAGTATGCTCACAGATCACTTAGACAGCTAGTTATTAGATGGGCCACAGTGGGAAAAAAAGAGGGAAGAACATGACAACTTCCTGCCAATGGGGTTACCCTCGGCCGCTCTGGGATGAAGGGAGGACTTTCACAATTTATTCTATGCATAGCTGTGTTTTTCTCCGACTTGTTGACAACATCATGTATTTCCTTTGTACATTTGCCTTTAAAAATTAAAGCAACCACTGATCAGGTCCATCTCGATTAATTTCTATTAATCCTATTAATCCATGCAATTTACTGGCTAAGGCTCTGACAAAACAAAATGACTATAGCTGCCGATTATCACCCCTCAGTGAATGAAAATGACAAGGAACCTCAGCTGCATTAGGAACACACGTGGAGATTCCAAACCCTTCCTCTCAAGGAGTAAGTCACTCGCTCCTCTCTCTTCCAGATGGCAAGCGGCACTCCAACAAAACCCACATATTTAAAACAAGTGCAGAAGGGTTTATTGTACATCCCTTTCCAAAACAGCTGCTCAAGAGGATGTACTTGTGCAGCAAGAAGGAAATCAGCGCGTATGTCCAGCTAATGAAATCTTTACGAGCTGAGCACCGCATCGACTCCAACACTGGGGGCTGCCAGCTGCTGCCTAAATACTATTTTCCAGCATCTTCTGAAGGCTAGTAGTTACTCAAATAGATTTTTAAAAGAAAATGAATGCAAAATATTGTAATTATTAGATTATTATAATTAGACTTTCTGTTCTTTCCTGTGAGGCAAGGAACAAAGTGGCTGTGACTATTAAAAAGAGCACCAAGTGTCATCCTCTGGTTATTTACTAACCAACCAGAGGTCACGCTCAGCTACCGGACAGAGGCCCTGCCCTTTGCACTTTCCAAGTCTAGCTCTCACCAGGAGTCTCTGGAGCACATACTAGAGGACTTCTCAGTATCTCATCCACAGCACCAGAGAAGCACAAGAGAACGGATGATCAACGGACCCCTTCACCTTCTCAAATGCCCCAAGTCTGCCTTTGGACAAGATGGTATTTAACCAAAGTTCCACAGTAATTTAGAATTACTAAGTTCCCTTTTCCTCTTTCTAGGACTGGTAAGTGAAAATTTACTTTACAAAATTACAGGGGAGAAGAAACTGAAAGAATTTGTTGCTCTTCCCCTAAGCGGCCTGAGGTGATCTGTGAAAATGGTTCACTACTCACTTGACCCAGAAAACCCTACATGATCATGAAATCAAGAGGTTTAAATCTTCATGTTCACTTTACAAACACTTGTGAAATTACCCAGGCCATCAAGGTTGCGTATATGAAAAGCCACCAGGTAACTGAAAGATGTCACTTTACAGAAATGGTGTGTGTCATTCTCAGGTTACAATGGTAGAGTTGGTAGGTATGCCCAGGCCAAACAGTGGGGCTGGATGCAGGTGAATTATTGCTGCACATGCTTAAAAATGGTGAAAGTATGCTGAACTTAAGGGTTTCCATGTAGATTCTCTGGCCATTGAGCATTTCGAGGTAAACAAAGCACCTAAGATGCACCATTGGACTTACAGAACTCATGGCTGGACTAACCCACACACGGGCTCTCCTAGTCCCGTCGAGATGATCCTTACTGAAAAGGATTTTGTTCAAATTTGAAAACAATTTTGAAAACAATTTGTTCAATTGTTCCTAAATCAGAAGAAGAGGCTGCACTGAAGAAAAAGATATCCCAGAAGAAACTGAAGAAATAAAAACTTATGGCACAGGAATAAATTCAGCATAAAATAAATGCAATCAAAAGTGAAGAAAAATAAAAAATCTGTTTGCAAAATCTACTGCTCAGGGCCCTCTGCTGTAAATCCTCAAAAAAATTAATTTCTGATTATCTACTTGAAGATAATTACTTCACTGTGAAGGCAGTATATCTTTTTTTTTTTTTTTTTTT
>NW_012115267.1:3350996-3365220 GCF_000951035.1 Colobus angolensis palliatus
TTTCACTGTATTAGCCAGGATGGTCTCGATCTCCTGACCTCGTGATCCGCCCATCTCGGCCTCCCAAAGTGCTGGGATTACAGGCTTGAGCCACCAGTATATCATTTTTAAACCCTGTACACTATGCTTCCTTCTCCTACTAGCCCAATGATACCTCAACGTGGTCATCATACCTTCCAAAATACACCGTACATCAGTCCATCAACAGTCCCCAAGGTGCTAATCAGCATTCATCATGATCCATCTTTTTTTAATTGTACAAACAGCAAAATCCAAGAACAAGAATACAGGTTAGCAACTTTAGTCTTCTCAAAAGAAAAAAAGAAACACTAGTTTACATTTAAAGCCTAACAAATCAATATTAATTTCTGACCCAAGAATGTGATCAGCTGCAATATACACTACTCTGTGGATGTAAAGCCAATGACCTTGTGAAACTCATTTTACAAGGTTCCCAACTTGTATGATGAATGTTTCCAAACTGATATAATCATCAATGACCTGTGCTTAGCATCTTTAAAACACCTTTACAAATTATCCCATTTTGAAACCTGAAAAATGTCACAACTGAAATAAACCTGGGAAATTATTTCCTACAATTGGCCAACATATGCATAAATCCTTTGTTTTGATCTTTATAACCATTTCTAAGATTAAATAGTTGCTCTCTAATTTACAGAATCAGACACTGAGGTTTAGCTGAGTAAAGTGACATATTTCATATAATAAATGGTAAATGAAGATCTGTTATGTGTACTATGTCAAAAATAAAGTCCCCTAAAAGAAAACTTAAGCATGACACCAATACTTGGAAAAAAATGGTTTCAAATATACTGGTTAACTGGTGTTTTTATTAAAATACTCCTTTATGCCATCTATGTATATATTTTTAAAGAAATTACGTCAAGTGAGATTTTACATCAAATTCTTTTCCTAAACATTAAGATACTGCTCCACAGCCTTCCTCATCCCCCAAAATTTTAAGACTACTCAATCACAGGGTGGGAAGCAGAAGAAGTCAGCCCCAGCTACTCTGGGTGTCATGGTGCCACAGTCTCGAGGACCCTCAGACCCCACCAGCAGTTAGGGCATCTCCCTAGATCTGCAGTATCTTCCTCAAAGAAAACCCCCACCCCTCAAAGCCACCAAATCCAAGCAGGGGACCTCCTCTGGCTGTTTTCCTGCTATTTTTAGGTAGTTGGATGCTGGGCAAAGTCTGGCACCCTGGCAGCAAGATGCCCCTGCTAGCAGAGCAACAGAATCCAGCTGTGCCACTGACAGCCACTTTCAGTGTGGCCAATGCTCAGAGAAGGTGGGGAGGAGAGGGCAGTTCCCACGGGGCAAACGTGTGCATGGGTGACAGGACACCAGTATCATTTCATCCAAACCTTGCGCTAGGGAGGTGAAGTGCCCACTCTAAAGATAGAGAAGCTAAGGATCTGGGAACTTGTTCCAAAGCCTGGGACCAGGGCACTACGGAAATGGAGAAAAAGCACCATGTGCCAGGTTGAGGGGATGGAAAACGAGGGCACACCACACTTCTACGGGCTTCGGCACGCAGGTAGGTGCAACAGGCTGTGTAACCTCCCACAGCTACAAACACTCTTTCCTGCTCTCCTACAGCGAAGCTGTAGCTTTGCCAATGTTGTGACCTGCATTACGGTGTATTTTCATAAACAGAAAATGTCCTTATCTTAAGGGTTACCTATACCCAAACTTCAAGGAAACAAACTGCCTTCATTTTTCATTAGTCATACTGACACTGGGTCAACTACAAAAGAGTTTCAAAACCCATTATGCTAAGAAAAGACCATGAGTGTTACGGGTTCAATTCTCCCTCCCAAAAAGATAGATGAAGTCCTAACCCCTCCCCCAAAAATTCAGAACATGACCAAATTTGGAAACAGGGTCACTGCAGATGTAATAACTTAAGGTGAGGTCATAATGGAATAGGCAAGGCCCTTAATCCAACATGACTGGTTTCCTTTTAAGGAGAGGAAAATTTGGACATACACGCAGAGGGAAAACACCAGTGACAGCAGAGGTGGATGCTGAGGTCAGACGGCTGCAAGTCAGGAAGAGCAAGGGCTGACTGCCACCCCGAAGCTCGGAAGGGGCATGGAAGAGTCTCAGGGGAGCGCTGCCCTGCTCACACCTTGACTGCAGACTTCTAGCCCAGGCTCTGAGAGAATACGTTTCTGTTGTTTAAAGCCACCCAGCTCCTGCTATGAAATACTTGGTGACAGTAGTTCCGGGAGAAGACTCACACAGTGAGCTAACGTCCTGCTCCACCTGAGGCCCTTTCTGAGATGGAAAGCCTGAAGTCTGAGGTCCTTCTCCACCGCAACCAAATACAAGGGATCCCATCGCGCCTGGGTTACTAACAGAGGCGGGAGATTGCCGCAGCACAGAAAGCAGAGTGCAGGGCCTAGTGACCGGGTGGGAGCCAGGCCTCCCAAACTCCAGGCAGAAGAGGCAAGAAACCATCCCATGGAGAAACAGCTTATCTTAATGAACACTATCAAGGGTAAAATTACTGAAAGCTGGCTACAAATACGCATTCCGGTCAAACTAGTCATTTTGCACGCTCAACAACAACTCGGTCTACTCTAGAGAATCAGCTCCGGATGGACCTGCAGCAACCTCAAGGATCAATAATAGTAAGAAACTTCAAAAACTACAAATGGGTCAAAAAACATAAAGTATTAAAAATGAATTATCTCATTAGTCTTACGTGACTTTGGTCATCAAACAGCTATGAAAGAGCACCACCTGAATTCCAACAAGAACTTTTCGGACATGCACATCAAGGTTCAAAATAAAGAACATATACGTGTATATACATACACATATATATACACAGAAAGTTTCCAATTTTACATATGGTAGATAATGTTGACTCTATATATAACTCACAAAAGCAATGACAAAGCACTTAGCTGCTAAAATATCAAGTGAACTCTTCTTGCCTTTTTTCTTTTTTTTAGAGACAGGGTCTCACTCAGGCCCCCAGGCTGGAGGGTAGAGTGCAGTGGCACAATCACAGCTCACTGCAGCCTCGATCTCCTAAGCTCCCATAATCTTCCTGCCTCAGCCTCCTGAGTAGCTGGGACTACAGGCATATACCACCACACCTGGCTAATTTTCATATATCTATCTATCTATCTATCTATCTATATATATACATTTTTTTTTTGAGAGATAGGGTTTCCCATGTTACCAAGCTGGTCTTGAACTCTCAGCCTTCAGCAATCCTCTCGCAACAGCCTCCCAAAGTGCTGGTATTACAAGTGTGAGCCATCAAACCCTGCCCTCTTCTTTCAGTTCATTTTCTGATTGGTTTTGGTTCTGTCTCAGCACTAAAGGAGTACAGTCACCCAAAAAGAACAAGCATCTAGCTAGAAGACCCATTGCAAGGTGGACAGCTGTCACACACGTAGCTTCAAGTAACTGTTAACTGACAATTTTCTAGAGGGTAATACTAGACTTTAGCCACTACAAAGACAGATTAAAATAAACCTCTACATACTTCCAGTCCACCTAACATTTCAAAGGCAAGAGATTAAAACCACCATCTGAGCCACCAGTCCCTGGGGAATGGCACAAGCAAACCCTCCAGGTTGGCTGAGGCTGTTCTCAAAGTACTGTCAGAATTAAATACTTCCCTGATATGTGTGTGTGTGTGTGCACATGTACGTTTGCTTATAGTTACGTAATATGGTCTTGTTTCTCCTCCCTCAAAACACTAGTTTTTCAGTCCCACCCTTCATTGGAAGCCCAACTCAAGTTTCATCAGGGGACTCCTCCACCTTCCAATGTCCTCCACCAACCATCATTCAGCTGTTCTTGGCCCAACTGTCTGGTGTCAACACTGTAGGACTTTCATGCTGTGTTTGTTCATTCAGAAAGATAATGCTCTCCACTCTGTACAAATTACTTTGCAGGAAACAAAGATGAATCAATACAGAGCCTACCTTAAAGTTTACCAACGGAGAAAACAGATTATAAATAGGATTTTTTTTTTTTTAAGTAGCCAGGCAGGCTGGCTCATGCCAGTAATCTCACTACTTTGGGAGGCCGAGGTAGGGGAATTGCTCAAGCCCAGGAGTTCAAGACCAGCCTGGGCAACACGGCAAGACCCCATCTCTACAAAAAATAAAAATAGCTGGGCACGGTGGCACACACCTGTAGTCCCGGCTACTTGGGAGGCTGAGGTGGGAGAACTGTTTGAGCCTGGGAGGTTGAGGTTGCAGTGAGCTATGAGAAGCACCACTGCACTCCAGCATGGGCGACAGAGCGAGACCCTGTCTCGAAAAAAATTAAAAATTAAAATAATAAAAGTATTAATTAACAAAAGTGCTTTGCCTGGGAAAGTTCAAAGTCAAACGTGATTATCTGGATGGAATGATCAGAACTAGCTTTCACAGAAGAGGTAACAAGAGAGCATAAAGAATGGCTGGAACCTGAACTAAGAACAGGGGAAAGGACTATCCAGGTCAGGTTTCTTAACCATGGCACAAGGAATGTTTGGACTAAAAAATCCTTTGTGGTGAGGACCTCCCCTTGTGTAGTGAGTTTAGTACCACCCTTGGCCTCTACCAACTAGACGCCAGTAGCACCTCTCCAGCTGTGACAACCAGTCTCTAGACATGCCATATACCCTGCAAGGGTGGGGGAAGCAAAATCATCCCTGTTTGAGAACAAGTAAAGGAAACAGCACATGCAAAAGCATGGAGACAAACAGTACAGCGCAGGAGAATGATTTGGTTGAAATAGAAAGGTGTCATGACTGGGACTGGCACAGTGGCTCACACCTGCAATCCCAGCGCTTTGCAAGGCCAAGGTGGGAGGACTGCTTGGGCCCAGGAGTTCAAGCTCAGCCCGGGCAACACAGTGAGACCCCATCTCCACAGGGGGGGAAAAAAATACAAAAATACAAAAATTAGCCAGCTGTGGTGGCCTGCATCTGCAGCCCCAGCTTCTCGGGAGGCTGAGGCAGGAGGAGCACGTCAGCCCAGCAGTTCAAGGCTGCAGTGCGTTATGATCGTGTTACTGCACTACAGCCTGAGCGACCGAACAAGACCTTGTGTCTAAAATATAAAAATAATAAAATGCTGTAACAATTCGCTATGAAAGTCGGGGCTAAAACACAATAATGACATACAGGGTTAGAAGTCTTCTGGAACCACAACACTTCATATGTTTCGTTTCAAAGTTTGGGATGTATTCTATGAATGAAGAGGAACCAAAAAAGGTCTCTGACCTGAGAGTAACAAGTGCACTAAGACTGGCTGATAATGTTTGGAAAGGATGGGAAATGTTGGTTAATGTCCGTCTTTGGTGAGGGGATTTTAAAGGGTTGTTCTTTAGTTAAACAATTTATACTCTGTATTTTCTTCATCAACTGAAGAGTGGTGAACGTTTTTCAGTCAAAAGCTTACATATGTATGATATTTCATAATGAAATTTTTTCTTAAAAACTTATATAAACATTTTTAGATTTCTTTGGTGCTAGACAATGTTTTGACTTTTAGACAGACTGTATTTCAGATGACATGCTTGCCTAATTTTATTCTTGAATATGGATAGCCTTTTTATACAAGTATATATCAACCTATAACTAGATTATAAAGTGACTATAGTTTTCTCCTGGTTCCACTCACAATGAGAACAATTATTTAATAGGCACATATTTGTAACTGCTTTAACATTGTTAGATCTTTATTTGGAGAATTTATTCATACTTTGAACACATAAGCAAGGCTTGTTTTGTATATTTATATATGTGGAAAGAGGAATAGGTAAGTTATACAAAGGAGGAAAATTTGGCAAGGAAGAACCTCACCAATACCAAGTCAAATCTTCAACCCTGTGGGCCAGGTAGAAAAAGCTGTTAATACCTAACACTCAGTAAATACTTACTATATGTATCAAGCACTATTCTGAGACTTTGCATGTATTAACTCTTAATTCAAAACAACCCTATGACATAGTATCTTTCTCCACAAAGCTGTTCCTGATTGATTGATTGATTGATTTTTGAGACAGGGTCTGGTTCTGTTGCCCAGGCTGGAGTGTAGTGGTGAGATCTCAGCTCCCTGCAACCTCTGCCTTCCAGGCTCAAGTCATCCTCCCATCTTAGTCTCAGTCTCACCATGTTGCCCAGGCTGGTCTTGAACTCCCAGACTCAAGTGATCCGCCCGCTTCCCAAAGTGGCGGGATTACAGGCATGAGCCATCACGCCCAGTTTGTTCCTAATCTTTCTAACCAAAATAAACACTATTTACAGTATAGGGTTGAGCCATCACGCCCAGTTTGTTCCTAATCTTTCTAACCAAAATAAACACTATTTACAGTATAGGGTTTTAGAGTAAACACCTTGCCCAAGTTAACTGGTCCGTGGCAGGGCTAGGGACTTGGGCTCCAAAAGGGAGGACCAGGCTGTTGACCTTGCTATAAAGTGGCAGTGAGCCCCCAGGACCACAGGTGACATTGTAGGAAGGAGAGTTTGAAAGAGCACTCTTCTGACTTAAAATACCACACAGGTCCTATACTGGAGTAATTTCAGGCTTAATGGCACTGGGGCTGTCTTGTTAAACCCAGTCATTACAGGCACCACGGCAGCGCATTAACACCAGGACTAACTTTTCACCTGGTCATGGTCACACTGTGCTGTAGAAGTGCAAATAGTCAGTTTTAAAGTATTTTTAGGTGACGTCTGAGACCGGTCCTCAGCTGGTCAGTGTGGCCAGGACACCGATAGGAGGCATACCTTGAGCTCAGATGGGTCAGCTGTGTGGGTATATTAGCCATGGTTTTGTTTTTTAAGTTGGGCAACAGTCCCGGGTGAGGAAAAGAAAACTATTTTGTTTGTTCGTTCGTTTGTTTGTTTCAAGTTGTAGTAGGGCTGGAAAGAAATAAAAGTATCTAGAGTATTTGTAAAAAATGTTTTAATTGTGGTAAAGTACACACAGCAAAATTTAACATCTTAACCGTTTTCAAGTGTACAGTTCAGTGGCATTAAATACATTCACACTGCATCATCAGTCATTTCTGTAACTTTTTATCTTGTAAAACTGGAACTTTGCACCACATTAACAGTAACTCCACATCTCCCCTCGCCCCAGCCCCTGGCAGCCCCCTTTCTACTCTCTGTCTCTATGAACTTGACTCCTCCAGGGCCCTTTTGTGTAAGTGGCATCACATAGTGTTTGTCCTTTTGTGGCAGGCTTATTTCACTTTGCAGAATGTCCTCCAGGTTCATCCATGTTGCAGCATGTGTCAGAATTGCCTTCCTTTTTGAGGCTGAAATATTCCTTTGTACGCATCTTGTATCCATTTTGTTTATTCACTCATGTTGACGAAGGCTTAGGTTGCTTCTGCTTTTGGTTACTGTGAATAGTGCTGCTATGAATACAAATACCTCCTTGAGAACCTCCTTTCAATTCTTTTAGATATATATACCCAGAATTAGAATTGCTGGATCATGTGGTAATTCCATGTTTCATTTTTTGAGGAATCACCATATTGCTTTCCACAGCAGCTGCCCCATTCCACATTCCTATCATTAGTGCACAAGGGTTCCAATTTCTCCACATACCTGTCCGCACTTGTTATCTTGTGGTTTTCTTTGTTTATTTTTAGAGACAAGGTCTTGCTCTGCCACCCACACTGGAGTGAAGTGGCACACCGGAGTGAAGTGGCACATAACTGCAGCTTCAAAGTCCTGGGCTCAAGTGATTCTCTTCCTTAGCCTCTCGAGTAGATGGGACTACAGGCATGCACCACCACACCTGGCTAGATTTTGTTTTTTTTTTTAAATTTTTTGAAGACATAGGGTCCTACCATGCTGGGCCCGAGCTGGTCTTAAATTCCTGGCTTCAAGGGCCTCAAGTGATCCCCCCACCTCAGCAATCCAAAGTGCTGGGATTACAAGTATGAATCAGCACACCTGGTTATTTTCCGGATTTTTAAAAATTATTTAAGATACATCTGTGCTAGTCAAAATAAACTACAATGTGAGGTTAACCAATTCATTTTTTATTTGGTCTTGAAAACAGGTCCTAAGACCTATGCTATTAATATTACTATAAGGTCCCTCAGTATGGTTTCTGGAGAGTCTGCCCAAGTGGGCTCATGAAGTGGAGGCTCAGGAATAAGGGTTTAAACACAGTATAAGGGTTATAACCTTTGCAGTAGTATGAACTTTTGGAAGCAATGTACATAATAGTGTTTATCTGGAGCATGCTCAGACATGGTTTTATACAATGCCAACAAGTCAGGACTGTCTGTAGTCTGGACAATAATATCCCCTGGCTACAACAGATGATTCCAGTGTAAGGGCAAGACTCAGCCGGCACCAGATAATATAAGCAAATATAATGAAAAGTGTTAAAACTCTATTAATAAGATCAGCTAGACAAAAAAATTATCGCATACATAGTGTACATTTGACCTCTACCACCATACAGAGTCTGTTAAAGGTTTCAGAGTATAGTTTTATTCCAATTATAATTTGCAGTTTAATCTCTCAAGTACAATAGTCTGAGAAGATAATAATTACTTATTGGCCACACAGGTCACAGATTTGGGCTTTTTAAGAAGAAACAAGAGCCCTCATGCAGACCCTGGTACAGTCTCAACTGGTGGAGATACTATGGAAAGGAACTTTTAAATTATTAAATAGCCTCTAAATACACATACACACACACACATACATACACATACATACATATACACACACACATATTTATATCATTTCATTTATTAGTAACCTAATTTTCAAAAGTCAATTAAGAATGTCAGAAAATGTAACCTAACACTTGGAACTAACTAAACAGGTATTTTAAGATAGCTGACTGTTAGAAACTTCAGTGCTAGAATGGTAGATTTCTGTTTTTTAAATATTTTATGGTTTTCTATAAGAACTTACAAAACATACTGACCTGTTTCAACAAAAACATTTCTGGTTTGGTTTTACATTTAAGTCATATTTAGATATTTAACACCTTCATAAGGATTTTTATAACTTTTTTTCATTTTTGTAGATACAGGGATTCACCATGTTGTCCAGGCTGGTCTCAAACACCTGGGCTCATGCAATCAACCCGCCTCAGCCTCCCAAAGTGCTGGGAATACAGGCGTGAGCCACGATGCCCAGCCTCAATAAGGAATTTTTAGAACATCTGAATCCATCCCCAGGGGTTACTAACACACAAACCAAATAGAATTCCGTATATTTTAGTATACAGCACATCTTCAAATAACATCGTTTCATTGACCGTCATTTAGTTACACAGTTGATAAGAAAAATCCATTCCCAACCCAGGCCACTGTCTGGTGGGTTTTCTCCAGGTACTCGGGTTTCCTCCCGGACAAAGCTGAGCACATTAAGTTTATTAATGCATTTACCTGGGCCCAGTCTAAGGACATGGGTGGGGGTGTGAGTGTGCCCCGTGATGGGATGGCACCCTGTCCAGGGTTGGTGCCCACCTTGTGCCCTGAGCTCCTAGGATAGGCTCTGGCCACCTGTGACCAGGTGCAATAAGTGGGTAAATAATTACCTCACGTTGTATTAATCTTTCTTAAATGTAGGTATGGCTAACATTTATTTCAATGTTTAATGCCAGAAGTGTTTTGGTCTTTACTTAAAAGTTTGGTGGTGTTTTTGTGACCAGAAATATGCCATAGAAACTTAACTCTTGTTTGTATCAATTAGCCTATGGGAAAACTGGCTTCCATATACATAGTTTCACTTAAAATTGCAGTTCCTAAGAACTCATTAATGACGTTGAAGATTTACTGTATAGACTTTTAGAGTAAATTTCTAAATGTAGCTATAATTTTGCACAATTTTTAGGTATCTATTTGGTGGTCTAGATATTCAACAGATGAGAACAAGTACTCACTTTTGGGGATAGTTTCCTGGAGATTGCACCCAATAAAGTCTCCAACGATGGGACAAGATTTTGTGAGAGCACATAAGCTGTGCTCACAAACCAAGATCCCAATCTTTCCTCAACCAGATGAAGTTTTCCTTAAGACCTGACACATTGGTGAGTCTTGGGCACAGGGCTACAATACTTTTCACTGAGTCCATGAAGGCCATTTTTACCTCAAGGAAATCTCATCTAAAGAAAAATTATTTAAAACTCCAGTTTTATTGTTTCAAGATAGTTTGGTATATTTAGTATGGCTCACTCTTCATTAAACTTCACAAGTATTTTTAAAAGCTAATTTAAATAGTTACCTGTTTGAGCTGATCAATGGAAACAGGGCTCAGGCTATTTCTTCACAACCCTCAGACTAAGAATGATTTTTATATTTTTTAAGGGGACTGTGCACCAGAGGTCTTCTGTGGCTACACATCTTAAAATACTTCTTTACAGAGAAAGCTTTTGCCAGCTGCTGAACCAAAACAGAGATCAAAGTTTTAAAGGGAAATCGTCTCTTGTACTCTGCAATACCATTTCTTTTATATACACACACACAGATACTTTCATGCCCCCCATCCCCTTCCCACCATAATCTGGAGGGTACCAGATACACACAGAATTCTTTGAGTCTCTATCCACCAAAATGCAGGCTCCTTCTCCTGTGATGTGAGGGTGTTGCCCAGCCACCCTTGATCTAGGTATGGTCCACGGCTGGCTCTTCACAATGGCACAGGAGTGGAAGTGATGTGTTTCACTTCACCTCAAACCAGGGCTTTTTTTTTTTTTTTTTTTTTTTTTGAGAGAGAGGGAGAGTCTTGCTCTGTCACCCAGGCTGCAGTGGCACAATCATAGCCCCCTGCAGCCTCAACCTCCTGAGCTCAAGCAGTGTTCCCATCTCAGCCTCCCAACTAGCTAGGAACCACAGGTGTGCCACACCACATCCAGCTCATTTAGTTTTAATTTTTGTAGAGACAGGGTCTGCCTGCATTGCCCAGGTTGGTCTCAAACTCCTGGGCTCAAGTGATCCTCCCACCTTGGCCTTCCAAAGTGATGAGATTACAGGCATGAGACACCACGCCTGGCCCAAGCTAGAGTTTTTAAGCAGTTATACTTTCTCCATAGTTTCTTTCCTTTCTCTGACTGAATGCTGAGGTGTTGAGTCCTGAAGATGTCAAAGCCACCACCAGCCATACCACCCCACGATAAACAATACTGTTCCGTTGTGTTCAGTCACCGACATTTTTGTTATTACAGCTATTGAGAACACAGGTTGTAATAATCATTAACATACACATTGTGGATTTACTGTCTCTCATATTTAACTAACTTCTACTTAATTTGGAAGTTCTCCCAATCACCCTTCAAAAAGAAAGAGAAAAAAAACATGAAAACAGATTGTTTATACTGCAGAAAGCAGTCTGTTTATTCTACCCATCAGTCTTTTCCTTGACAACTGGCTACTGCTGCTCTTTTTTTGTTTACTGTCTGCTCAAATGATTTATTTAAAACCTCACTATAACCACATTTCAAATGAACCAAAACGTAAAACCATTCCTGCTTCACATGTGTTGTTCAAATGCCGATGCTGCATTGAGAAATTATAGCATCCCACCCAGTGGCTGAGTTTCAGAGGCAGAATGTGAAAGTGGACAAAAATAGCTCCACTTCAGTTCTTTATTGTAGACAAGGGCCAACAAAGCATAAGAAAGGCAAGAAATGTCACTTAACCTTGAAACACTCTAGGATATCTCCCAAACAAGAACTTCCCAAAGCAACTGAAACTTGACATTCTCAAAAGCTGCATCTTGACACCATCGCTGATTCAAAAACATGTCAGAACTGCCACAACACGTCTCTGGGACGTGGATTCCTTCCCAGGTGACTGGCAAAATGCGAATGACAGTAGTATCATGGAAAAGGAGTGTTGGTTCAGGAGCGATTCTTCCCAGCATGTTAACGTTTTGAAGCTATTGAGGGCCAAGATTTTTTCACAAATAATGAAAAAGACTTAGAAAAAAAAAAAAGAAAAAAAACAACTCTAAGAAAAATCAGTCGTATCAAAGCACCTTCCTTTTGTGCAAGCAGTGGGCATGAGGGTGGCTGGTTTAGTCAGCTCAGTATCTACTGGGCTCTCCATCACCCAGTGATAGTGTGGGGGCACATGAAGGCTACACTCTGAAGCAGAGCTTTCATTCTGGTGAAACTGGCCTCCAGAAAAAACTAACATCTCCAAGAACGAATCTACAAAACCCAGGATAAACATGTCCTAGGATAAAATAAGGCCTACAATCAGCTGGGTATAATGCTGAGTGCAAGTGTCAAGGAAGAGTTAAGCCTCCCTGTATTTTTACTTCAACTGTCATTGCTTTTGTTAAAATTCCACTTAAAAAGTTACACAGTTTTAAGCAGTCTGGCCTTAATTCTATTTTTTTTCCTATAGCTCTGTTATTTTTAGTGTATGATTTTGCAGAATGAGAGGTTTTTCAGGAATGTGTATATCACATTACAGCAGATATGAGCCGATCGCTAACTGAGATAGTGAGTTGAAATGCCAAGCAATAAGCAAAAAGAAACACCCCAACCTCATCAGGCCCCATCCAAAATCAGGTAACATGCCTGACACATATCACGTTTAATCATAAAGGCCTGCTGGGGTGCACATCGACCCTTTCCCACATTACATCTCAGAAACTACCTAAAAATTATTATGCAGACCCTATCAAATAGTGGACACCCCAAACACAGTCCACAAATGCTACAAACACATTCAAATTCTCTGTTTTTCCAAACTCATCATGTGATTGTCTCTAACTTCAGCTTCGTTTTGACAACTTTTGTTTAATCTGCAAACTGAGTAATGAGTCCTTTGTTGTAGTTCCTCTTTCCTTCCAACCCACAGCCCTATATACCATCACCCTCCAGGCGCAACCAAAACCACTTGATTGCCAAACTTTGAACACAGAATTCCTTTATTGGAAGACACCATCTTTTCCTTCAGTTTTCTTCACCTTTGAAGGCAAAACGGCATCTTTTAAATGTACAGTGTAGGGTGATTTATAATTCTTCAGCTGACTACTCAAAAGCTGCTTTCCTTATGACCAAACAAAATGACAGATTTGGAGTTCTGCTCATTTTGATGCAGAATCATAATGAGCAGAGCATCTAACCCTCCCTGCCCTGTGCAAGTCCACAGACCCCAAGCCCACCTCTGCCAGCCCAGCCTCTCCTAGGATTTCTGGCACCGAGCTTCTCCGTTACAAGGTTCTCGGATTTTCTCACCATTCCCATGTACGTTTAAATACTGGTAATCCAGGCCGGGCGCGGTGGCTCACGCCTGTAATCCCAGCACTTTGGGAGGCCGAGACGGGCGGATCACGAGGTCAGGAGGTCGAGACCATCCTGGCTAACATGGTGAAACCCCATCTGTACTAAAAAATACAAAAAAAACTAGCCGGCAGGGTGGCGGGCGCCTGTAGTCCCAGCTACTCAGGAGGCTGAAGCAGGAGAATGACGTAAACCCGGGAGGCAGAGCTTGCAGTGAGCTGAGATCCGGCCACTGCACTCCAGCCCGGGCGACAGAGACTCTGTCTCAAAAAAAAAAAAAAAAAAAAACTGGTAATCCATTAGAATCACCTGCGGACCTTCTTTTATCCATTCCGCCCCTCTAAACCTAAGATGCCTAGTGCTAAAAAGTTTATCAAAAACAAAAAACAAATTCCCAAGTCATTCTAACATATGCTCCTTCTCCTTGATAACTAACTCATAGATATTGATAGAAATCAGCCTGCACAACTTCACTTCTCATCCCTGTGTACTGCTTAGGGAACTTTCTGAAAACCTCGATTTTTTAAATATATAGATTCTTGGGCCCATCCCAGATCTCTTATGGTAGATCCCAAATATCCAGCTCCTCAAGTGATTCCAATGCACAGTCAAGCTTTGAAAACAGCGGCTTTGGACGGGCGCAGTGGCTCACACCTGTAATCCCAGCACTTTGGGAGGCCGAGGAGGGCAGATCACCTGAGGTCAGTAGTTTGAGACCAGCCTGAGCAACAAGGTGAAACCCTGTCTCTACTAAAAGTACAAAAATTAGCCAGGCGTGGTGGCTCATGTCTGTCATCCCAGCTACTTGGGAGGCCGAGGCAGAAGAATCACTTGAACCCGGGAGGCAGAGGTTGCAGTGAGCCGAGATTGCGCCATTGCACTCCAGCCTGGGCAACAAGAGTGAAACTGTCACACAAAAAGAAAAGGGAAGAGAAGAGAGAAGAGGAGGGGAGGGGAGGGGAGGG
>NW_012115267.1:3365310-3373735 GCF_000951035.1 Colobus angolensis palliatus
AAAAAAAAAAAAAGGAGAGAGGAGGGGAGGGGAGGGGAAGGGAGAGGAGGAGCTTCCTTACAACCTCGGGATACAACTGCTGTTCTCGATGTTTCCAACAGGTCAAGAGAGAACCAACATATTTGAGTGCAGTATTTACATGGGACCTGTGGGGTGTGCCGAACCTACATATTCCTTTCTGTCATGTGGAAGTCAAAGGTGCACCTACCCTGAGACGGAGAATGAAGTACTGAAAACTATGTCCTAAGACACAGACCCAGAGGTATTCATATTACTCAGCTGTTTGATTCATCAGCAGTTACAATCAACTACAAGAGTTACAAGCCTACCCCAAGCTCTGCAGAGTTTAATATTAATACATTAGACTAGACAACAGAGGTCTCAAAGAACGTCAGCTTATATACCAAGAGGCCCCAGGGGTTGAAGAATATCATTCCCCCATCTTCAATAAGCCAGACAACAACGTCCCAGAGCAAAGCAAACTAATTTTGTCCCACCCACAGCTTGGTGAGCTCTGGCTTCAAGAGTTGCCTCCACGGGTGCCATAAGTTACTTAATCACTTTAAACCCACTTCTTCGTCTATAAAATGGGCACAAAATGCTTGTGAAAATTAAGTGAGACAATGTATATAAAAACAGAATATCCAATATAGTTTCCTTTACTCCTTAATTTCTCTATGTCTCCTCCACTCTGCTTGAATTTTTGTCATATATTCTAACACACTAGCAGGGCTCACCTCAAGTTTACTGCAAGTATCACACACATGTCCTCTCCAACAACTAAACTAGGACATAGGGGGCCTTAGGGGGCACTTTATTTATCTCAGTTTCTCTAAAATGAACATGAAGCTTAAACTCATTAACTGTTTACTGGCAACTCATTCAACAGACCTGATAACTCAGTTTCTAGTTCTATTAATATGACAGCAGTGGCTATCAAACCTTAAAGGTTAGAATGACCAGGGAGCCCCCACCGCCGACAAACACTTAATAATTGATTCCAGCAAGGATTCTCAACAGACACTAAAACCATAAGGTAAAGGGTATTTAGGAAAAAAGACACTGACACTTTGCTAACATATGACTCCCCAGTTACCTACCAATAGCAAAGGGAAAAACTACCTTTATATAAAGAAATCTAGCAGTCATAACCTTAACCAAGGGATAAAACTTAGCATCACTAATAGTGGGACAAAACAGGTATGGGGCACCTACTGATATGACGCAAAAATGAAGAAAGCAGTACTTCTGACAAAAATTTGTGCCTGAATGTAATTCAGCCCCTAGATGCAACTTCAAGTTTACTAGACACACAGAGTGCAAACGACACCTGGAAGAAACACCCAGGCAACGCAAAAGTATGAGCAGACAAGAGAACTGGACTGGACCCTGGAAAAAAGTCAATGTCATGAGAGAAAAAAAAAGGAGAGGGGCTCTTCTAAAGAAACAGCAATGTAATTCATAAATTTTTACTAAGTCCCTGTTTGAAGGGGAGAAAAAACCCACAAATAAATTTGCTGGGGACAAAAACTAGGTAAATCTGAGTACAAAGCAGCTATTAGATGATTTTACAGAATTAAGGAAAATTATGGAAATACTGATAATTTTCTTAGGTGCAATGATACTGTAGCTTTGTAGAATTATTCTAAATATTTCATATTTGAGGTGAAGTATTTAGAGGTGCAACATCAGGATAGGATATGTGTTAAATACACACACACACACACACATATATATATATACACATACATATTTTTTTTTTTTTTAGAGATGGGGTCTTGCTCTGTCACTGAGGCTGGAGTGCAATGGCACAATCTCAGCTCACTGCAACCTCTGCCTCCTGGATTCAAGTGATTCTGCTGCGTCAGCCTCCTGAGTAGCTGGAACTACAGGCACATGCCACCATACCTGGCTAATCTTTGTATTTTTAGTAGAGACACCATGTTAGCCAGGATGGTCTCGATCTCCTGACCTCGTGATCCATTCGCCTCAGCCTCCCAAATTGTCGGAGTTACAGGTGTGAGCCACCGTGTCTGGCCTACAAAAATCTTTTTAAATGAGTAAGGTGTGGTGGCACACACCTTAAGCCCCAGCTACTCAGGAGGCAGACTCAAGGAATTGCTTGAGCCTAGAAGTTCAAGGCTGCAGGGAGTTATGCTCACGCCACTGCACTCCAGCCTGGGCAACAGAGTGAGAATCTTGTTTCTTTAAAAAAAAAAAAAAAAATTACTGAAGCCAGGTGAATGGTAACAGGTATTCATTATACTGCTCTATTTCCCTGTGTGCTTAAAAGCTTCAATAATAAAAATTGGGCAAAAATACACATTCCCTGGCCCAACTTTCTGAGGCTCTGATCCTGAAAAGTCTGTAGTAAGGCCTGCAATCCGCATGTTAGTGGCCCCGTGCACTCTCCTAACCCAGGAGTCTCTGCCACACTTGAAGAAACACAGCTGGAGTGAGAAAGTCAGGCGCCGGCCCTCTGGGGGGCCTGAGTTCTGGATTGCCCTGCCTGCTCGACTTGACTGGCAAGCTTCCCAAGCTATGGGTTTGGCATCTTCCTCAAAACTGCTGCCTTTCCTCATTCGTTCAGTGTATTTAAGACGGAAAGAAAAGGAAGCATCATGGTGATACGAATGTTTTAGCTCACCTACCCATGAGTGAAAGCGTCTGGCCAGGGCAAGCCGTAATTATCACCCCTACCTTTCCTCCAAGAGGGTTGTGAAGAAAACAGTACGTAGCTCTCTGTGAACCGAATATTCTAATTTCTTTCTAGAAATGAATGATGAGCACAGTCCATGCTCTAAATCAATGACCAAGATAAAACAGAAATTGCTTCCTCACTTAAACTAAGAAGACGAAAACACTCCATTCAAAACAAAAATTATTTTTAAAACTACTTGTTTAATATTCCAAGGTAAAAGAGAGCAATGAGAAGAAATTTTTTGTTAACAATCTGTAAAATACCATAGGGTGCAGTAGTATATTTTGAGCTATATTAAAATATGCAATATACTAAGATCTATCCACATTAGAAATACAGAAATGAAAACGCTAATGTTGAAATTTTATGTAGAACTATATTGTCACTGTAACAATATGCACTGAATTCTCTAAGCAAATTCCATCTTTCCTAAAAATTCCACTACTTAACAGAATTATTTCCTAAAAGAGCTCAAGTGACATGACAGCATCACTAAAAAAAAAAAAATTGTTTTACAAACACTAACTTTTCAAAGTTAAAGAACACATCTCAAACAACAAATTACAGTACGTAATTTTAAGGTTCTGACCCCGCACAAAAGAAATTAACCTTGGTAAACAATTCAGAAAAACCTCCAAAATACATGGCTTAAACAGATATGCATATATTGCTTTAGCTTAATCTACCAGTAAAAATTTAAAACAGATGACAAAAAAAGACTACTGAAATATATAGTTTAATTTTAGCCGAAATTGCAAATTCACAAAATTAGCTGATAAAGTCAGCACAAGTTTCTCAGTAAGTTTAGTCTGCCATAAATTTTGACATTAACTAATGAGATCTACAAAATGTCCCTATAGGTAGGTAAGTGACTCAAAATGAGAATTTGTTTAGTAAGTCAGAACAATCCATGGCAGGACTTAGAACTCTCTACTCTGAATCAGCACCTAGGAGACATACACACTTGCTTTAAAAATAGTTTAATTGATCAAACCAGACTGAAATTCCCTCTTTAAAGCTATTTTCAAAGCACAAATACCTGTAGCATAATGAACTTTTTTACATTGAAGAGACATTAAAGATCAATCCATTTAACTCCTTCCTTGTTTGATAAATATGAAGAAACTGAGGCCAGTGGTTGTAACTTGCAGAGTGACAAACCTGACTTCTTAACTCCAACAGTCATTCCCTTCATACCAGGCTATGTCCTGTGTTTTTCTTAAATATCTCCAATAGTGGTAAGCAGTGGATTGTCTTTAGGCAATTAGTCAAAAGTCACTGAACTTGTTAAATGAGGGTATACTTTCATAAATTTTTTAAAGTTTTACTTTTTAAAAGGCATATAAGAAATCCGGAATTTCTGATGAGAAGAAACTAGATGAAGAGCACATCATGGGGAGTAAACTAAAATTTTAACCACAAACTTATTTGCAGACAGCACGCTGTAAAGCAAATCATCCCGGGGTGAAAATGGCAACATCGGAGACACAGCTTATTTTTGCATCCCACAGAATCTTTCTATCCCACAGAATCTTTCCAACATTCCAGAATCTACCTACTGCATAAGCCTGACTAGGCAACTGACCTTATGAGTAAGTCTATAGTATCAAATGATGTTGAAGACAGAAATGAACAACTTGTGACTTCTAGTAGGCACACCTGCCTGCTAGATTTCAGGAGCTCTGGCCTTCTTACAATACAGATTTTGATACTTCATTTCTGGATCTTTCTGGAAATACTATGCTGCATCACTAGTTGCAATTTCGCTCCAAAGCATGCCATTTTTTCATCCCCTTCCCTTGAAAATTTACCACAAATGTCAAGTTTTTAGGGTTACTGTTCACTCAAAAACAAGAAATAAATCTTCAGAGATATTCTCTTCTTATTTATTCTCCTACAGGAAGTATCTCCGTCTCAATTTAGCCCACTTACCCTCACAGCTAAGCATGTATTTCTGGATTTTTCAGATGGGAGGAGGAAGAAGGGAAGAAACTAGGAGAGGCAACTTCATGTGGTTAAATCTGCTCCTTCTTTTCCTTGATGGTACCAAAGGGTCTTGCCCACTGCAACATTATAAAAAATAATCATCCTAGTGTTTTTACAGTTTTAACACTTTATGTTTACGCCTTTCATTCTTTTAGCACTTCTGTTTACCTAAGGTAGAGATTCATTTTTTTTTCCAAGTGGATATTCTATTGCTATCATTTGTTAAATAATTATTTTTCCATCCACTGATAAGCAATGCCACCTTTAATATGTACTAAATTCTCACAAACATATCAATATATGTATAGACTCTTTATTCTCCTTCGAACTATCTGCTTAATTTCTCTGCACATTGGTCTAATTATTGACACATTATAGCACATCCACTTCCTGATCGGGTAAGTCTCAACATTCTTCAAAGTTTTTTGACTACTCAAACTCATTTATACTTTTCTCAGATCAATTTTACCCAACGTTCCCCTCAGAAAAATCCCATTGAGTTTCTTTTTTTTTGAGACAGAATCTTGCTCTGTCGCCCAGGCTGGAGTGCAGTGGTGCAAACTCAGCTCACTGCAAGCTCTGCCTCCCGGGTTCACGTCATTCTCCCGCCTCAGCCTCCTCAGTAGCTGGGACTACAGGCGCCAGCTACTGAGCCATCACACCCAGCTAATTTTTTTTGTATTTTTTAGTAGGGACGGGGTTTCACCATGTTAGCCAGGATGGTCTCAATCTGACCTCATGATCCGCCTGCCTCGGCCTCCCACTGAGTTTCTTTTTAACCAGAATTCCATTAAGTTTATGGATAAAATGAAAACAAAAATGCTACTTTTACAATGAGATTCCCACCCATTAATAAGCACATAAAACTCATTCTCTCTCTACTCACACACCCACACACCCCACAAATACAAGTATACAATCTACTAATGTGTCTATGATGGTACCCTGGCCTCATGAATTTCCTTATTTGCACGTATCTAAATACCGAATATTACCATTCTTAAACCACAAAATATTAGCATTACAGGGACATTACAGATCACTTATCCCAACACCACTCATAATCCCAGTTATGTTTCCTCAAGCCTATTTAATAGATTCATTTCAGATATAAACAGAATTATTATACCTTTCACACGCAACATAAACATTATTTGTATCTCATAAAAGGCAAAGAGAAGTGGGTTACACTTACTGAAGACTGCTTTGAATTTACAAATTCTTTCAGAATGAGATTAATACTTGAGCTCAAAAAAAAAAAAAAAAAAAAAAAACAGAAAACACAGAGTACCATTAGGGCATCCCCTTGAGTAGCCCCTGAGACACTCATGCTCCCAAGGTGAAGTCGTCCGTTATGGTGTTATCCGGGGGCCAAACTTAATGGTACCAGATCATTCCTTTCCCAACTCTGCCATCATATTTATTAAGAACACAAATCTAATATTCCTCTCCAAATGGAATAAGGCTGAAATCCAGTTCTAAAGTGTTTCTCAAGCGTGGGGTTCCCACATGAGCACCTGTGGGTCTTCTAAAACTATGACTTCTTAGGTCCTCCCCAGGGAGTCTTCTTCAGCAGGTCCAGCAGTGCCTCGGCTTTTCTATTTAAGGGCTGCAACAGATTCTATTCTCAGCCAGAACTAAGAACCACTATTCTAAAATGTTCAACATGAACAAAGACCCATAATAGACTAAGTATCCCTACACAGAGGAGCAGAGAGGAGGGCAGGGGAGAGATTAAAAAAATAATAAAGTGTCTTCACCAGCCTAGCAACATTCACTGCTGACTGTGTAGAGAGCTGCGTATCCAAATTGCACCAGTCTCAAATCAGAAAACAATGCTAAAACAGAGCTGTAGACTGCTCAGCTGGATGGTGCCATTATAAAATGCAAAATGCCTTTTCCCTCTTACTCCCCTGAAGGCAACCCTCTACCACATCCCACATCACAAGAGAAAGAACCACTGACCATCCTCTTAAATATGGCAAGTCGTATAAAGAAGTAAATTCCTTTTACTCTGAAATAGAAGGGTGCAAACACACACATAAAACTACATTCATTAAATGGGAGATTAATGATGTGGCCATGACATTTTGGTCATATAACTGTTGCTTCTTGACTGAAGAGAACTGACAATGCACTAAGCAACCTCTAAAAGTAACACAAAAGCAGAGAAAGGACAATAGCTGAAGGGAAAACTTGCACACATCAATGCAACAGGCGAACTAAATCACACCATTCCTAAAGCCAAACCCTCCAAGAAAATGCTCTCTATTAACAGCACATTGTACAAAAGGGAAGCCCAATGTGACTCATGCTCCTGGAATACGTGATTCATATGCCTGTTATCCCCACGAAAAGCATCTGAAAAATAAAGCACATCAAGCTATATAGAGGTTGTTACATGTTTACTAATTAGTGGGAGTAAGGCATGCATGAAAAAGACCTTAATCACACACTAGTGCTCTGCAAAGCAGGTTCACGGGGCCACATCATTCTACAGACAACCATTCTTCCATGCTCCAATTTCAGCCCAGCCAAAAACATTTTCTTACATTCTATAAAGTCATTTGATAAAAGACGTCAAGTATTTGCCGTCTTGACAGGAATGGCAAGATGCACAGAAGTGCCCCATCTTAATACCGAGGGAAACTAACTTTTATTAAATAGGTTGTTGTGCTTTGTCCAAGCTAGAACCAAATAATTTTACATTTTAAAAAATCTGAAGAGACAAGTATTCATGGTTTAATGGAATCAGTTTTGACAATGTACAACTTCACTGACATCTTTTCTTAGAGATGCAGCCCAAACCAAATGATAGAAATATTAGATCTTAACCTTTATGTCATGTGACCATAAGAGAAAGCAAAGTTTCAACAGCAAATATGATTAAGGAAACAACTATAAACCCAAAAGATCTTCAATAAAAATAGAGATGATGTATGTTGATACACACTGACAAGCAATTGCTTGCCAAAAGATTAAAACTAGAATTCCTCTAAAGCTTTTACATATGAATGATTTCAATGCAAACAACATGGCTAGTAGGTATTAAAACAGCAGACCTTGCTCCTGGAGTATTTCAAGCAAAACCATCTAACTGGGAAAAAAAAATTTTTTTATAAAATCCTTCCTCAGTAAATACTGCTTTTGAAGTATAGCTATGTTAGAAGAAATAACTTACCAAAATTAGCATGTCTTTTAATAACTTAACTTTGGGAAATATTTAGAGATATACTCTAATCTCCAAAAAAGATGTAAAAACAACTAGACAGTAAAGTCACAGGCGCTTTGTATCACTGCAGATGAAAGTTAAGATCAGAAAAAAATACTGCCCCACATACAAGTACAAAAGCGAAATTGACATTTTAAATGTACTTTTCAGTTTGCCCTAAAATCCGGACTTCCACTTCGCCCATACACAATTAACGTTTAGGTGAATGGAGGTGGGATTTTATTCTACTCCAATTTCATTCTGTCTCAAAGCTTACTACTAACAAATGTCCAGGACAGATTCCACTAGAAACAGTTCTCTCAGGAATTCTAACCTGACACCAACATTTTTATTGCCCACACTTAGAAGTTTACCTCATGGAGATAGTTGACTTCGGCTTGTTCAGCAAAAGCCGACCAGCACATGCTACTAAATTCTACTGGTATGTTAAAATCTCTCTTCCCCATACTTTTTGTCCCTCCCCCGCTTCATTCCTGGCATCTTAACAACCAGAAACCACCCCCCTC
>NW_012115267.1:3373785-3375827 GCF_000951035.1 Colobus angolensis palliatus
AATACCAAACACACTACCTTTAATTCGGTATGACTTTGAGTGTGTGGGTGTTTGGGAATTTAGATTTCAAATTTAAAACATATTTCAAAATTTTATTTGACCCCAAGCTATGCTTACAACAGTCAAAAGTTAATCAGCACTTTTCCTATTTTCTTCTCTCACTTCTTATAAACTTATCAGCAGTAAACAAATTATCTGCAGACAAATGCAGCTAGAGAAAAAGCTGTTTGGTTCAGCCTAGAAAGGCCAGTGAACAACTCTGGGTGGTGCAGGGCCTACGGAACCATCCTCACTTCCCCTAGCCTGAATTTGCATCTAAACCCAGCAGGACAAAGTTCTTGCATCTACTCTCGTGATTTGACTTAATTCAATCCTATGCTTTCCGAAACGTTTTTATTTAAATAAATTCCGCATAGAGATCTGGATAAACCATTAAAAAGACAGCAGATTTTATTTCAGCTAACCTGGGTATGTCCGTTACCCGAACTACTAAGTGCCTAAAATCTCCTGCTAGGCTAGGAGTCAGGGCAGCCTAGGCAAAATGTCTTCTCATAGAAGCCATGCACTTGAGGAGCTTGCCCCGGTGTAATGTATCTTCAGTGAGACTTTTTTCTCTCGCAAATGCTTTCACCTGCAACTCACTGTTTCCAGCATACACACAAGCTCATTTAAGTAAGAAGGCACAGACGTACCCAGGTGTGAATGGGCTCATTTCCTCAGTTTAGCCAGGGAGGCAGTCCGTGAAGAAGGCGCCCGGCTGAAAGAACACCTGCAAGTGGTTTGCGAGGGACTGAACTGGCACACGGGAAATTTACAAAAGGAGAAAGGGCCGCAAAGCCAAGCTTGGGTCTTGTGTAAATATAAATCACTTACGCACTGGCCTGGCTACGAAAAACATCGTTCCCCCAGAATAGGTATCCAGGTGGCTAACTGGTTTTCTGGAGGTGAGAGTTAACACCAAACGCTCGCGCCCATCACATTTTATTCCATTTTTACCTGTCACTAAGAAAAGGACACGTCTAATCCAGCAAACCAAAAAAAAAAAAAGTCTTTTTTCTTTTCGGGAGAGCAGCGGTTTGGAGTCATTCACAGGGGCTGGGAGTGCAGGAGGGGGAAGGGGCGTGGAATCCAGGAGTGCTCGCAGGCGGCAGCGAGGGTTTTTCCACAGGGCCCCACGCAGGCCACTGCAGAGGGAGAACGGGGGAAGAGGGAAGGGTGTCTCACCCGGGAACAAACCCGAGTGCAGCGGCTGGAGGAGGGAAGGCTTCCCCGGGCCGCGAGGTGGGGTGCAGCCCAGGGCGCCTGCAGCTGGTTACCTCGGGAGGCAGGGAAAAGAGGCGCCCGGGAACGGAGGTCTGCAGAGGAGACGGGGAGGGCGGGCTGAGGCAGGGGCCCTGCAGAGTGCGAAGCGGGGATGAGGACGGGCCAACAGCAGGTCTCGGCCTCACCGGGCCAAAGGCGTGGCCAGGGATCCAGATCAAACGCTGGTCTTTTGGAGACGCCAGGGGCGGCACGCGGCCGGTCCCTCCTTCGAGCCCCCCACGCTGGGCCCGTCCGAGGGGCCGCCCCACGAAGCACCGGGATGGCAGAGGGGCTCCGCAGGGCCGGCCCGCCCCCACCCCGCAGTGCTCTTACCTCCACACCTGCCCCATCTGCAGCAGGTGGATGACCGACTGCCAGATCCACACGGAGAGGCGGCACAGGCGCTGCGCCCCCGGCGTGGCCGAGACCCCCGCGCCTGGGACGCCGCGGGCCGCGCCGTGGCCGTAGGCGGCCCCCATCATGGGGGGGCCCCGGCTGCTGAGCCCCTCCACGGCGCCCAGCCCGCCGCCCGTGTAGTCCTGCACGAACCAGCGGAAGCTCAGGCTCTGCACCAGCAGCGACGGCACCAGCACGAAGAAGAGGGTCAGCCCGAAGTAGCCGTAGTCCCCCTTGCGGTAGTAGTCGAGGGCCAGCCACAGGTCGGTGCCCACGTCCCCGAAGAACACCAGCAGCGCCAGCACGATCCACAGGCAGTCGAGCCACGGCCGCTCCACCTGCGG
>NW_012115267.1:3376277-3394573 GCF_000951035.1 Colobus angolensis palliatus
GGCGGGGAGGAAGCGGGGGAGCAAACGAACGAGGGGGGAGTGGGCCAGGGAACCCCCTCCGCTTCCGGGTAGTTGGCGTCACTTCCGGGCGAGCCCCCCAATCGCACGGCGCCCGCAGCTCCCCAGCCCTACCCTCCCGGCCAAGATGGCCGCCCTCCTGTGCCTCAGCTGCTGGGCGGGGGACCGGGGGGTTCTCCCCGCCAGGGCTCCCCTTCCCCTCTTCCGTTGACCCCGAAACCCATCAGGTTGACCCCTCGGCGTTTCAGAATCCGGCTGGGCCGAGTGAGGCGGTCCAAAGTGATCCCTGGAGGGGGCAGTGCCAGACGTTTTGGGGTCCCCTTCCTCAGCGTCGCAGCTCACAGCTTTCCTCCTGGAGAAACGCCCCCTAACACCCTCCTGGCTGCTGGTGGAGGGGCGGGACCTTTGAGGGAAGGGGCGGAGCTAGTGCAAAGCAGGTGATTACGTGTCACTTCCGGGAGATGGGATGACCTCATTGTGTAGTTAGACAACCCCCCCAATCAAAATGTCTGTGTCTCACCTCTTTGGCTGTTTGTTTTCTTTTAAATTTCTCTTTTATTCTTCTCTTATTTTGAGGGTCTTTAAAAATTACATAAGTCAGATTTTCACAAGCAAGTTGATTCTCACTTCCATTTAGACACCTCTCCTCTTACCTCTGTTGACCTCCTGATTTTTCTGTCACTGACAACTTTACCATCTTTTGTAATAAAGTTTCCATCATTCCCTTAAGAAAACTTCAGGCAAAATTCAATTGGAAATCAGCCTAGTTATGTCTTACATGTTGGAGCAAGGAATTGTGACCTTGAATGTTTTTTCTGCCCTATGGAAATATATTCTACCAACTTTTTTTTTAATATGCAATTTTTAAATTCTGTGATCTTAATTTGGAAAATGCAGAACTAGCCAGGGCTTAACCTGTATCAATTATTTGTTCAGGTTATTTAAATGTGTAAGAAGTGCCTTTTAGAATTTTTTTGGTGCTAAGGTGCTGTGGGTAAACATGGCTTTAAATGAGGAAAAAATATTATCAGTGTGCTATATCATTAAAGTAGGTGCAGGATACACTACTTAAACTTAGCTAACAAATTACAAAAGTGAAACAGCACCGAATGGATTTGAATTACAATGATCTTCCAGTGAAAGTATTTTTGAAGCCAGATAGCCAAAATAGGGCAAGCTACATGGTTACAGTTGTTCCTGATCAGATGAAATGAACATTTTGAAGTTAAAAAAAAGAATGAGGGGGAAAAAAGTCCCTGAATTTTCTCCTTGACCTCCCTAGATTTTTGAACTCATTTTTGTGATTCTGTCTACTTCTCCCTTCAATAGTCTTCTAATAATGCCAATAACTGTCTTTAGAATGTTAAGAGTACAAATTAGGTAATACTTGTATGGCTGGAGGTCCTATGGAAGAAAGGTGCCTTTGACAACTTCAATAGTTACTTTGATACTATTGAATACTATGGCACCTATGAATTTTGGGAGTGGCAGGGTAGATGGGGATACTACATTTTAGGACACAGCTTTTCATGAGTATACATGCCAGTATAAAATCTCTGAAGACTTTAGAAAAAGTACTAATAGTGAATTTTTACTCCCATACATTGGGAAGAAGGGAGTGATTCCAAAATCAACTTTTAGAAACAAGCCATGTAACTGTATCCATGTATTTCATGCTATGATTGAGGCCTCATACTCCCTATGGTAGTAAAACTTAAGGACAACAGGTAAAGATTATTTCTGCATATAGATGGGATTCTGTTTCTTTGCTGAATTTGAATGAATAACATTTTACATGGCATAAATATAGAGTAGGATTGTCCAAGTATGGACCCCAATTTCACTAAAGTACTAACATGAATAATGTGAGCAAGATTATCTCTTCAAATATCAGTTTTCACCTTTATATAATGGGAATAACAACAGTGACTTTTCTGAAAAGTTTATGGGCAGATTAAAGGCAGTAATCCTTTCAAGGATCTCAATATGATACCTGATAGGCAGTTAAGCACTAGAGAGTAACTGCTATTATTATTACCATTGTTATTATTATGTTTGCATAATACCAACATATATCTACTTAAATTCTATCACTGAGTGTATTTGGTATCTCTAATAAAAGAAAGCATTTTGAAATGCTTCTAGAAAATAGGTGCAATTAATTTGTGCTTTCAAATATATTTTCTCTAAGCTATGAGGCTGTGAAATGAGATACAAAAGCAGGCAGTAATGGCATATTTATGATTCCTATTTCTCTGTGCCCTGAAAGAACATAATCTACTAGTGAAATTAGCTAAGTAAATTACACTCACTATATAAGGCTGACAAATGAGCTTATGAGTCAAAAGTGTTTATTACAATTGAAGTTTCAAGTAGATATATAAGATTATCAGACTGTCAAGTGATTTCAACTTTACATTTGCTGTTTCAACAATTTTATCCTTCTACTTTCTTTGGAAGAAGGATACATTACAGATCCCAGAAGGCTCTAAAATTAAAATCAGTTATAATAAACTTCTCATGAAGACTCACTGAAAAGTTAACATAAATCTGGACTATGCATTGGATGGCACATTTTTACCTAGAATTTTGGGGGTGGTTTTTGTTCTAAGTAAGCCAGCACTTAGCACAATGCTGAACACATAGTGGGCACTCAATAAGTATTGATTAAATTAGTGCAAATTAATTTTCCAGATAACTGAAATTTAACCTTTAGGTGCCAAAAAAATGGTATTTTACATTTTATGATGTAAATCTCCATAAAATTCAATCATTTATTACAGAGATACCTCAAACCTTTAGTTAAATTGGGGGGAAAGTGAAATAAATACATTGCCCATTGGCTTGCTCTCTGCACATTAGGCAGAAAGTTGACCTTTTCTTGACAACTTGACCTTGAAGTAGCCTTATGCGAAGAGGCTCTAACAATTTATGTGCCTGCTCCGGCCTGCTAAGCACCACACCCCTGTTGTTGAGGTTGGTGGTGGTGGTTTTTTCTAACAATATTTTTTAATCTCTCCTTTTTTAAATTTATTTGGTCAATTAAAAACTTTGGCCCCTGTACTTACTCTTTAATATAGACAGAGAAGCCAAACAACAAAGCATATTGGAGTTACATGGAAAATAATACTAAATAGATTTTTAGAGCCTCTTCTGTGAGTAAAGTAAGAAAGCTTTAACATACAGAGATTGTGACATAAATTTTAAATGTTTAGAAGCCCTTTGGGGTTTTTCTTCCCAATTCTCTATTTTCAGAAAGGCAACAAGGAAAGTTAGTGTTGAATGCTATTATGTACTAAACAGTCTCCCATACATGACTCCTTTTAATTATATGGCAATCCAAAAAGGCATGAGGATTAGTATTCCCATTTTAATGGTCTAGAAAACAGACTCAGGTCTGCCAAATGGGTTACCCAGAGTCACATGGGTAAGGGGAGCCATAGATTAGAATCCAGGCAGATGTAATTCTAAAGCCTGCTACTTACCCTGCCATTGCCCTGGGCCAGGCAGCTATTGGCACTTCCAAATGAAATTAGTGTTACCGTGTTAGTCAAAGTAGGGACCCTATTACAATGCCGGTATGCAACTAGGAGACATAACACTTCAATTCCAATATGGGGATAGGCCTCAGCAAAAGCGTTACAAAGAGGCTGTGTTACATATTTTTCATAAGATTTTCCTAGTTTGAGCCTACATAACGCTTCAAAAGAGTAGGTGGATGGTACCCTCATCAATTCTGTGCCTTGTATCTTATTGACTTCTATAGAAACAGGACTTCTTTGAGTGCTGAGGAGTAAGCTCATAGAACCCATTATCCCTAGAAGCTACATTTCTATATTCGACGTTAAGAATTGAAGTGCTAGCAAGCACTCTCATACCTTGTTGCTGGTGGTACAAAACAGTACAATCTTTATGAAAGGGAATTTGGCACTACTTACCAAAATTTCAAATGCAGGTACCCTTTGAGATAGCCATCCTTTTTGTGGGACTTTATCTTACAGATAAATACGTAGATGTCAGAAAGTATGTGTGTACAAGATTATTCATTTAGCATTGCTTACAATTGAGAGAAAGAATGGAGGGGAAAAACCCACATGTCCACCCAAAGGGGAACTAGTTAAATTATGGTACATCCACACAACAGAATATGGTGCAGTGATGTTAAAAAATGATAGTTTTCTTTTTAATGATATACAAAGAGTTGCAGGATGCTTTGTTACACAAAACTCAAAGTGCAAAACAATAGAACATACTACATTTTCTGTAAGAAAGGGGAAGAGATAAGGTTTTTTGTTGTTGTTGTTATTTGTTTGTATTTGCATAAAGCAACTCTGGAAAGATACCTAAGAAACAAAGTGATTACCTGTAGGGTGGTGGTAATGGTGGAGAGAAATGGTGTGAGTAGGGACAGGGATGGGAGAAAGATGAATGTTTGGGGGGAAGTTTGGGGAGGTCACAGGGAATGTGCACACATATGTAGTGTCACAGAGATTGGTAGGAATGGGGGGTAGGAACATCTGTATTCTCTAACAGTAACATCACTGAGTATTTGGTAAATTTTTTTGTCTCTTAAGAAGTAGTTATAATTCTGACATCTGTGAATTGATTTAAACCCTTCTTGACCTTCTTTATATTTTATCCACTGTATTGTCTAAGTAAGGATAACAAGCTCCAGGGATTAACTCCCCAAAGAGCAGAGTACAGTGTAACTTTATCATACATACACTTACTGTATATGAAGTCAACTAATCATGCCCAACCAAAAGAAAATAAGGATAGCCAGGTGCAGTGGCTCATGCCTGTAATCCCAACACTTTGGGAGGCCAAGGCAGGAGGATCTCTTGAACCCAGGAGCTGGAAACTAGCCCAGGCAACATAGCAAGACCCTGTCTTTGCAAAAACAAATTTAAAAATTAGCCTGGCATGGTGGTGTGCACCCATAGTCCCAGGTACTTGGAGGGCTGAGGTGGGAGGATCACTTGAGCCCAGGAGGTCGAGGCCTCAGTGAGCTGTGATTGCGCCACTGCTCTCCAGCCTGGACAACAGAATGAAACGTTGTCTAAGAAAGAGAGAAAGAGAGAGAGAGAGAGAGGGAGGGAGGGAGGGAGGAAGGGAGGGAGGAAGGAAGGAAGGAAGGAGAAAGAAAGAGAAGAGGGAGGGAGGGAGGGAGGGATCAAGCAATAACAAATCAAATCATACAGGCTACTTCCGAGAATGAGCATAGAGCACATATCCCCAGGTTGAGTGTGAAATGGGAAACAGAACACTGCAGACCTCTGTTCCTTAGTTTCTAATATGATTGTCTTCCCAGGCAAAGTGGGATTCTAGGACTCAAAGATTTGTGTTTGTCCTCCCACATGCTCTCGCATTTCAAGCCAAGTCTTTTCTCTGGTCCTCAACCAAAGATACAAGATTGTATCTGATGCTGGCTCATTTGGTCTTTTGGCCAAGTGATATGTCTCCAATGCAAAGAAAATTTGAGGTACACACAGTTCTTAGGCTCAGTACAGACCTTAGATCCCAACCAATACTACCAGGACCCAAAATAACATGAAACCCCACTGTGGTGTCTCCTTCAAGTTTAGACACTTATCCTGGTTATAGTATTTCAGAATGTGACAGACACCAAATTAAGTCTAACTTCATTCATTCTTTGCATCTAACTTCCTTTGGTGCAGAGAAATGTAAGAGATCATTTCTGCAATGTACAGTCCTATTGAAGACAGGAAATAGACACCCACCAACATGAGTCAACAAAACAGCATTATAAATAAGTCATGAAGTGATGCTCAAATTTATAGAACAATTAGTGACTAGAGAGTTTAACATAAGATATTCATTTGTGAACAAATAGATAAGCACCTACTACATGTCAGGCACCATGCTAGGTGCTGAAAACAAAACACATTGTTTATGGAGCTGACTCTAGGGGAAGAAGTAGATAGTGATCAACTAAACTTACAAATGAATAATTATAAAGATGAAAACAAGAAAGCATTTATAAAAGGTTTTTTAAAAACCAAGAGGTTTAAACAAAATGGGATTTACTGAAACATGAGGAATCAGGAACCAACTCTAAGGTGACATTTAAGTTGTAATTGAAACAGGAGGGACTATTTTTGGTGATGGCAGGGTCCAAATGCAGAAAGATACCCATGTCAGGGCCTGAGCTGTGAGCTCCTGGACCTGAGGGAGGCCAGTGTGTGACGTCATAGGCAAAAAGGAGAGGGGATCCAAGGGAGACTGAGATGGAAGAAAGAGGCATTCCAATTGTGCTAAGGAGTTTTTATTTTATTCTAAGTGCAAATGGAGTGGCACCAGCAATAGTAACAAAATAATTAGGGAGAGGAGCAGGAAGAGTTAAAGAAGGCATTAAGGGGTGCAGGGTGAGTTCACCAAAATGCTGGCGCTCTGGAGAGAGATGTAGGTAAGAGGAGGGATGGATGTGAGACAAGGATTCCACGGTCTCCCATCAGGGCATCAGCCTGACCAGAGACAAGGGTTTGCACAGACAAGGGGTGAGGCTAGAGAGAGAAGATGCAGGTAGGGAGAAGGCTACGGAGCCCTAGAAAGTTAGGCTTGATGCTGGAGGCAGTGGGAGACCCCACAGTCAAGACAGCAGGGTGAAGTAAAGTGCTAAGGGCCCAAGGGCTTGGTGTAGGGTATGTGCTTTGGGCAGTCAGGAAGGGGAGAAAGGGAGGAGACTGGTGATTCATTCATCCTGCTGAAATGCTTCAAAGGAAGAATGGACTTTGTTATATTTGAGCCCCGTCAGAGCTCAGCCTTCATCATCTAGACTTTAAGGGTTTTAGCCTTTTTAGTTAACCTTACACAGAAGCCCCTCTGTCCCACTGTCAGATTTCACTACACAAGTATACACTGGGTGCCTTTAATACACCCAGGACTGTGCTAAACACCTGGAGAACAAATAATTATATAAATATTCATGCCACGAAGCTAACTTTGATCTTCTCTGTGTGGTGGGGTCATATACTTCCAAGTGATGGTTAAATTATGCCCTTCTCTGGGTCTTCCTTTTTTAAAATAAAAAATGTTTTTCTTAATCACAGGAGGCAGGCTCTATATTTAAATCTTAGCTCTGGCATCAACTAGCTGTAGTACTTGGGGCAAGGTACTTTCTAAATTGAAGCCTCCCTTTGTCAACCATAAAAATTAGGAGAATAAAATTTACCTTGCAGGGTGTTTTGTGTTTCATGAAATAGCATGTGTAAAAAGCACCTGCTACTGATACATAGTTGGTCCTGGCCATTCACTTGAAGGTCTTCCCCATTGCCAACTCCCTGGTCCATTGCTTTGTACAATACACATTTTTTCCCGATTTTCCAGCATCGTGTGATTATGTCGCTGTGTAGGCGCCTTGCGGGCTTTTGCCTTTCAGCACAGCATATGCATGATGCGTAAGCACGCACACAGCCCCCAGTCTCAATTCCTGACTGTGTCACTTTGGGCAAGTTACTTCCGCTCTTAGGTTTATTTTCCTAATACATGAAATGATGAGCACACCGTTTCCCCCACCAGTTGATTGTGACTTCGATGCCTGATGCACATGAAGGGCTCAAAAAATATTCATCCTCCCTCCCTAGTCACTTCTGCTATTTGCTTTCTATGGCTACTGTAACGAATTACCAAAAACGTGGTGGCTCAGAACATTACAAGTTCATCTGACAGTCTTGGAGAACCAGAACTCCAAGAGGGGTCTTTGGGAGCTAAAATCAAGGTGTTGGCTGGGCACAGTGGCTCACACCCATATTCCCAACACTTTGGGAGGCTGAGGCAGGAGGATCACGTGAACCCAGAAGTTAGAGACCAATCCTGGCAATACAGCAAGACCCCGTGTCTACAAAAACTAAAGAAACCATCTGGGCATGGTGTCACATGCCTGTAATCCCTTCTACTAGGGAGGCTGAGGTGGGAGGATCTCTTGAGCCCAGGAGTTCAAGGCTGTAGTGAGGAATGATCACACTACTACACTCCAGCCTGGGTGACAGAGTGAGATGTCTCAAAAAATAAAAATAAAATAAAATAAAGTGTCAGCAGAGCTGTGTTCCTTCTGGAGGCTCTAGGAGAGAAATCCATTTTCCTGTCTTTTCTAGGTTTTATAGCCTGCCCCATTTCCGTCTTCAAAGAGGGAAATCGCTTCACTCCAACCTCCACTTCTGCCTCTGCATCTCCTTTTCTAACTCTGACTTGCCTTTCTATCTTTTTTAGGACCCACCCATATAACTTAGGATAATCTCCCCACCTCAAAATCCTTAAATCAACCACATCTACAAAGTTTCTTTTGCCACATAAGGTAACATAGTCACAGATTTGGGGGATTCGGTTGTGGTCATCTTTAAGGGGCCATGATTCTGTCTACCACACCCTTTAGCTTTTTCCTAATGTGCAAACCTGAACTCATCACCCTTGGCCCTAAAATGAACCATCTCCTCCAGTTTTTCGTTTTTCTTTGTTTGTGCTGCCATGATGCCAGCTTCACTGGGTCATGAAACTTCTAGCTGATGACACATCAATTCCAAGACGAGTGAGCCAGAATGAACTGGAGCACAATTCCCCTGTGAGAGATGATGAAAAGGAAGCTGACCACAGAAGAATGTTTCTATTGAAGGCCACACTGGTTGCCTTAGTCTGAGGACTAGGATTTAAATTCCTGATATCTGGGCCACGGCTCTTTCCACTACATTATGCTGATTCACATACCTTCTAAAGTTGCATAGCTTCCTCAGTTTTAATGTTTGAAATCTCTTTTTCTTAATGGCAGGAATACTGGACTTAGAAGTTGTATTAGTTAGGGTTCTTCAGAGAAACAGAACCTAAGAGAGAGAGAGACAGACAGACAGATAGACAGACAGACAGAGATACCTATCACTGCAAGAAAGCCAGTGGTTTAATCAGTTCTTTCTTGAGAACTGAGGGAGGGCGGGCAGTGGTGTAAATCCCAGTCTCCCGGAGTCTGAAGGCTTGAGAACCAGAGCGGCGGGAGAAGATGGATGTCCCAGCTGAAACAGAAGCACATTTGCCCTTCCTCTGCCCTTTTGTCCTATTCAGACCCTCCGCAGATTGGGTGATGCCCACATGCATTGATGAGGGTGATCCTCTTTACTCACTCTACAGATTCAAATGTTAATCTCGTGCAGAAACACCCCCACAGACACATCCAGAAATAATGTCTTACCAGTCATCTGGGCATCCCTTAGTCCAGTCAGGTTGACACATAAAAGTAATCATCCACAGAAGTTAAGAAAAAAAGTAGGTGTGAGTTCCAGTAACACCATTTGCCATATACTATTTACCAGCTATATGACCTTGGGCTAATTCAGATTGAATCACAGTTCTCATGTAAAATAAGAATATTAATATCTCCTAAAATATTAATATCTTCTCTACCTTCCTACAAGGCTTGTGGTAACCTCTCTTGTAGGCTTAGTGGGTATCTTCTAAGTCATAGAGGTGTAAAAATATAAGGAACTATTTTTATCCAAGTTAAGGCCTCCTACCTAATCTCCCTGACTATTCTCTTCTTTGACCATCCAGGCAGCTTACCAGCATCGGACTAAGAAACCTAAAATACTATAATATCATCCTATTTAAAGAAGATGTCATGGCTCACTATTGCCTACCATACCAATCCAAACTACACTCCTTCATTTTCAGATCTTCCATAATATCACTTCAACCTACAGAACCACTAGTAGTTTTCACTATTGACCAGAACATACTCTGCTCAGGAAAATGTCCTCCTAGTCCACATTTACCAGTGCGCATTCCTGCACTGGAGCTCCTGGTCTTGCTTTAATTCATTTGCAAAGTCTTTCCTCCTCCCCCTTTGTCTACATTTCAATTCAAATCAGTAAACTTAATGAGGGCCTACTGTAAAGAAGGCAAGGCTCAAATGTTAGCAAGGGCTCAAATTCCCTCTCATCTTTCAATACCTATTTCAAATTCCACCTCCTTTAGCAAAAAATGTTCTTGACTATTCCAGCACAGTATAATACCTTCTTCCTCTGAAACCCTGTAGCATTTAGAATCTGTTCCACACAGTTTATTTATATGCAGTCTTACATTCTCTTAATCCATGTGATGATTTTTTAAAATTTAGAGCTATAAGGAACCATCATTTCATCTAATCCCTCATTTTGAATAAGAGAAATCTGAGATTTACGTATTCAGGCAATACTTGAGTACTTACTGTGTGTCAGGCACCATCTCCAAGGAACCTATTGGTAAGAGAAATAGATACATCTCTCCTTGAGGCCTAGAAGCAAAGTCTATGGAACTCCCAAAGAGTACGTAGACACACACCAAGTAGAGGGCATAACCTGTGCAGAGACAAGGACAAGAAAGAGGAACAATGGGGTTTATGAAACTGTGTGGTTTGTCCACAGCATTGGATGGAGCAAGAGGCATGAAAGGAGAGGAAGATGGTGAGTGTAGAAGGGAGCCAATTGTTGAAGATTCATAAATATCAAGCTTAAGATTTAAGACCAGGTGCAGTAGCTCCTGCCTGTAATCCCAAAGCTTTGGGAGGCCCGGGTGGAAGGATTGCTTAAGGCCAGGAGTTTGAAGCTGCAGTGAGCTGTGATTGCCCAACTGCAATACAGCCTGGGTGCCAGAGCACAACTCTGTCTCAAAATAAAAAAGACAAAGTTGATCCTATGGGCAATGGGAAATTATCAGAGGCTTTTATCAGAAAGGTGACAAAACCAAGTTTATGTTTAAGACAGATAATTTTGATGACAGTGTGGAAGTTAGAGCAAACGTTGACGGGTACACTGGGCTAACTAATTAATTTGTATCCCTGTAAACCAGTATTTTTGTGGTTCAACACTTATTTAATTGAAACAGGGAGAAATGAATTTTCTTTTGATAAACATCATATTCAGGAACTGATTAATTTTTCCTAGCCCAAAGAGAATCAATTGTCTTTTCTAAAATTGGAAAAATAGTTTCCTCCACTATATACTTTTTCTTTCATCGGTTATACTTTACACTTTTTTAAACTAAAGCACTTTGGGGAGTATATTTAAGGTTTAAAATTTAAATAATAAAATAAGTCTCTCCTTCCAAATACTCAGTACTACATAATGCATCATTTGGTTTTAAAATTTCAGTAGAATGCCAACTTTCAGTTAATTATAATCACAAAATCTTTGGGAAGAAACCCCAACAAAATATATCTGCCTGATGAGGATTTGTTTTCCTGCTCCAAAGCACTGTCCACTTAGGTATATGTAGTAGACAGAATGCTAAGATGACCCCCAATGATTCCCCTTCTGGTGTTTATGCCACTGTGTCATCCCCTCCCCTTGAGGGTAGGCAGGACCTGTGACCCACAGAACATGACAAAGGTGATGGGATGTCACTCTCCTGGATTATGTTACATCATGTAAGACTTCACCTTAGCAGACAGAAGCCAGAGACTCTCCCTGCAGCAATGAAGCAAGCAGCCATGTTGAAGAAGCCCATGTGACAAGAAAAACTGCAGGTGACCGCGAGGACTCAAGATCAGCCTCAAGCCATTAGCTAGCAAAAAAAGTGAGACCCTCAGTGATATAACCACAAGGAAATCAATTCTGTCAACAACCTGAATAAGCTTGGAAGTGGATTCTTCCCCAGTTGAGCCTCCAGATGAGAGTGCAATCCCAGCCAATGCCTTTATTGCAGCCATATGAGAGGCTGAGCAGAGGATGCAGCCAAGCTTTGCCTTGAAATCCTGCCCAACACAAACTATGAGATAATAAATGTGCATTGTTTTATGATGCTTAATTTGTAGTAATTTGTCACAGAACAATTGGAAACTAATGTGGCATGTAAATAGAATCAACTCCTATTTTGCTAGTTATTTGGAGTTGTATGAAAACTGAACTAATACCATATTTCTAATTGAGACACATATTTTCTTGTCTGTATTGACTGAATCCCCCCCACTCATACCCTCCTAGAGGCCTGCCTCTGTATCCAGCTCCTGGTTCAACCTTGAGTGAAAATGGAGACCGAGAGACAAATGAGGGTGCTCTTGTCATGGTATACATGAGCTCCTCAAGGCCCATGCCACCACAGTAACATCTGGGAAGGAGAAGATGTGACAGATGCAAGAAGCAACTCAGAGGCTTATTTTATATTTTGACTAAAGCATTACATTATACATCCATCATATTGTACAGTCATAATTGATGCTTATAATGGTGACCCTAAGGCAGGATTGGCAGGCATCAAAGAAACACTGAGTAAAATACAAGATGTCAACAGAATTTTCAATATTCTACTTATTAAGATGGAAGGTGGGTTCAGAGGTATTCGTTTTATTATGCTTTATAATTTATATATATATATCATTTACATATTTGTTACATATATGTCATGTAGATTCTTTTATATAGATCTCATAGTACAGAATTTGAACAGATAAATAAAGATCAACCTAAAGTACTTCTTCACTACCCATCTATTCCAGAAACATTACCCACCAGAAAAAGTTGTACTGTTTGAAGGAGTAGAATGTCAGTTAAACAACACAAACTCTACTAACCAGAAGATCACACTCCCTGATAATACCATTCATTGAGGTTGCAACATAAATGTGAGAAAAAAGAGGGGATAAAAAGCAAAAGGAACCAAGACGAGAGGGCAGAAAAGGAAAAACCAACAGAGAAATTCCATTTTATAATGCTAAAGATGGGAAGGGAAAGATCAGGATGAAGAAAGGCCAAGTTTGGTGGGAGGAATAGACTGAAGAGAAAAAAAATGCAGCATTATATGGAACACAGACAAAAATAATTTACACATCACATGCAAAGCAGGTTTAGGGAAGCTGTGTAAAGCACAGAATTGGCATTTTTGGCCCATATATGGGCCCTTTTTGATGTGCAGCTTCAGAGGTCATGGCCACTGGATAACAGGTACAGCAATTGTCAGTAGCCATTTTCTGCTATATGTAGCAGGGAGTGCCTGCTTCATTTTAGCACTTGGAACCAATGTTCACTGGGCAAAGTAAGAAGGGAGATACAGTGCAGGCAGGATATAAGGTTAAGACATAGCTTTGCCCTCCAGGGACTCTCCAAGTAGGGAGGAGGCAGAAGAGAGGCACCAAACAAAACTCTTAGTCCCAGATCTACATTGGCAGCCAAGAGCTGAACCGAGTAGGCAGACAGGTTTTGTTTGGCCAATACAATGTGTGGGTGGATGGGTGGGTGGGTGCATGTGTGGGTGTGTGTGCAAAAACCTGAAAACTTTTAAGCACCCTCCATCTAACTCAGTTCCTGCCATTCCTAAAAGTCACCAATCCCATGGTCACTTCACACATTCACCTACGTGCTTGGTCCTCGAAGGCACTGGAGTATGCAGTCCCCTGTGTAAGTGGGTACATTTGATTCTTGGGTTTTGTCATTCTTCTAGTACTTTCTTACATAACAATTGCTACCATGATGATATTCCTGACTAGATCAAACAAGTTCTTTTCAAAATAACAGGTGCCACCCCCAGTTTTCTATGCTTTCTTTCTGCTAACACCATTTGCCTTTGTTGCTAGAACTATGCTCTAGACTAATAGTTTTAATGATTTTTCAAGAAAAATCCCTAAATCCTTTTCTTGATCTGTGTGCTGGAGGATTATTTTCTGCCCACATCACTGGACTGACCTTCTTGTTCTCCAATTAATTATTAGTTTGTCTACATTAAATTATACTTGCCATCTGCTGATAAAAATCACAGAAGTCTCAAAGTCCTTTTCAATGCTTTTCCTGTTTATTGTTGGTTTGTTCTGCCTCCTATCAGCTGAATCAGCTGAAAACTGGGAGATTTGGCTTCCAATTCTTTCTCCTAAGTCTCTCCTCTATAGTGAGACCTCCCTCTGAAGACTTCCTATAAAAGAAAATGTGTGTGTGTGTGCACGCATATGCGTATGTGTATGAGTATGTGCAGTTTTGAACACTTAAGACAAAAATCAGTATAGCCAATCTTCCTAGAAAAGTAAGAAATGTATTAAGTGATTTTGAACAACCTTACAATGGGTAAAAAAAATAATGAGTTCTAAGAGAGATACATTAAAAAAAAATAGTATAAATAAAAACAGATTCCTCAAAATATAGTACAGCAAAATCAACATGCAACAAAAGAACATGGGTAATAAGTTTGAATCACAGGGTGCAAATTTAGATGTGGAAGAAATAAGGCATTGTTTTATTTTTAATTAAACAATTGAGTTGCTATTCTGGCCCTAATGCTACAAGAGTGGCAAGCTTTCTGCCTCAGCCATCCTGGGGTTGTCCACCTGAGGATGTGAGAATTCTGGGGTCTCACATAGGACAAATGCTTGTGCATTAGTCTGCCAAGGCTGCTGTAACAGATTAGCACAGATTGGGTGACTTATTTTCTCACCATTCCAGAGGCTGGAAGTCCAAGGTCAGGGTGTCAGTGGGGTTGGTTTCTCCTAAGGTCTCTCTCCTTGGCTTGTAGATGTCATCTTCTCCCTGTGTCCTCATCTGGTCATCCCTCTATGTGCTTCTGTGTCCGAATCTCCTCTGCTTATAGGGATACCAATTGTATTAGATGAAGGACCAGTCACAGGACCTCCTTTTAATTTAAACGCCTGATCTCTAAACACAGTCCCATTCAATACGTAAGTTTTAAGAGGTCACATCTCAATCTATAACAGGCTGGCAAGGGGCTGCGCCTTCTGGTCATGAGCCAGACATCCACACAGAGATAAGAGCCTCATCTCTGACCACTGGGTGCCAGGTCCTGCAGGCCTACTGCTGTCTGCTGTTTTTAAGTAGTATTGGGCTATCAGGACTCATTCACAAGACCAGGACCCTCTAGTGCCCAGGGCCCCATATTCCCATTACACCACACCCCATGCAAGATACCACCACATCTCCCTGCACCCCAAGGGGAGTGACAGAGGCCTCTGCTATTCCGACACCCCCAGTTTTCACTCCTGTCATCCATATGGGAAGATCTTCTTTGTTTTGGAAAGACCCTTGCTCTTCAGACCCTATAGTTCTTAATGAAGCCATTTCTAAACAAAGGCCTGGAAAGCTCGTAGACTCTTCCTGCTTCCTGCCTGCAGAAAGCTTCCTGGGGTGATGAAGCATTTGCTTGAATTGAAAGAAACAAAAAATATAAGAAAAATGAGGGTCTTAAAGTACTAGGTACATATTATTAATGCATATATGTAAGTCCATTATTCTAAGAGTTTCATCTATTATTATATTTTTAAGTTTTATGATTTTTTAAAATCAAGAATGACAGGGTCTTATGAAAATGGAATATATTAACAAATATGACAACAGGTATTTATTGACTATTTACATAAAACTTTACACTTAGGACATGCAACATGCAAAGTAAAACATTTATTTTGGAGTATAAAACACAAAAATGAAACAAAAACTACACAAGATAATTACTGCATCTAAATGTCTTCTTTCAAAAAATACTTTTTTTCTGATTTGAAAATAAGGATACATGTAATTGGTTAAAAACTTGAAATACAGGCCGGGCGTGGTGGCTCATGCCTGTAATCCCAGCACTTTGGGAGGCTGAGGCGGGCAGATCACCTGAAGTCAGGAGTTCAAGACCAGACTGGCCAACATGGTGAAACCTCGTCTCTACTAAAAATACAAAAATTAGCTGGGTGTGGTGGCAGTTGCCTGTAATCTCAGCTACTCAGGAGGCTGAGGCAGGAGAATTGCTTTGAACCCAGGAGGCAGAGGTGGTAGTGAGTGGAGATCACAACACATCACTCCAGCCTGGGCGACAGAGCGAGGCACCATTTCAAACAAACAAAAACTTGAAAAACAAAGTAAAAATCATCAGTATTCTTACCACCCAGAAATGGCCAATATCCAATCCCTATTATACATTTAGATAGTCTCCATAACTAGTTGTCGCTCCATTTTTAATTCATTGATTAGGTATTAGATGTTTACTGTGTATAAGGAAATTCTTACAGAATTCTACAGAATTTCATACAGAAGAATTGGAATACTGCTCTTTTGGCCGCAGCTTACGTTATTCCAAGAAACTTCAGTTATCAGCGGCTGGACAAATCCCCAAGCTTTTGAACCACCATAGGCAGATAATGGCAGCAGGTCTAAAGCCACCTTCTCTCCCCAGGAGGAATCCAGCGATCCCATAGGGCTCAGGAAGTACTACCATGAAGCACCAAATGCTGTATCTGGTCATTAAAGGAAAACCACATATACCATGTCCCATGAGCAGTAAGAGCAAGGATTCTGGAGTCAGGCTACCTGGATTTGAATTCTGATTCTACCCCACATCATCACCTAGGTGACCCTGGACAAGCTACTTAGCCCCTCTGTGCCATAGTTTCTTCAACCATAAAATAAGGATGACAATGACTTTGACTGAGATAGTTGTAAAAGAGAAATGAGCTGAAATGTAGACAGCTTTGGAAGGGTGCATAGAACATAGTAGGCACACAAGAAGTATTAGCTGTAATTTTACTTAATTTTGAAATATTGTGCTACACATGTCCTGAAACACACACTTTTAGTCTTCAGAGCCTTGTCCCAAATGAGTACACTATCAATGGCATGAGCCAATGAGCCAAAGAGGAGGAGCCATGAATAATATATAAGACAGATTACCCAGTAAATCAGTTAGGGCAGGCTGTAATCTGCAAACTTTCCAATAACTTGTGGTGATGCTACATTCTGTTATGGGTAGAGTGACTAAGTTAAAACCACCTCCCTCTCTGGAAGATTTTCCTAAAGAAGAGAGAATTTAGTTTCCCTCTTTTTCCCCATCTCCCACTTTCACACTCAAAATGCTTTATCTCAGGAAAAAAGAAAAGCAAACCCTTGGCTGGGTGTGGTGGCTCACACCTGTAATCACAACACTTTGGGAGGCCAAGGTGGGTGGATCGCTTGAGCCCAGGAACTTGAGACCAGCCTGGGCAACCTGGAAAAACCCTGAATCTACAAAAAATACAAAAATTAGCCAGGCATGGTGGTGCATACCTATAGTCCCACCGACTTAGGGGGCTGAGGCAGGAGGATTGCTTGAGTCCAGGAGGCTGAGGTTGAAGCCAGCCATGATCACACCACTGCACTCCAGCCTGGGTGATAGAGTGAGACCCTGTCTCAAAGGCAAACCCTCCAGGCTGGCAGCTACTGGAGAATTACAAGTTCACTTGAGAGAGGGAGGATGTGGCGACTGGCCCTGAGACTCCCAAGATTCACTCTCCATCCTTCTTTCCTTCTTATGAGACAGAATCTCACTTGGTCGCCCAGGCTGGAGTGCAGTGGTGTGATCTCAGTTCACCATAACCTCTGCCTACTATGTTCAAGCAGTTTCCAGAGTAGCTGGGATTACAGGCGCCCACCACCAAGCCCAGCTAATTTTTGTATTTTTAGTAGAGATGGGGTTTCACCATGCTGGCCAGGCTGGTCTCGAACTCCTGACCTCAGGGGATCTGCCTACCTCAGCCTCCCAAAGTACTGGGATTACAGCTGTGAGCCACCATGCCCGGTCCCCTCCCCATCTTTCATCTCTACTTGTTTCACCAGATTTATCCACGTGGTAGGAAGTATGTCCATATTGTTCTCAAATTTCACATCTTGTAGTTTGTAACACCAGATGCTAACTGACCTCTTTTGCCCAAAGGTCAAAAATTGTAGAGAAAGAACTCATTGGCTCTGCTTCCAGGTGCCCTCTCTTGGGCCAATTAATTATGGTTGGGGTATTGGGGGATGAGTTGGGTCAGAACATTTCAGGGAAGGCTCCAGGAAGGTTCAGCCCTCAAGAGGAGGAGGATTCTGGGCAGGAAATTTCATAAAAGTCCAGAACAAACAGATTTACCATTTGTACCCATTGATGGGTTTCCACTGATAAGAACACCCATCTTCAATATTCACTATTATTTTTTAAAAAAATTGTCTGGGTACAGTGGCTCACGCCTGTAATCCCAGCAGTTTGGGAGGCTGAGGCAGGTGAATCACTTGAGGTCAGGAGTTCAAGACCAGCCTGGCCAACATGGTGAAATCCTGCCTCTACCAAAAATACAAAACTTAGCTGGGCATGGTGCTGCATGCCTGTAATCCCAGCTACTCGGGAGGCTGAGGCACAAGAATTGCTTGAACCCGGGAGGCAGGGGTTGCAGTGAGCTGAGATTGACCACTGCACTCCAGCCTGGGTGACAGAGCAAGACTCAGTCTCTCAAAAAAATTGATTATAAGAAACAGTTCATCAGGAAGACACAATGATTATCCGTGTATATTCACTAAATCACAGAG